>NW_027508833.1:38775000-39372500 GCF_051911475.1 Siphateles boraxobius | reverse complement strand
GCAACAATGAACGGAATTAATTAAATGTTTGCATAGACGGATTTGTTTGAAAGTTTTCAAAAAATGTTAAGGTTTTAAAGGGGTGGTTCAGGATTTTGGACATCGGACCTCATTTCCAAGATAGCCTGGGTGTTATTTATCAGTGTTCAAAAATGTTCATCCAGTCCTTCCAGTGTCATAGTTCGCCGGTGCTAGGCTAGCGCGAGTCAACGGTATCTGCTAGCCTGCCATTAAAAACAGTTTTACCCACTCCACAGTTCACCAAAAGCAAATAAATGATAACGCCAGACTATCGATGTAAATGTATGTTGAGAGAATAATGTTAGAAATCAAACTACCCTTTCATCACATTGCAATAGTTATACTTCGTTCCCTGTATTTATTAGCACAGTCTACAGCTGCGGCGGAGTGATATTAAGTTTCTTAGGCCACCAAGAGAGCCGGTCCACATGACAATTCATTTCCTTCTCTGTGGGCCTCGAGTCAGTTAGCGTAGTGTGATAGCGTATTGCTACGTCACACGTAGGCTCACTATTGGCCGACGCTGGTCATGTGTGTGATGCGTGTGACGTACAACAACAGAAGCGCTGCGCTGTTACACTAGTGAACTCACTCGAGGCCCACAGAGAAGGAAATCAATAGTTGAAATAAAGCCGTTATTTTTGTTTGTTTTTGCGCACAAAAAGTATTCTCGTCGCTTGATAAACTTAAGATTGAGCCACTGTAGTCACTTGGACTATTTTAACGATGTCTTTAATAACTTTTCGGGGAACAAGTTTCAATCCCTTAGAAGCCTATGGAGGAGTGATCCAGCTCTCAGATTTAATCAAAAATATCTTAATTTTGTGTTCCAAAGATGAACGAAGGTCTTACGGGGTTGAAGAACATGAGGGTGAGATATTACTGACAGAATTTTAATTTTTGGGTGAACTATCCCTTTAAGTTAAGTTATAGGGGTAGGTTCAGGGTTAGTACCTAGTTAGTCTCATTACTATAATAAGTACATAGTATGTTCATGCGAATCAGGACTGTAAAACAAAGTGCTACCGAAAATTCTCTCTGTGGTTCAAGACTCACTTTGTTCTTTGTCCTCTCATATCTGCTGTATAGAGCACGTGTCTCAATAACCAGCTGGTGTATGTGGACTGCCAGAAGGGGACGAAGGTCCAAGTGGACAGCTCCCAACGCATGCTCCGCATTGCGGATCCTGACTCAAGATACAGCGGTTACTACAGCATGCAGAAACACAACAACCTGCAAGCTGACAACTTCTACCAGACCGCGTGAGAAACAGGAGAGAGAGAGAGAGAGAGAGAGAGAGAGAGAGAGAGCGAACGAGAAAGAGAGAGATTGAGCCCGTGTTCAAGCTGCCAAACCTTTGCGGCACATGGACACCTACTTTTTAAAATTGTAGAGACGGACAATGCCACCAAACCAAGTGGGCAGAGAAGAGACCCTGATGCAGAATAACAATTATAATAGTCACATAATTCACTCCAAGCAAATCAAAAAAATATATCACACGTCAACACCCAGAAGTCTCACCAGAAGCTGCACCTATGTAACCGAACCATGTGTTAAATCAGAGAGGACTCCTGCAGAATATTTTTGTGAATCAGAGTTATGATAGGTGAGCATCTTTTTGTGTGAGCGTGAGATTTCGTGAATGTGTTCAGGCACAAGTTGAAGGTAATCGTGAAGTCAAATGTACATCTTTGGGATTTGGACAACTGGGGTGTTTGTTTGTTTGTTTTTTTAACAATATTTTTCCTGCATTCCTACTTTTTTGTTGGAAAAGAGAGAAATAATTTTAGGAGTGATCATTTCTTGACACAAGTGCTTGTGTTGGACACTTAACGCTGAACCAAAGCTTCTCCGTCTGCGGTTTCCTGATGCGCCTAGAAGAGGCTGAGGAGGGACGTTCACTCCCAGAGACAGGAGACGCTGGGAAAAAAGAGGGAAAATCAGGCGATAGAAAAAAAAGATGCTTTTTTTTTGTAGGAGATGCTACTGTAAGATTTCCCCAGTGCTGTGGGTGAGTTTGGCCATTTTTAATTTCTCTTTTAAAGACAAAAGGAAGAAAACGGAGTAAGCTGCTCTGTGGACATGAGTTCTTCCTGTTAATGGATGTGTGGGATCTCTATATGTTGTATTTCTGCCTACACGTACGAGCATTTTCCAGTTAATCATACAAACACCATTTGCTCTTTCTCCCACAACTACGGAGAGAATGACGCTCCTAGCAAATATATATTTTCCTGAAACGAATCCGAGGATTGTGTCACGAGATGCAAGAACATAGCGATAGTGGTTTGGATTTGAGGCTATGCTTTACAAGTGCCGCTTTTCTTTTGCTTTGATTCTGTAAACCTCATTTTGTAGGAATGAAAACCAGTAGTGAGTATCGTTTGCGTCGTTTAAAAAACTTTTACCAAGAAAACATAGAATCAAATGGCCTTATTCCTAAAAATGCGAGAAGAACGGATTTTTTTCTGTAAATCGTCTGTAAAAACATTCAAAAATGCAGTAATGTTTGTGTAAATTGTTCAACAAAACCACTTACAGCGTTTTCCACTAGAGATGTAAGCAGAAAAATAGTGAATACACAAAGTTTCCAAAAATCTTACCTAAATACTGTTAGTTCTGTGAATAATTTACACAAAAAAAGTTGTAAATTGTCGACGCTTGGCGTACGAATCATTTAACGAACGATTTCACAAAAGATTCTGAATTGTCGGCAGTTTACTACTTTATTTCTGCAAACTGTTTACACAATTCTAAGTTACCAAAAATGTGTGAAGTAATGTTTTACAAACATTGATACACGCTCTGAATCACAGGTTCGAAACAAGTTATTCGCAAAAGTCTCAAACATGTTTTCTCAATTTTCATGGCAAAGCTTCTAAATTATCTGAAAACTATGAAACTATGTGTAAATGATCTTATGAATGATTACTACATATAATCCTGGTAGTTCTAAAAAAATATTTACACAAAAAGTTGCAAATTGTTGACAATTTATGAGAGAATGGTTCTATGAATGATTTACGCGAAAAAAAGAAAATTGCCAGAGTTTTATGAATGAAGTCCAAGGAATCTGATCGAATGATTTTTGGTAGGGCTTTTGAGACAAACGTATACTGCTTTTGGATTAATGTTTTCCATTTTCTTTATTCGTACTGTTCACGAAACGGCCTCCTTTTCTGGAAGCTTCGAAACGTTACTGAGGCACCTTTGTGTTCTGGTTTTCTAGCTGAGAACAAATTTGGCTTAATAAATCCAAAGCTATTATAGGAACATTTATGTACATATTACTGCTAGAATGAAAAGACCTGAAATATTATGTGAGTATATATGTATGTGTGTATATGTGTTCGCGCATGTATGTACAAGTGTGCACACACAAACGCACATGTACGCACATCTTCATCTGTAAGGTTCTTAGTTCATTTTCCTAATGAATGTATTTATGATTGAGCCAAACGAGAGATTTATATAATGGCGAACTGATGATGACAGGCATTCCATTGCCTTTCTTGTTTGGCGGTAAAAAAGCACAGATGAATATGATGATGATGATGATGATGATGATACAGAAAAAAGACAAACATCTCATTCTATCCTTTATTTTTGTCTGATTTTTTTTATTCCCCGTCTCGTTTTCTCATAGAGCTTTGCTCAGTTGAACGCTTTGGGCCCATGAGAGTGACTTTGGCTTTGGCGGGTCAAAAATCTGATTATTTGGCTAATTCGTCTCAAAATGGTTTTTGTAGTGTGAAATATAAAACCACAAGAAATCTAATTTTCACACAGTGTGGACAGCCAATTCTATAGATCAGATATAAAAATAAAAATAAAAGATTTTTGTGTGCAGTGTAAACAAAGCCTTTGTTTCTGTAAGTGAAGCGGCGTCATTGTGATCTGACATCTGAACGATGACGCTCTTGATTCATTGTTTCGTGTCATGAGTCCCTTCAGGTGTCAGAACTACTGGAATGTTTGATGGACATAAGCTGTTGAAGTGAGGGGGCGGGGCAGGGGGCGGGGCAAGGGGCGGGGAATGGGCGGGGCTGTTGATTTGTGATAGTTTTCTTGGTTGTATCTTTATCTATATGTGATATTGTTTGTAGAGCTATACAACTTGGCACTTTTATATAGAGAGAGAAAAGTAAAGTGTTTCTTTCTTGTTTTGGTTTGTTTTCTTACTAATCTTCTTAATAGAATAGAGTTGCCCTTCTTTTTTTACTTTTTCAAAGCCCTTGTGGGACCCTGTGCAGCGATAGTGTCTTGAATCTTGCGAAAACACTTCCTTAATCAAATGCAAAACACACAAAAAAGAGAAATTAAATTGAACAAAGAAAATGGACAATTGTGACATTATTTGATGACACTTTTCTAAAAATCAGAATAGATTAAATGCAATGCAGCAAATAGTGACATGATGTAGAAATACTTACTCCATTAATATAAATATTTCATCAATATTTTCTCATTACAGGAATAGATAATGAAAGTTCTGATAGAAAGGGTGTTTAAAGGGATAGTTCACCCAAAAATGTAAATTCTGTCATTAATTACTCTCCCTCATGTCATTGCAAACCTATAAAACATATACAAAATTTAGATTTTTTTCTCCCTCTATTGACACCCTTCACAACTACCACTTTTAACCTAATTTTTATGAAGCGACGTAAGTTTTGTATGCACAAAAAATAATAATTTACCACTTTGTTTACAAAATATTAATCCCAGACGTGCATTTTATGCAACAACGTGTGCTCTCGCATCAACACAACATGCATTGGAGATTAATATTGTGTGTGTCACATTGATTACTTTTGTGATGCCTTCACCTTTATGGGGCTTGAAAGTGGTAGTTGCGTAGGCTGTCAATGGAGGCACAGAAAGTGGTCAGATTTCATCAAAAATATCTTCATTTGTGTTCGGAAGTTGAACGAAAGTCTTATAGATAACGACATGAGGATGAGTGATTAATAACAGAATTTTTATTTTTGGGTGAACTAGCCCTTTAGTTGTCATGAAAATAATGTCCCAATTCCAACATGTAGTTTACGGTTTTATTTTCTTTCTTTTTCTTTTGATGTTGGCTGAAATATGTCCCAGTTATGTCTCCTGATGATATGTTTGTTTCAGAACTTTTACACACACGTGTTCACAATATCATTCACTTAATGAGTTTTAACTCCCAAACAAGCACTTGCTCTTGAGGATTTAAGGCTAAATACAGAGATCTGGACCTTCACTCCTGTTTATTCTTTACCACGTTTCTGTTTTGTGGAAGTTAAACAATTGATTGGTAGTCGTGTCTTTCAGTCACGGCCAATCAAAAAGCATCAGAGAGACTGTAAACAAGAATTATTAATGGATCGCTGGAGAGAGCATTGCTCTGGAGGATCCCACCACCTTTACAAAAATAAACTCAACAGCATTTCAGCAAGATGCCATCCATATTTAATGAGCAATGTGAAATCTGTGCATAGCCCACTTTCAAGTTGAAATGCAATTTCCACACACTAAACAGCATTTCCTCCTCATTGCCTATGAACACACTGTGTTTGAGATGAAAACTGACGAACACCGAAGACTAGATTTGATTCGGGCGGACCTGCACATTTATTTGGGTCTTACAGGGTGGAGTCTTTTTTTTTGTTTTTTGTTTTGTGTATTCTCTAAGTATTGTTGTAAATACTTGAGTGTCACTCGCCAAAACTTACAATAAAAAAATTGAATAAAAAAAAATACAAAAAAGGTTTTGAGAGAGTAAGAATTAGAGATGTAATATATTGTCTATGACCGTAATAATTTATTGTTGAGCAGAAATACTGAACTTAGCGGAAGACACCGCTCAAATCACAAATGTTTGCGTTGTGCCGATCTCTCAAAGAGCGTTTCAAAGTTCATGGAGTGTCTCCGTTTGTTCTTTATTTTATTTTATTTTTATTTTTTGCCTCTTCGGAGAGTAGGCAATTATTCAATTTTTTTAAGTTTATTTGTTCCGAGAAATTGAAGCCCAGGAAACTTCTAGAAATGTGTCCCTGTGTCCCTCTCCACCCTCTCATTCTTTCTTTCTACATGAAATATCAACCCTTCTGGAGTTTGTACTACTGGTGTTTAATTTGTATGTAAAAATAATAATAATACTGTCAAAATGGGTCATGAAACTGCAGATTTATAAAAAAAAGGTAGATGCAAAGTTGACTCAGAAATCCTGTAGCACAGCAGATTTTTTTCCAGTTTCTTGTATTATTTTGTTTCTTTGCAGCACAATAAATACTTTTTAAACAATTGAGTCTTGTTTTTTTTAAGACATACAGTTGTGTTTTATGATCTGTGCGAGAACTATCGTATTAGCAATATTAATGTATTAAATATGCTAATACAAAAACTAAAAAAAAAAATGTTAGGCTATATATGCTACTCTAAAGGATAGATCATGATATTTTTTTGCTTGTTCTTTTGAAACATTCAGAACTTAACGACAACATGTAATAACATTCACAAATCACATTTTACTTTAATTACATGTTTAATCAAATATCAATTTAAAGTAGAAATAAGAATTTACTGAGGCTGTCAAGCTCTAAAATGACACAAAAGCACGATCAAATATCGTACAAGTAAACAACTTGTGTGCTATATTTCAAGTTTTCTGAATCATAGTGAAGAGCGATTTGTGAAAGACTCCTCTTGAGTCAAATCTTTTTTGGTGAATTGGTTTGCAGTCGAAGTAATTCATTCTCCAATCAGACTGACCCGTTTGAGTTCAGACATTCATTCGTTTTTTTAAATGTTAAACAATATGATATTATAAAATGCGATAAAACACTCAATATATGCCTTTTCCCTCCTCGTATGCCTTGCTTCGCGAGTCCAAGAAAATGGCGCTGGGAAAAAAGTTTCAGCTCGTTTTGTCCCGCCCAGCTCGTAAATGTCCCGGATGTGACTAATAACACTCTTCTCGGTGTTATTGATTTAACTCTACATATTTTCACCTGCCAGAGGGTGCGCTTTACACTAGCAGTGTTAATCCCTTGAAATTCAACACCAGAAAATTAACACTTTACTCTAAAAGTCCTTAACACCAGGATTTCAACACTGGAGATTTTACTGTGTAGTTAAAATACATGTTCATGCATGTTTACATTTTAGCCTATTATAACTATTTATTTAAAAAGCTTTCTTTTAAGTTTTGTCATCAAGACATGTGAATAGGATTGCAAAAGTTTAGGTTTCATGTCTAAACAGAACATTGAACATCTGAAATCTGATTGGATTTCGGATTGACGAAAATGAAATGAGGCTATAGTGCGTAAACATCAGTCACTCACAACGAGAGAATAATGACTTACATTTCGGGTTGTGTATTTCATAAAGCTATCGCATGGCTTCAGAACACTTGGAAATCAACACATGTAGGCTACTATGAACTGCTTTTATGATAGTTTATGATACTTTTGCGTGTTTTTGAAGCCCCACTCGTATTTCCTAGGGAAAAGACTGGGCAGGTTCTCTTTCATCATCTCGTGTTCGAGATCCACCTATGGGAAGGGCATCCGTACCTGACCTCTGCAGAAGCATCCAATTGCACCAAGTCTGGCTAGACAGACAGAAGCGCGCAGCCAATGCCAGGTGAGGCCACACCCCCTCACCTAAGGGCATATAACATCTGGGCGCGCTGCTATTCCTCAGTTGACATTCGCTTCTCGCGATCTCTGCATCTCACAGCTCGGTTGGATTTTTACACTGCTCACCTCGTGTCTTCAGGAGGACATATCGACCAGATCAGCCTCCGCCGGACGTGACAGTTGTTTATTTTTCAACTACTGCTGCTTTGCATTCGGAGCCGCCCACGCTCTCGCTATTTTCACCGTTTCTCCTCACGGCTGCCCGCCACGGATTTCTCCGTTTTCTTCGCTGGTATGTCACTGTCTAAGCCTGCAGCCTCTCCAGGGGATAGCATGTCACGGGCCTGCCCGGCCGCGTGTGGTGCCCTCATCGCAGCTAAGGATCTTCATCAGCTTTGCGTGGTCTGTTTGGGTCTTAAGCACGCTCGGGAAGCCCTTGAAAACCCGGAGAATTGCAGTTTCTGCCTCTTGCTGCCTAGGAAGCTGCTAAAACGCCGTCTTAAGGTGGCAGTGACACAGTGCACCGGGCTCAGCCCTTCTGACTCGGACGGGGGACACGGTGATGACGACCCGCTACCGGGGGCCTCCCGGGGCGCAACGTCTCTCGTCTGGGCTGACCAGCCCAATCCCGCCTTCCCCGAGGAGGACATCTTCGGGGACAACCTCACTCTCGTCCACGACCTGCCCGGTTCTGGCGAAGAGGAGGATGCGGCCATTCTTGGGGTTTCAGAGGACGAGGAGGCCATCCCGCCCTCTGGTGTTCCCCAGGCTACGGCCCACGCGGTTCTGCCTCAAGCCATCCTCCTGGAAGTGTGTGAGCGAGCGGCCGCTCGTCTCAACATCGAATGGCCGGCACCGCAGAGCGCCACCGACCAGGAGAGGGATATTTATGATGGGAAAGTGCTGGGACCCCCTCCCGGCCCGAGGAAACAACTCTTCCCCATCCTCCCGGCGTGCGCGAAGCACATGAGAAATTATTGGAGCGACCCGCTCGACTTCAAACACGGTCTCACGGGACTCGAGGTTAAGGACATGGCGGCGCACGGTATGGGCGAACCTCCCACCGTCGAACCTTCCATCGCCAGGCACCTTAACCCCGCTCAGGGCGGGCTGCTCGCTCCCCCCAAGCCGGTCTTGCCCAACAAGATGGACCGTTTTGCTGCCTCCGTTCACCAGGCAGCTTATAAGTCCTCGGCCGTGGCTGTCAGGGCCCTTAACGTTTCTTCGCTCCTCTCCGCCTACCGGGCGGAGATCCTTGAAGAGTTAGGGCAACAATTGGAAAAGGGAAATCCTTCTGAAACCCTGTGGAAGGAGATCCTAACGGTGAACGACCTCGTCCTCCGTAACGCTCGGCAGGCCGTCCAAGCTTGCGGGCGCTCCATGGCGCTTTCCGTGGTCGGAGAGCGCGCGCTCTGGCTGAACCTGTCGGGACTCCCTGACAGTGAGAAACGGCGCATCGCGGGCGCGCCGGTGGAGCCCGGCCGGGCTCTCTTCGGCCCCGCCGTCGCACTGATGCAACAACGGTGTGACGATAAGAAAAAGGAGGATGAGGCCTTCAAACTTTGCCTTCCTAGGAAGTCAGTCCCACGCCAGGCGCCCCCTGTGCGTTTGCCTAACCCACCGGCCACGGGACGACAGTTTCATCAGGGCAGAGAAAAGCCCCGCAACAAACCACCCCCTCGGCAACATAACCCAGCACCTACACACAAGCACTGGGGTAAGCCCGCTCCCGCCGCGGCCGCGGCCGGGAGACCTGCGAATTCCAACCCCACCGACTCGAAACGCAAGCGGCCTGCCTGATGTTCAGCCGATGGGGGCTTCGAGTCCATGTTCACGGGCCGCAAGCCCTTCGGACTCCCCTCCTCTTCTAGGACCCCCGTCCAAAAAACCCAGGGGGTCCCGCGGATGGGTCAGCTCTCCGTGTGTAAACGAGACTGCCCAGCTCGTGTGTTCGAGAAATGTGTGTTTTCCCCCCACGTTCAGGGGGCCCTTTGTAAGGGAAAGTTTAAGCTCAGTGACACCACACTGCCCACACTCTGTTCCCCTCACTCTCTCAATAAAGGCTTCGGCCCCAGTGTTTGCCCAACACAAAACACACAAAACACAAAAAAATACGAATCAAATGAATTCGTTTCGGCGGGAAAACCTCTCTCCGCAGAGAGAATTCATCTCACTGCAGAGAGAGGAAATCCCTCCGAACCCCTGCATGTCGCCTCTAGTGTACCCACTAGATGGCGCCATTGCATCACAAATAAACCTGTCGGTCTCACACAGCTCCGCTCTGGCCCGAGCGGGAGCTCTCGCGAGTCACGAAGCGGCTTGGCGAACCGTTTCAGCTCCCGAGTGGGTGATGCGTACAGTAATGCAGGGTTACAGATTGCAATTCGCAGTAAAACCCCCGCATTTCAACGGCATTCTCTTTTCTCACACGGAAGAGAACGCCTCTCACATTCTGAAAGAGGAAATTTCATCTCTCTTAAACAAGGGAGCGATTCAGGTGGTACCTCCCAATCTGATGAACCAGGGTTTTTATTCCCGTTATTTTCTGGTCCCGAAAAAAGGCGGCTCTCTCCGCCCTATCTTGGACCTTCGAGTGTTGAACAAACATTTGAGGAAATACAATTTCAGAATGCTGACACAAGGCGCACTCGCCCGTGCCATAAAACAGAACGACTGGTTCACATCAGTCGATCTGAAAGATGCTTTCTTTCACATAAGCATCTATCCTCCGCACAGGAAGTTTCTTCGTTTCGCCTACCAGGGCATATGTTACGAATTCACAGTTCTTCCGTTTGGACTCAGTTTGAGTCCCCGGTCTTTCTGTCTGTGCGCGGAGGCGGGCTTAGCACCTCTGAGAATATCAGGTCTGAGAATCCTGACTTATATAGACGATTGGCTCATCATAGCCGAATCAAAGGAGAAGGTGTTGCAGGACACCGACCGTGTGCTCGCGCACATCACATCGCTCGGGTTTCAAGTGAATGTGAGCAAGAGCAATTTCACGCCCAGTCAGAATGTCATTTTCTTGGGCTTGGAGTTGAATTCGGTCTCCATGCGAGCGCGCCTCTCTCAAGAGCGCGTTCGCTCTCTGATGAACTGTCTGACGCAGTTCAGAGAAGGGGCGAAAGTGCAATATCGCACATGTCTCAGGCTACAGGGTCTCATGGCTTCATCCACCCAAGTTGTGCCATTGGGACTTCTGAGGATGAGGGCGTTCATGAAATGGGTCTTGTCACTACATTTCAGCCCGATTCGCGACCTTTGCCGCTCGGTAACAGTGACACGCGCCTGCTCGGCGACCTTGCGCCACTGGGAGAGCGAGAACTTTTACGCACGGGGAACCCCTCTGGGGGCGGTTACGATGCGGAAAGTTGTGACGACAGATGCGTCCTTGACAGGCTGGGGTGCCACCCAGGAGGGCAGAACGGTGAACGGTCTGTGGCCAAACAGACTACGTTCAGCGCACATAAACTATTTAGAGCTTTTAACCATTTGGAAAGCTCTGAATCATTTTCTGCCTCGCCTGCAGGGACATCACGTTCTAGTACGGTGCGACAATACCACGGCTGTGGCTTATATCAACCGTCAGGGCGGCATGCGCTCGTCGAAACTCCACGCTCTAGCTTACAAGCTTTTGGTGTGGAGCAGACGGGTTTTCCTGTCGTTACGCGCAACTCACGTTCCGGGCATTCTGAACAGAGGTGCGGATCTGCTATCAAGGGGAAACCCAATCTACGGAGATTGGCGTCTTCACCCTCAGATAGTGGAAATGCTATGGATGAGATTCGGACGGGCGAGCGTAGATCTATTCGCCTCGCGCGAAAACTACCATTGTCCTATGTTCTTCTCTCTAAGGGACATGGACGCGCCCCTCGGGGTAGACGCACTGGCCCACCCATGGCCCAGAGTGCTCCTGTATGCTTTTCCTCCCCTGTGCCTGATAATTCCCTCATTGGCCAGGGTGAGAGAGCAGGGCCTGTCTCTCATTCTGATAGCACCCAGGTGGCCCAAGGCACCATGGCTGGCGGAGATAATTCCTCTGTTATACGCCGAGCCGTGGCGCCTTCCCGTTCGCACGGATCTATTGTCCCAAGCCAACGGGGAGATTTACCACCCCCACCCGGACAGGGTGGCTCTCTGGGCCTGGCCCGTGAGAGGACGAACCTGAACGCACTTGGGCTTTCGCCGCGTGTGGTCGCCACTATTCAGAATGCCAGGGCCGTCTCTACACGGTCCTTATATGGCTGTAAGTGGCACGTGTTCGAAGGGTGGTGCGATGGGCGCGGTCTCACATCTTATCAGTGCTCAGTTCCTGATATTTTGTGTTTCCTTCAGGACCTCATGGAAAAAGGGAGGTCTTTTTCCACCATTAAGGTCTATTTGGCTGCGATTTCAGCCTGTCATGTGGGTTTTGAGGGCTCTACTGTCGGGCAGCACCCTCTAATCCGCAGATTCATGAAGGGTGCACGCCGCTCGTTGCCAGTCATCAGGAGAACTGTTCCGGAATGGGACCTCTCCATGGTGCTGGAAGCACTGTCTCAACATCCTTTTGAGCCCCTGGGGAGTATTTCCCTTAAGCTGCTGTCCTTCAAGACAGCTTTGCTCTTGGCCTTGGCATCTGCCAAACGTGTCAGTGAGCTACATGCACTCTCGGTTCACCCCTCGTGCACTAAGTTCTCCCTCAGTGGAGATAAGGTTTCCCTTAAGCCTAACCCGGCCTTCATGCCGAAGTGCTTCCCTGCGTTCACTTCGGAGGTGTTGGAGCTGTCCGCTTTTCACCCTCCACCTTTTACCTCTCTGGAGGATCAGAGGCTGAATGCTCTGTGTCCAGTCCGTGCTTTACAGGCTTATATGACCAGGACCAGCGCTTTCCGGAAGAGCGACCAGCTCTTTGTTTCATGGGCCCCTCCGCACAGAGGGAGTCCCATATCGAAGCAACGCCTCTCACATTGGGTTGTGGGCGCTATAACTATGGCTTATGAAGCAAAGGGAGTGCAGCCCCCAAGGGGCATCAGAGCTCATTCCACAAGGGGCTTAGCCGCCTCTTGGGCTTTGTTTAGGGGAGTGTCACTGCAGGACATCTGCTCCGCTGCCAGTTGGGCTTCTCCTCATACCTTTGTGCGTTACTACCGGCTGGATGTCACCAGAACCTCGGTAGCACATTCGGTTTTAGGGGTTGGGTCTTCTTAGCTCTTCCCTGTACCCTGTTGAAACCAATAAGAGTGAATGGCCCGGCTGGTCATGTTCATTCTTGCCACCAAACATTTACTTCCCGTTATGGGTTTAGTTTATGTGCCTTGGTGGGTTGGGGGTACTTTCATGTATGTGTCTCATGCATGCTTCATGTCCTGCGTGTCCACAGCAGTCGGTGTGGCGTCACCTTTGCAGGTTCATGATTAATGGACGTGTCAGGCACCGCCTCCCCGGGGTGACCGTCTTTCTCTGGCTTTCAGAACCTCACTGTGAGTGTATTGGGCAATCGGGGAGCTGTCCATGTCTCTCCCATAGGTGGATCTCGAACACGAGATGATGAAAGAGAACAATAGGTTACTATCGTAACCCCGGTTCTCTGAAACATCGAGTGGAGAGATCCACCAGCTTTGCCCCGCTTGCTGCACGAGAAGCGAATATACTTACTGAGGAATAGCAGCGCGCCCAGATGTTATATGCCCTTAGGTGAGGGGGTGTGGCCTCACCTGGCATTGGCTGCGCGCTTCTGTCTGTCTAGCCAGACTTGGTGCAATTGGATGCTTCTGCAGAGGTCAGGTACGGATGCCCTTCCCATAGGTGGATCTCTCCACTCGATGTTTCAGAGAACCGGGGTTACGATAGTAACCTATTGTTTTTTACCCAAAAATCAACGTTGTTTTTCACAAAAGAAAGATGTTATTGAAACTACAGCGGGTAAGTAAAAAATGACTGAATTTTCAACTATTCCTTTAACAACTTTAGTGATTCAGTCAAATTTATTTAGCAAACATGGCGTGATATGGGCCGTTACAGAAATGGTGCAAATTGTCCCACAACCAAAAAACACATTTAAAAAGCATTTAAGTATTCAAATTTTAGATGTTTACAAAGATCCTTCTGTTATCTATTGAATCCCACAATAATATTTAAAATATATAAAATCCTAATTTATCAAACCCTAATCCCTAAATTAACGCGTTGTTGTTTTTAAAAATATATTTTTGATTTCTTTTAAAAAGTGAAGTTAAAAAAAAACATTTAGTTTATATTTTATTTTTAAATCATGAAACTTTATGTAAAAACAAAACATGTCCCGCATTTTCATGTCACCACCGAAACAGTGTGTGTTGTAGTCCATTGGCTGAGACTGATTTTAACACTTCACACCCCTACATTTATTATCAGAAAATATTCCTGTGTCCCTCTATGCGACCATCATTTTGAGGGAAATGTGTTCAAAAGTCTGAAAATCAGTGTGTAACTTTAAGGAACGTCACTACCAAAAACCCTTTTTCTGCATTTAAGCAAACTTTTTTGGGTGTTATTCCATGAAATGTAGTTTTTGTGTGCGTGTACAACTGTTCAGAACTGTGCTAGGAAACCATGTGCTGGTGATCATATTGAACTAGGCTCAAAAGTATCTAAAATTGTCACTACCGAAACAGACCGAAACATGTCATCATTGTTTTGGTAGTGACAAAAGGGGACACATAATCATTTATTTGGGGGAAATAAACAAAATTATGCAAATAATTAGTATCTTAGTATGTTTTAGATACTTGTCATGTCACTAAAATGTGCCGTCACGACCGAAACATGCATGTTTTGTTTAAAGTAAAGTATATTGAATTATCAACTAAGATATTATTATAGTGTTTGATTCAATGCATATTCAAACTAATGAATCCTTAACTTTGAAATCATGATCAACTGAATTTATTTTACAAAGAATGATTGGATTCAAAATACAGCAAATCTTATAAATCATACTTGAAATATTGTTAAAATTGTTATTGATTTACCTGTGGAAACTTTTTTTTTAAATAGCAAAAGAATACATTAACAAGGTAGATGTAAACAAAATATTAATAGGTCAATATAAGCCTTCTTATTAAATTATGTATTGTTTCGTTTTGGTAGTGACAAATTTGGGGAGAGGAAAAATATTCCCAAACTTTCTGAAAATACAATATAATTAACTGCACAATTACTAGAAATGTGTTCCTTGTATATTAAACAATTTGCATACAAACAAAATTTGTGGGAAAAGACACATTTTTTTCAAGACGTTTCCAACTCTGACTACGAACCAGTCTATTATACAGCCTTTTTTTATCTCTTTGATAGAAAGCTCAGCTTGAGATGGCGTAATTGACCATAAGAATCCTTATAACCACAAATGACCTCACACACAACACCATTTTACACGCTAAACCATCCTTTTTGGAAGTCAATGCCATAGTTATAAAGAGGCAGAGATAGATTTCCTCTGAAGTAGGCTATAATAGTTTAATGTTTCATATCACCCTGTTTTCCTATGTCACTCGTATGTAGAATGGCTGTGATCGTTGGTCTTTGTAGGAGCTTTTTCCCATCAGTAGTGATAAATCAGCAAACACAGAAGATCCTGGCGGTCTATAATTAATGCAGTTACGCGATCACACCACAGGGTGGCGGCAGAGAGCTGTGAAACAATTTCAGGACCGCTCCGCCATTAAAGATGCTGATGTTGGAGTGCCAACTTAATTTTTGTTCTGTATAGTCACATGAATGGCACTAAAAGGAAAACAAAAGAGTATGAAGGTGATGGTATGTGAAGGCAGTGACAGGATATGAAGTCAGCACTCCCAGTTAGTGGCACTCGTGGTTTCCACACTATGTCACATGATTGTCCACAAGCAGGGAATCAGTCAAGGATGACGACTTACAACAAAGCAGTTCAACTGCACTTCAGCTTGAGGAGTATCATAAAAGACTATGGATCCTTGAAAGGGACTTGAAAGTGCATCATTTAAAGGGACAGTTCAACCTAAAATGAAACCAAAGTTAAGCTAGGCTCTGTAGTAAAACCAGGGTTTATTTTGGAGTTATTATGGTTTTACTGCAAATGCTGTAGTAAAAACCATGGTTATTTTAGTTGTTACTGTGATGTTACTGCAAAAAAAAAAATGTTCCTCATAAAAATAACAGTTTATGAGTTTGGGATAGCAATGGTTAAACCAAGGTTAATTTTCATAAGGGAGAAACATGCTCTCATGCCCCCCCAAATGCGCTGACTGCCCCCCCAAACGTGATGGCATGCAAAGATCCCAAATTTAAAAAAGATTTCAACGTGATGGCATGCAAAGATCCCAAATTTAAAAAAGATTTCAAGAAAAATGGTCAGAGTGAGCACTCTCTGCTCTCTATCCCTCATTCAAAGTAGCTACTGATTGGTAGATGCATAGGGAGGGCGTGGCCGCTTCTCCGGCTTGTGGTGAACCTGCTGAGCTTCACGTCTCAGTCAGTCACTGCAGAGCGGAGCACGCAGACACACTGTGGCAGTGACAAACTTTCCAATGAGATTCTTGTCGCAAAAATTATGTTGGAAAAATAATTCAAAAAGACTAATGATGATGAGAACGTAGAGTTTGTAGACCTCTCCACCATTTGCACATATCTACACGGGTATTAGAATGCCTTTCCTCAGCTCCATCGCATGTATGTGACCTCACTCGTGATTGGAATAGGCCTATCATCTGCATCATGCGAGGGCTCTTTCTCCACTTTGTCTCGTGTTCTTTCTTACCCCCTTCCGCCGCACTATGCTACATGAGAGAAAAAGAAATTTAGTTATTCTGGCTCACGAGAAGGCCATAACAACAGGTCTAGATATGGACGCATTTTTTAGGACTTTTGCACAGAAAAGCAGACGACTGATGCTATAATGACTGATATAAGCCATGCGGTGTACAGAGCTAAAGAAATGAAAACACAAAAAAAGAAATAAAAAAGATTGAAATAAAAAACGAAAGGACAGACAAGACAGACAGAGAGATAAAAAAAAAAAAAGATTAAAAACAAGATAAATGCAGCCTCAACAGGGCACAAGCCAGTGTCCTATTTGTGTCCAACATAAAACCTATAAGACAAATCAAATGCTGATAGCTGATAGCTTTGAGCTGATAGATTAGAGCTGGGCGATATAGGATTTTTTCATTTCACAATATATTTTTTCATTTCTGGCCATATCGATATATATCACAATATAAATCAAATCACTATATTTATCAAATTTAAATGTTCCGTTAAATGACTTGCCCCCCCTGATATTCTACCTGCACCCCCTAGTGGGGCTGGCTGAATCCGGCCCTGTCTTAGATTATCATTTGAAAACATGTGGTATCTTAGATGATCAGTTGAAATCACGTTGTAAACTAGTACAAAGTGGACAGACTTATTTTCAACCAAATTTCAACTTTGAAAGACGGTAATTGTTTACTGGGCTAGCAGCTCTCTTGGCAGTTTGCTGATAATCCGGTGTCTGAAGTAAAATGCTCAAAACATCTCCTGAGAAAAATCACATGGTCAACCTAGTCTTGGTTTTTTAATTTTGATTTAGTCTTATTTTCCTTACCTTGTCATTCAAGGACAGCTAGGACACTTTTTGTACATTTCTGGAACTTTTGCACGCTTCCACATCCCGCGCAACTACGGATCTCTCAGGAATATGCATTATATATTGCTGCATACATTTATCCGTGTCACCTAGATGCGCGTGCGCGAGAGGTGCGCGATCATGGTCGACTCGACTGACAAAGATATTAAGCAGCTGAACAAGAATACGGCCGTGTTCCGATTGTTCTCAGCTCCGCCGAGACAACATAGACATGCCATTTCAAAAATCATTCATTTATTGTCAGAAATATGTTTTCAAAAGCATCACTTTCATCAATTTTATGTGACATCATTTCCAGGCAACTGACTGCATACGCCCGGCTTATGTGCCGGGGCTGAGCCCCGGAGAGCCCCGGCCCAATTAAACCACTGTCTATACATATATTTGACTTATCTGAGAACACAATATATGCCTGCAACATATATGAACATTTATGTGTCCAAACATGTGAAGAAAATATTTGAGTTCATCCATATATAGGCTACCATCTGCTTATTACAGTATAGTATTGGTTTCTCGCATATATGGACAACATTAAGTAAAATTATTTGACATACATATCTGTTTCCCACATATTTAATACATTTATGTAAACATACATGCATGTGATACTGATGCATTGAAATAAGTACATATATGCATATATGCGTCTTACATATATTTAACATTTATGTGCATATACGGGAGAATATATGGCACTTACATGAAAACGGCAATTTTTGCTATATTTTGAAATATATGTTTCATACATGTCTATGTGTTTTATATAGGCTATATGAATTTTGCATACATTTTCATATAGGCAGCAGACATACATGAGCACTGACATTATGTAATTTACTTATATTGACATATAGGCCTATTACATTTCTATATGGGGTCAGATGGCATTTGTACAGATCCACAGAGATTAGCACGGTTTTATAATCAAGGTGCATGTTGATAACAGGAATGGCTGTGTTACAAAGTGAAGCTTGACTCCATTAATGCATAACAGTTCTGCTGGCGTTCAGCAATGTTGATTTTCAGGTTGTTAGACTTTATTTCATGCTCCACTTCCTACTAATTTATGGCGCTGAGGTATGAATACAAGAAGACACAACAGCGAGATTCATTTATGCAGAATGAATACACAGTGCAAGCATGCAGAGGAAAAAGAAAGAAGAAGCCAAGAAAAACTAGAAGATAAACCGTCCTCTAATAGTGTCACGCTTATTGCTTTTTTCCCAATGTGGTGACTTACAAAAACCCTCTGTTTATATGGGCATTTGCGTAGCGGGGTAAAGAGTTTTGTGATATGGAGTGTACATTATGTCAACTCTGACCTTTTGTCCATTTTTCATTTTCATAATTGACCAGGCATGGCAGAAATGTCCATCAGCTAATCCTCTTACTGCGACTCTAATGCGCGCTCCATGTTAATGGTACAAGCTGCTATAACCAGCAAGGTGGAGAACAGCCAAGTCCTGACGGCAAACAGCATGCGTCCTCTATTAAGTCCCATTCAAATTAGTATTAATTTAAGTATTCATTGTAATCTTCTATTATTAATTATTCTGATTATGGATTTTATTCTGATTATTAGAGTTCATGCTGCAGGGAACAGTTTGAAATGCACATGGCGACTGGTGCACATGGCAACAATTCTTTTTTATTACTGTACTTTTAAATGTGCAGTGAGTGATTTTTAGTGGCATCTAGTGGTGAGGTTACGAATTGCAACCAACAAAAGTTTACGGTGGCCGACAGGAAAATATGTCGTCGTCTGAGACAGCAGAGAGTAGCAGTTCAGCAATGAGGTTTCTTTACAAGGATAAATTAAGAAATTATGTTTACTTAATTATTCAGTAAAACTATGTTATTGCGAATATTCTTGTTACTTGTCCATCATTGTGTCAGTGTTTTATTCGCTGAACTAAGTTTGCTTCCTTGCAAATATTTCAATAAGTAAATAAATATTTACTTATTGTAAATAATAAAATGTGATTTTAGCCGTATAATTGCATACTATAGCTAAAATAAATAGGCTTTTTAAATTTTGCAGTTGTTCAGGGAAGGATTTATCAAACTGAAAACTGATAGTCTTTTTGAGTCATTCATTAAAATAATAATCTTAAAGAGTCATTTGTTTGTAAATCGGACTTGTCACACTGTATTTTTATTTTATTTATTTTTCATTCCCTGAAAAAGCCGGATCATGAGAGTTATTCGTTCGGGAATCAGACTACACTGATCGCTCTGTATGTTTTTGATTTACTAAAAAAATGGCTTATAAGAGTCATTTGTTAGACTACAGTATTCTGTAATACAGCAAATTCACATTCAAAACAGATATGATTTATTTTGCCGTGCGGGGCAGTACGGAAAACACTGCTTCATAGTATTGATTTGGTTCAATTGATTTTTAGGACATTTGTGTTTACCTTTCTATAATTAACAATTTTGGTAGTGTTGGGACAGTACATGATGTACAATATAAATTAAATTTTTATGAATATAAATTAAATTTTTATTTTATGAATTAAAATATTTTTGATTAAATCTGAGAGCTGGATCACTCCTCCATAGGCTTCTAAGGGATTGAAACTTGTTCCCCGAAAAGTTATTAAAGACATCGTTAAAATAGTCCAAGTGACTACAGTGGCTCAATCTTAAGTTTATCAAGCGACGAGAATACTTTGTGCGCAAAAACCAACAAAAATAACGACTTTATTTCAACTATTTATTTCCTTCTCTGTGGGCCTCGAGTGAGTTCACTAGTGTAACAGCGCAGCGCTTCTGTGTTGTACGTCACACGCATCACATGACCAGCGTCGGCCAATAGTGAGCCTACGTGTGACGTAGCTCTACGCTATCACACTACGCTAACTGACTCGAGGCCCACAGAGAAAGAAATGAATAGTTGAAATAAAGCCGTTATTTTGTTTGTTTTTGCGCACAAAAAGTATTCTCGTCGCTTGATAAACTTAAGATTGAGCCACTGTAGTCACTTGGACTATTTTAACGATGTCTTTAATAACTTTTCGGGGAACAAGTGTCAATCCCTTAGAAGCCTATGGAGGAGTGATCCAGCTCTCAGATTTAATCAAAAATATCTTAATTCGTGTTCCGAAGATGAACGAAGGTCTTACGGGGTTGAACAACATGAGGGAGAGATATTACTGACAGAGTTTTCATTTTCGGGTGAACTATCCCTTTAATGCACACTCAGACTCAGAGTACTTTCATTCATACATATATTACAGCAGCCAATGAGATTTGAAGTGTAATAAGACTGTGTGTGTGTGTGTGTGTGTGTGTGTGTGCGTGCGTGCGTGCGTGCGTGCGTGTGTCCTGCAGCTTTTTCCCGCAGACAGACGTCACTGATCCTAAGAATTAAAACATACTTCCCACAGCCCTCAGCTGACTGTCCTGCCTGGTGCCTCAAACCCCAAAATCTCATCAGCTGACTAGTCCTTGAAGCCTGAGCCTGGGAGTTACCCAACACACACACACACACTCTCTGCTGTATTCAGACCATTCACATGATTAACACTGGAAGGTAGCATGACTTCTGAGCTGCTGTCTCTACACCAGTACATAATACACCAGTGTTTACTAAGGATCAGTCAACATGAAATCAAAATGGACAATATTTACTTTCTTAGAACGCTTTCCTTTTCTTATTGTGCATTCATCAGTGTACCCTGATTCCAATGAAAAAAATGTTTGTCTCCTCAATCTCTCATCAAAATGAACTTGCTTCATCTCTGAAATGACATTTCTGTTGACGTCACTTAGGCCAGATTGCGATGCATCGAGACGCTCTCGAGGGGAGCCTGACCTTCAGCCTCTGTCACCGTCTCATTTCAAGCTGGGAGACACTCAAAAATGACCTTGGGTTCCTTGGAGAATCCGTTCACAGTTTCAAACTCAAATTCAGGTCTCGTTCCTCTCAGGTATGGAGACTTCATTTTTCGCATCAGTTTCCACTGAATCAGTGTTATTGTTAACTTAAAAAAACATTTGTGTTAATCGAAATAAAGATTAAATAAAATAAAACATAAATATTAAATGACAAACTTAAAAAACTGGACATAAAATAAGTTAAATTTAAAGTACTAAACTTAAATTATAAAACTAAATTAAGGATTTTTTAAACTACAGAAGTCTAGCTGACAACACTTTCCACAAACTACAATAAAAGCTGACAATAAAAACAACACATGGAGAGAAAAATGACAGAAGAATAACAACAATAACAAAAACAAAAAATACAATTGATACAAAAATTAAAATGAGAGGCCTACAGTATACATGAGCAGAAGTGAAGAACTATAGACAATGTCCATATTGACTTTACTGCTGTGATATAAGGATAAAAGAGGGTAGTGTAAGCCAAAACAGATCCAAATGTACATTTTACCTACAAATATTTACACATTAAAACATGCAAAGTTGTCTGACCTCTGTGACATTTGCAGCTGTTTAATGAGGGCACTGCAGCGTATAAACACATGTAGAGGAAAGTGTGAGGCACAGGATACATCCTTTAAAGAAAAAAACTAAACAAGGGGTATTACTAATGTTTTAGAATAAAACATCACTATATGTTGAGCTTGCATAAACCACAGACCTTATTTCAGGTATTTAACCAAAAAACCCATTGACTTCAGCATGATAAGGTTGGTGGGATTCGGATACCATGCAGAAATGTGGATCTGCTGCAGTCTCTGAAAACATTAGTAGACTTGTGGGAGTGTTTTGGTCCTGTTTTGGAGCTGTTCTCGCAGTTGAATTTCACTCAACAAACATTTACACACAATTTAATTTAGGTTTGTACAACTAGTGTATAGGACAAGTCTGATTAAACAAATAATGTTTTGTTGAACAAACTTTTAAAAAAAAATGGTGTAAGATAACAGCGATATATAAATAGCACATATTAGCATGATAAATATTATTTACCTTTTCATTTACACAAAAACACATAAAATAACACCTAATTTCTCCATTTTCTCTCCCATGCAAAGCATGCTGGAAATCCACTGTCCAGTTATTGTAGTCCTGTACACACTGTAAAAAATGTTTTTTTTTAAAAGTTTAGTCAACTTGAAATGTGAAGTAGTACTAATTGACAACTTGGATATTTGAGTCGACTAAACCTAAAATTTGAAGGCAGCATGAACTGTTTTTAAGCTGAAACAACCAATTTTATAACAGTGAACAAAAAAAATTACGATACGCATTTAGCAAAATGTAACTTGCATTTTACAAATTGAAATATATTGAACGCAATTAATGCTGCCTTCACATGCGATTGGAAATTTACTACTTCTTACTTCTGAAGTCTTAATTTCGTGTTTGTTCAAGTGTTTATTGTCGGAAAGAAAATCCTGGAGGACAATAGGTTCATTCTTGCCTTGGAAATCTGAAAATCTTATTAAAGACAAAATGTATTGACGATATCTTTCAGTATCCAATTGATTTTGAATAAAATGTAGTGTCTCATTTGTTGACAACCATAACATTACCCTCACACTTGCATTTTTCACTGTGTAAAATACTATAGGCATCAATTGGCTATTTACTGTATACATAAAGAGAAAACAATGTAGATGTTGTGGGGAACATTAATAATACTTAACAGTGACTATAATAGTTCTCTCTTCAGCCATGTTTAAAGTTTAACTTGAAAACTCAGTATCAAAAATTTCCCAGTCGTAAATATGACTTTAGAGGCCGTTCATGTTCATTTTCCCACTAGGAAACTTGTATTTATTCCGATAGCACGCAAAGGCAAAATAAAATACGAAAAAATGTTCAAGAATTGCACATTTTGTCATGTTTATTTGTTTCTAGTGTCAGCCTTCGGCTTCTCTATCAAATGAGTCGAGTCAACAGATTGATTTGATGGGGATCAACAATGAGTCATCAAGTTTAAGTCTCTGAATTTGCCTTAATAGAAGTCTTGATTCTGGATTTCAAGCTCCACAATGAGGTTTGATACTCCACTTTCATTTACATTTTGAGCATGATCCAGTTACAGCTGATGTAAGCGGCTGTGAATATTTTCAGTGACAGCATTAAATCTTGCTTGATCATACCTAAGGAGTCATCATTTTGATCCCTGAGCCAGCAGAGCGCCAAGGAAAACCACACGATATTTCAGTCCACGTCAGTCAAATTGACATTGCTAGTCATGTTTATTTGAAAGCTCAAACCCTTTGTCTTCCATTTAGTTTGAGCTATTGAAGAAAGTCTCAAATGAACAGTTCACATAGTCCAACACATGGCTGATTCCACATGTACTAATGTGTTTAGCACGTTACATGGCAGAGAAACTTAATGGTGTGGTCGTCACATGTCTGTTCTGCAGGAACACTATAAGCTATATGTCTGGAAAGCACAAGTACGAGCATCAAAAACACAATACAACAACTGTGACGGCAGTAGCTAACCTGCTAGTGTTGGTTAATTAAAACGGTCTCAGTGCTTTAATACAATTTCCTTCCTTTTAACATGGAAAAAGGCTCAAGTCTTTCGTCATTATTGTCAAGGGAAGCAAGTCATCTGAGCTAAACACATGATTAAAGGAATGAGCGATCGAGAGAGGTTAACAGCATGAATCCTTCTTTAAGTACCAAATGGTTACTGGAAAACATTCTGTAAGAAAACCCTGCTGGGAAATGGAATAAATGTTCTGTGATTACCTGCAATAAATAATAAATTACATTTTCTTCCTCCAGGATATAATTCTCATGGGCACCTTTAATAATGTTAAATCTGAAAATGCTGTCGTTGTGTTACCTGGGGCTGTTCTGAACACAAGATCCTTCTCTTTAGTATGTCATTAAATTATCTATTCACTCAAAAGTCCTGATTTATAATTGAATATTTCAACTTCATATTTACCGAAAATGAAAATTATTTCAAAATACTTAGTACTTAGAAGAAGACAGAGGCTACTTGTTGCACTTTTTACTGTGAATATCTCTCAGGCTTTTATTTTTGTTTATTTTAATTATTATTATTTTATTTTATTTTTACTTTAATGCATATGTTTTTAGACTCAAAAACTTAAAAGTTTGTTACATTAACTGTTATCCTTCCTGTTAGGTCATGGTAAAATAAAATTAATAAATGAATATGTATAAAATTACAGTGACATACCTGACATTTATGAAAAAAAGAATCATCATCTTTTATATTTACTTTAATTTATTTTTGAAAAACTCTGCTTTAATAATATAGTTTAACATTGTCTCATTGCGTCTCAGTATTCTAGTATTTTTATTGTATTTCAAAGTTTCCTCCAAAGCTATTTAAAAATAAAAATAAAAAAGGTTGAAAGGGACACACACACACATACACACACACACACACACACACACACACACAAGAAGTCTATACATCTGAGCTCAATCATTAGTGATTATGTAATAGTTATTTTCATAAATTTGGGGTTTTATCCAGAGTCTGTAAAGGCAGCAAACAACATTAAATTGATCAAAAGTGCCAGTAAATAATTATATAATGTTACAAAAGATTTCTATTAATCAAGAATATAATTTTCAAGAATCCTAGAAAAAGAAACTATCACAAAGAAAAATGAAGCAGCACAACTGTTTTCAACATTGATCATATAACAGGAAATTTATGCATCACATCAGCATATTAGAATTATTTCTGAAGGATCATGTGACACTGAAGACTGGGGTAACGATGCTGAAAATTAAAATATATTAAAATAGAAAATATTTACTTCATAATTCTAATATTATTGTACTTTTTAAATTAAATAAATGCATGTTATAGGTTCTATAAAGAAAATAATTTGTGTAGAAATAATTTTCCCTCTGAAATTACTGATACATTTTTACAATTAATTGTAAGTAACACATTATATGAAATGTGAAATTTTGAAGTAGAAATACTTAAATAGTATTTTGTTGTAAAACGTACAGTATATACTTAGAAAAATTATTTTTTCAACTTGAAACTTGAAATATACTATGTGCCTTCTCACCTGCTACCTCAGCCTAAATTCCCGTCAGCTGACCTTTAGTAACCCAACACACATACAGTACACACTCATACTCACACACACACACCACTGGAGAATTTAGACCATTCACATGATTACAAGCAGGTGGTTAGCATGACTGCTGAACTACTCAACATCTTCTTTTGCCAAACTTACCCATCATGCACTGCAGGGCCACAGCGCTAGCATCAGTGTCCAGTCACACAGTTCTGTTCCTTTAGCCTGAAGAATGGTTAGCAAAAAACTGACACTAAAAAGCACTGACAACTGTAGCTGGTAAAAACAGATTTGCCAGCATGCAACACCATCATGCCCAGCAAAAAAGGCCGCATTAACAGTCCATCCTGAGGCTGAGTCCTTGTTGAGCCAGGCTTAGATGTTACTCAGCAGATACATGTATTTAGCTTTTTAACATTGTGTTATGTATCGACAACCAATATGTATGGCCTAAATGTATAGTTTTCCCTTTAAATAGTGTTTGTGTAAAACAAAAACAGGTTCATTGCTGTAGGATACCACTTTTTATTGGTCAGTCAGTTGCTGTCTTTGCTAAAATGCTGGAGTCTCAGAGAGGCTAATTCCTTTGGCTGAGCACATGATTTACTCCAGGGAAAAGGAGAGCTAAACAATGAAAAGAGAGAGAGAGAAACAGAGATTTAAAGTAAATAAAACTGACATTTCTTAATTTGATCCTCTATGTCAAATCTCACCCTGTCATAAGATGAAGAAGATTCCACTGGTTTCAATACATAAAGTCTTTAATAATAATAATAAATCTGAGAGCTGGATCACTCCTCCATAGGCTTCTAAGGGATTGAAACTTGTTCCCCGAAAAGTTATTAAAGACATCGTTAAAATAGTGCAAGTGACTACAGTGGCTCAATCTTAAGTTTATCAAGCGACGAAAATACTTTTTGTGCGCAAAAATAACGGCTTTATTTCAACTATTCATTTCCTTTTCTGTTGGCCTCAAGTCAGTTAGCGTAGTGTGATAGCGTAGTAGTGCTACGTCACACGTAGGCTCACTATTGGCCGACGCTGGTCATGTGTGTTACACTAGTAAACTCACTCGAGGCCCATAGAGAAGGAAATGAATAGTTGAAATAAAGTCGTTATTTTTGTTTGTTTTTGCGCACAAAAAGTATTCTCGTCGCTTGATAAACTTAAGATTGAGCCACTGTAGTCACTTGGACTATTTTAACAATGTTTTCGGGGAACAAGTTTCAATCACTTAGAAGCCTATGGAGGAGGATGATATGTCTGCTGGCTGTGATGGCAAGACGACAAAACATGGGTGACCCTTGCCTGACGTCATACTCAGATTCTAGTCAGGATGGGAGTCTGAAACTGCTCCATTGGGCTGTGATTATGGGGCGTGTCAACCGAACCAGGAAATAAAAGGCCTCTGCACTCAATTGGATAGACCTAGAACCAATCAGAGCAACGGAGTAAGTGACGTATGTTGAGCGATAGATTAAAGTTGATAGATTCAACTTTTTCCGAATCCCGTAGGAAGGACGGCAAAAACATCTTTCCCATCGACAAACGCCTTGATCGCGGTTCTCTGTTCCTCTTTTAAAAGTAATACGCTGTCTATATCTTCTATAACACACGTGATAGCGGAATATACACAACTCAATTCTCCAGCGGCAGCCATGAATTCAACCCAAGCGCTCGGATGATGTGGATAGTTACGTTACCGTTGCTCACATAGAGATGATGTCTATGGTTGCTCATCCGTCCATCATCGTATAAAGCTTCCCGACCTAAAAGATTTGTGGGCGGGGTTCGGGCCCGGCATCCAGGCTAGGGTGACCCTCCATGGCAATCGGAGTGGCCAAATGATTTTCACTCCCAACCATCAATCTTACTGACTCTCAGTCAATAAAAGTGTAACAGTCAGTAATCCAAAAGGCATTGGGCACAACTTTACCCTACATATGAAGACAGAAAGTAGTCTAACCATAACCATATTTCTGACCACCAGCATGGTTCACAGACTGAAGCTGAGACTATAGGAAGGAAGTGGCCTCTGTTCTCAGAAAAGATTATTGATGCAGTCAATCGAGCCAAACAACAACCTGAAGTCAAAAACAGTATTGGTATCAAAAAAGGTTGAAAACATTTGTCTCACACAAACTACATTATATGTTGGTGGAAACTGATGACTATAATCTACCAAAGTTTTTCTTTGACAAGAATGTGATTTTTTTGTAAATGCGAATGACGTTGAAATAGGTTATTAGGTCAAAGCACAGGTTGCATTAAAAATGGAATAGGAGGTTTGAAGTGAACAAGATGAGTCTGAGAAATCAGCTAATATTGAGGCTAATGACTGTTTCCATTGCAGACATATCAATTTGGGACATATCGAATGTTGAGTATGGGTTGTAAATGGTCATTTAAAACAAAAAAATTCAATATATCTAACTTGGATGGGTTGAATCCAGAGAACAAAATCCGAGTATGGATTACCATACTTGGCCTTCACATCACTGTTCACTTCTTGAAAATATTTTCATACGTTTCATTTGTTTGGGTTTATTTTTTCACTGCACACCATTTGGTTGTGAAAATATAACCATTACCAATACTGTGCTTTTTTACCCAGTGAATTCAATTTTAGGAAATCTGATTTAACATATGCACTGTTTTCTTGAAATTACAGTTTTCTCTTTTTGTGACTAGATAAATAAAATGAAATCATATTGAGGACTGACCTACACCGGACATTTCCTGAAGCTACATCATTCAAACCGGGGACAAAAATAGCATTTTTTCCTTTAGAAGTACAACCATTGCATCCTGGGGTCACATGCATTACTACGTTTATGAACCACATTTTTGTAATTTGTAATTGTAGGGCCTCACACACGCACACACAAAAAAGCCTGGAAAAAATGTTGCTTATCCATTCATCACCATATAAGCTGCTTTAGTCTGTCAAAGTGACTCACCAAGGATTAATTTACAACAGTTTAGTGTTTTTTCACAGTATTGCTATATGTAGTAAATGCAGTAATATACAGGTATTAAATACCAGTACTGATATTAAATATTAGTAATCTTTTTGGTAATTTATTAAAACACTGAATGGCAATTTTTAAATAGGCCTACATTTTTGTTTCTTGAAATGGTCGACTATTAACATTATTGAGACATAATCATATGAAGATCTCAAACTTGAGCTGATGATAATTTTTTACTTATGAATATACAGTATATCATTAAAAGTCACTTATGCTCTCCAAATAATTTATTTGACCAAAATACAGTTAAACATAAACAATGTGAAATATTATTGCTATTTAAATAACTGTTTTATATTACAGCATTTTTTTTAAATGTAATTTATTCTTGTGATGGCAAAGCTGAATTTTTAGCATGATTACTACAGTGTCATGTGATCCTTCAGAAATCATTCCAATATGCTGATTATTTTGCCCAATAAACATTTCATATCATTATCAATGTTGAAAACAGTTGTGTAATGTGCTGCTTAAAACTGTGACACATTTTTCAGGATTATTTGATGAATAGCCTAACAAGTTTAAAGGAACACTTTTTTTTTAATTTAAGATCATTAATGTTTTTAATGTTACTTTTGGTTAATTTAATGCATCCTTGCTAAGTAAAAGAGTAAAATCTGAACTCAAACATTTGAGTGATAGGTCTGATGTAATTCACAAGAAAATAACATATTGCATCATATAACTGAGGCAAACTTAGTGCTGAAAATTGCTACCTTTAAAGAAAAATGTCCCATTGACACAAGATTCACAAAATAAAATCATCATTACTGATTTTAGAATTGATATAATTCATTAGTGTGATAGTAGGCTATTTTACGTATGATATTAGAATGACCTTCAGTTGCTTTATTAGAAATAGCCTACTCAATTTGTATGGTAGAAGCCATGGCTTTTCCAAGGATTATAGTAGGCTAGTCTAGTGAGTGTAGTAGGTTCAGTGTGCATACGTCATCCGCATCACGTGAACGCGCTTACCAGTCCCTCACATGTAGAAGTCGGCAGCTGCATGAGAGAGGGAGATGAAACCTCAACTTGAGAGCACGGACCCTAAATGTGTTTACTGACACGGTTTTAATATATTTCATGAGATAACAGTATACCTAGCTCGCCCTGTATGGTTCTTATGCCACAGAAAATGTGGTTTTAGTCATATTAGCACCAGACAACTGTGAAACCCGGCTGCATACCGTGCAGTGATTAATTTCAGCTGATTATAATTAGCATTTTTCTTGCAACAGGACACAATTCTCAAGCGGGTTGCTTTAATAATACAACATCAGAACGAGCGCGTGGAGGCACCTGGGACGGAATCTCTCATGCACGCCGCCGCGCGCTCCTGCCACACTGAACACGGGATCCGCGCGCTGGACATGAGGAGGACCTCATCCCGAGCCTGATTTCCTGCGGTTCCGGCCATCTGTGTGGCTTCGATTCGGAGGACAAATTACTCATACAAAATGAAACAGCCTCAGACGACCACGGACCTGGAGCAGAGCTGCAGTATGTCAAAAAAGAACATGATCAACAAAATTTTTAAAGTTCGCAAAAGGAGAGAAATGCTGTTCGTGCAGGTGTGCTTCATCTGCAGCGTCCTGTTATTGGCGTGGTGTATGTCGGCGTTGCTCTCAAAAACGGGTAAGTGATTGTCCCTATATGTTTTGGTGATAGGCTATTATACATCGCTAATTATGAGGGTCATTATCGTATAATGTATTATTAATTCGCCGATACAAGGCAGCAGTACATACTTGTCCTTTTTTGGGACGTCAGACGTTTTCCCTCAGAATTCAAATGATAACACTTAACACAAAGTCGGTTGGAAGCATCGTCCGTTTTTCTGTGGGATAGCTTATGTATTAATGTCGTTTGGCATACTGTAGTTACACGTTGTACTGTATATTCTCATTTGTGTGTCTTAAGTCTAACACAATGAGACAAACAACGCTGATTTCAAGGAGATACATTTCCAAAATGTCATTTTTACATATAGTCTTTGTTTCTGTTCGTCTGTAAATTAATGTACCGTTTCATACCATTCGACTACTAGCTGCCATTTCAAGCTGTCAGAGTTTGAATCGAGTCTCTCTCAAACGTTTAGATGGGCGGGGCAGTATTTTGAATGGCGGAGTCAACGTCACAGTCATATCTGAATGTTAGTATTACTTGAATTTCTTTAATGTTACATTGAATTAATTGCTTGGTGTACTTTCATGAATATTACATTTCATTGAATTCACTGTAGTAGATGAAGAGTTAATCTCTTGTAATCTTTCATCAAAATAACTTCCCCTCCCTGTTGCAGCAACATCTGTTCTCTGATGACGTGTTTACTGACGTGAGGGCGGGATCAACCTGTCACTCACACAAGATTGCACCAATAGCAAACCACAACGATGGACAAAATCAAGTCACATTTTTTATTTTCTTCCATATTGTCATTTACATGTGACTTTAATGGGATATCAAAAAAAGAAAAAATATAGGGTGGGGACTTGGCTTTATCTATCGTTTATAGGCGCTGATTTATGTTTCTGCCAGTGGATGCCCGCACTCAATGCCCTATATTAGGGCTGGGCGATATGGTCAAAAAATCATATCTCGGTATTTTTTGGTTAAATGGCGATATACGATATATATCTCGGTACTTTCTACGTTTTTCTACTTGGATAAAGAAAATCTGTATTTATTTAAAAATAATTATTTCACATCCTGCTCAGTGATATCCAAACAATGTTAATATTGAAGGATATGGAAACAAATATAGTGAATGTAATCTAGGCTATGCAATATATTATGTGCAAAAAGGTGGTTAAAATCACATTACATTGTAACATTACAAACTAAAAACAAATATAATTCTTTTGTTTTTAAAATGACTAAAGGCTAAACTAAAAATGAAAATAAAAACAAAAGGACAAACTAATTATATTAGCCTGCATTGGATTACCTCATTATAATGGTCACTTCCATAAAAATATACTTGTAGGTTTAAAATTCCACATATGGCACATTTATTGTCTCCAACAACAAATATTTTAGCAATAGCCTATGTATATTTTAGTCAGAATTATTGCGTTACTGTTCTATTGTGCTCGTCTGTTTGGCGCGCATGCGCGCGGCGGCGCTCATTACCGGAAGCTTGAATTTTAGCGGAGATTCACTTGCAGAAGCTCGTCCTCTCCTGACAGTGAAATGGACATATTTGTTTGATTTTCTAACATTTACAGATGGAGAATATACCTGTGAAATGTAAGTTAAGCACTGAGGAAAGCACCATGTCTCAAACGCATTAAACAGCGCAAGTATTTATCTGTCAGTCAGCAACAGTCTGTCAGAGCATCTGACAGGGCAAGCTGCTTTAAACTTGTTAACTATATCTTACCAGTTATTTTAAAGCGCTTAATATAAGCTTGTGTCATGTTTAGGACAAATTGTAGGCTACCATGTACTTTCACTGCAGGAGCTCACACTGCGTCCTCCGCTATTTTTCAGATGTGCTCGTATCAAACTACTGTATCGATATAAACGGTATTGCCTCTTTCCATATCGTGGGGATAAAAAATATCGATATATTCTACAAACTCGATATACCGCCCAGCCCTACCCTATATCCTCCCAGCACCCAAGCGATGAGAAACGCACGCATTTCATTCTTTTAATTGGGAACATGCAAGTGCAAAGGCATTAACAACCAAATATAAACACCATCTTTATTCACATCCGTTTCAATCAGCAAATGATAACTGGGCTAAGCAAGGTGAGACACAACTAATATATGCAACCAATGCCCCTTAAACATTTTAAACATTATGCTCATTACGCAATAATTAATTAAACTTGGTGTTAGCTTTTCAAGAGTACTGTCAGTTTCTCTGTGCGATGGTGCGCTTGATGAATTACTTAAACAAGTTACTCGTGTGTCACGAAGAGAAAGACATGGACTGAAAATACATTACCAACCAAACAAAAATGGATATTCTTTCCATACGTGTTGCAGGTCATTCTCTCGGTGATATACCTGATGATTTTTGGAGTTAATTACTTAAAATACAATTTATCATTGTGCCAAAAACAAAACAGAAAGCACAAACTTTTGTGTCAGGTTGTAATGTTAAGGCTGCATGATAAATAGAAATTTAATAGTGATTTAATTTGCGTTACTAATTATTTGTTCTGAAAAGTTTTTTTTTTTTTTTTGACATTTCCATTACCTTGCATTGGTAACAAGCCTTCACAAGCCTTCCCTAAAAACGTGGATTTTCTCTTAAAGAAATACATTTTCTGCCCAGTGTTTTACTTACCGTAATCTGGCAACCATGCGCACACACTCACTCTGCGCTGCAAATAGCACTGATGAACTGACAAAGATGTATATGGGAGTTTAGCGATGTTCATTAATTTTTATGAACGATTTATTAATTCATTAAGCGATGTAATGCTTAAATTTAAGTATGGAGATGAAAAGTGCCCTAGAGGATGCAGGAAATGTACTTCAATGCCAGACAAAGATCCACACAAACAGCACAGTATCCAAACTATGATATATCATTAACACCTCAGTCTTATTGCAAAAAACACATTTCTGCAAAATACTACATTGCTTCTTGCACATCTTGGGACATTCAAAGTGACACTTTCAGGGCTCTAGACTGTGACATAAATAAGACTAATCAAAAAATGAGAATGTGCGAGTTAAATTCTGAGTCGCTTATAACGTGCATTTGAAAAAGCAACACGCGTCAAACATCTTTCCAAACATGGGAAGCATTTGAGACTCTTGTCCAACAAAAGACAACATTTAATAACATGCTTTTACTCCAAACTCACTTCATAACGACAGTTGAGCTCATCCTTCAGTGAGATGATGTGCTTCTTACACAGAATAAGGCAGTTGTGTGTTTATAAGTCATGTTTAATGAAACATAGCGATTCAATCTTCTGTTTATTCAGCTAGAGCGATAGGGATTTCCTGGAATGATGTGTGTTATTTAGGGATGCTCCGATCGATCGGACGCCGATCATGATCGGCCGATATTGGCTAAAAATAGATTGATCGGCGAACCCCAAAAGCGCCGATCAAAAAAGCCGATCACGTGACGTAAATTACTCGCGCGACTTTTTCCCACCTGCATGCATGGCTCACGGGCACACAACAGCAGAGTGGAGCTTGGCAGTGGCAACATGAGTTCTCCTTCACCGGAACGAATAGGGAGTCTCCCAACGGATTGAAGCGCGCGTCCGAGTGAAGACCGTGCACCGCGCGAGCCACAACAGAACGCGGTATCTGCGCCACTGATCGCTGCGGCAACGAGCACTTTCATCATTCATTCACTTGATAAAAAAAAAAAACATTTCAGCGCTAGATCGCCTCTTATTTAACAAATGAACAAAATGAATGCTCTGAGTTAACTGGAGATGTTTTTATTTATTAGTATTGGTTAGTGGTGGGGGAAAAAATCGATTCTGTTCAGTATCGCGATATTTTGCGGACGCAATTATATCGATACAGTAGCGCAAAGTATTGCGATATTTAATTATAAAATTATCTGTTTTACTTTCCGGTTTTCTCAGAGTTTACTCTGATCATTTACATTTGCGTATTACATCCACAAGGTGGCGCTTGTTGCGGTGCTTTGTTGTCGTACATTCGACAGCAAATTCAAATGAAAATGGCTTCAGTATTACGGTTGTACACGACGCTCCGCATCTTTCAAATCGAAAGTGTGGGTAAATTTCGGTTTTATGATTATTCTCAGGTTTATGTTACTCTATATGTCTGCTTTATGTTACTCTATTGTATTTAAATAATTTTAAGTTATGTGCTGGGAGCTCAGTGAGTTTTGTTTGTTTCATATTAAATATTACCTGCTCGGTCTTGTCTGTCAGCGCGTTGTCATTGTCCTCTATTTTTCACTGCTTGAGAACATGGGTTGAAATCGCCCTCTAAACCCTCATTCACTAAGTTAGGCCTATTCCCTAAGTTAACGTTAGTCCACTAATACTGTTCACTTGAAGGAGTGAATGAAAACGAGTGAGTGACAGGCGTTGTGCGTACATAAGCTGTACATTCGTTAATGCAGTGCAATGTGGGACAGAGACGCGATCTGACACGCGTCCCATTTTCTCACAAATCTCTACGTTTATTTAAATAATTCAAGATTGCTCTTATGAGAACACTCGACAAAACTGACATTTTGGCATAATTTGTGTGTGTTATGGTTTGTTCAAGCCCGAAAGAGAACTTGATACTGACGCGCGTCTTTTCTGTGGGTCGTGTGTGTGTGTGTGTGTGTGTGTAATACAGGCAGGATTTAACGGATACTGCGTGATTGCGTTAAACATTTTTAACGCTTTAAACTTTTTTTTTGTTTTTGTTGCGGTGCCGCGGTGGGCAAGTGATGAAACCAGTGTTGCAATGTGTCCCGAATTTTCAAGAACAAGTTTTTCAGTTTTTGCACTTCAGTTAATGTGTAGAAGATAATGTTTACAGAATTAAATGTGACATTTAAAGTGAGGTGAGCGGTCTTATTTTCCTAATTTTTTGTAATGCCTTTGAATAATATGGGGGACGTGAATCGCAATATCGCAGAATCGAATCGCAATACTTGCTGTATCGCAATATATTGAGAATCGCAATAATATTGAAAGGTGGCCCAAATATCGCAATACTATCGAATCGTCACATTTTTGCCAATTCCCACCCCTAGTATTGGTACATTCGTGCCGCGAGATGTTTCAAAAGTGGTGGTGGTATTTTATTTTTTTTGATCTGACGTAGTTGGTTCCTTAACTACATCAGATTCAGATTCAGATTATTTAATGCCATGCCAGCATTCAAATTTATTTTCATGGCAAAAATTCAATTATAAAAATACAAATATCATATAAATACAATAAAACAAAACAAAACAAGAAGTAATTTTATACAATATATATTTTTAAATGAACATATGATAAAAAAATCCAAAACCTTTTCAGGCATAATCTCATTAAATATGTCCTTTAATGAAGTAACTTCATAAAAGAGCATTCTGCTCAACTACATCAGACGTTCATAATAATAACAGAAAAAAACTTGCCAAAGTTTTGTCCTTCTATCAGTAGCCAGTTTTGGTGTAATAAGTTGTACATTTTGTTGCCAATTAGTAAATGTAGTCGGTGTATTAAGAGGCTACAATTTCCAAATATGCCTAAGTGTAACTTGATCCCCTCCCATTAGTCTGATCTGATGTGTGTTGGTCTGCCTGACCCCTTTTTGTTTGGAATAATTTAATGTTACTCAGCCTTATTTGGGAAAGCTGGCCTACAGTAGCCTTAAGACATCTCATTTTCTAAATACAATTAAATAAACATTTCTACAAATGGTGCAAACTCTGCTAGATTATAGATAAAAGATTCCCATTCCCCTGCCATTCTGTCATCGGCAGTGATCGGCAATCGGCAGATCATGATTTTGGTGATCGGTAATCGGCCCCAAAAATGCTGATCGGAGCATCTCTAGTGTTATTGTATTTCTGCAGTGGGGCGTATTTGGCGTGTCTGCGTTAGAGCGCCCTCTGGTGTTCAGATGGAGCAGCGTTAACTACCGATCAGCCGCACTGCTCTGACAAGCTGCGCATAAATTCGCGTGCAGTTTTATTGCGATTAATCGTGCAGCCCTATTATCGACTCACATTGGCATTTTTCCCTCTTGCGCCTCGCTTTTAAATCACCAATTCGATGTGGATAGTCACACGGGGATTCATAACGGTGCGGAGCAGAGCGAGCGTTTTCAACTCATTCCTATGGAAGATGAAGTTCGTGCGGCTGTGCACATTTTTGAATTTCAAATTTGGGGGCGGCAATTGCTTGAATGGTGGGTTCATTGTTATTAAAACACAACAACAAAAGAGTAAAAATGACAAACTCGCTTAAATGGGTGCTTTTACATTTCGATTTTAAACCAAATCTTCCACCATCGTTTTGTAAGCGTAAGACGAAATGGGCGAAGTGAGGAAAAAAGTGAAATCTGACTCCTGCTGCTAATCTGTGCTGCGACACGTTTAGCTTTTAATTGAAGCGTCTATTTTCTAACTGAACTAAATGATTTTTATTACTATTATAAAAATCGAAACGACGGTGAGGGGTGGTGCCGCAGTGGGCAAGTGATGAAACCGGTGTTGCAGCTGAACACAAGTAACACAGACTATTGCAGCAAGCCTATTAGTCACATTTGATAGTTAAAAGATTAAAACATTTTGCCAACATGAGGTCTTGTCACTGTCAGTCTTTTTACATCGGTGCAAAACTAGGGTATGCAGACTACTCATCAGCATTCATTGATTAGTCCAATGTTGTAGAAAAAAAAGGTACGACCAAATCATGGACTGGTGCGACCAACTGAGAAAGTTAATCACACCAGTTTGACCAGTGGGAAGAATGAGTCTAGAGCCCTGACTTTGCATTGAAAGTGCAGTACAGTACAGTACCACGTTTACTACATCAGAAAAAACATACGTATGGAGCTGGTTATGTGATGCAAACATCAAAATGTGCAATATTGTAAAAGAGTTTTGAAGTCAGTATTTTGCAAGGAACAACGTGAAAAGACTTTTATTAAAGATTTTTATTTTTACATTTAATAATTTAGCAGACACTTTTATCCAAAGCTACTTACAAATGAGGAGAGCAATAGAAGCAATCACACCTTGCTTCTATTAATTGCTCCAACAGAAAACATCTGAGTTAAAACCCTCGAAATCAAGTACATGGTCTCATAGAAAACCTTTTTGCCTGGCTTTGTGTGTATGTAACCAATCTGCAAGATTACAAAGCATAAAGTCAATGGCAAAGTGAGTTAATTGCTCCAACAGAGAACACCTACCTTAACAGCCTCGCTTGTAGTCCTGCCATCATTTACGTAATGTAGCTTCATCACCATTTAACACACTTGCATAATGGCCGCCTGCTGGCTACCTTGGCTCGCCCTCAAATAAAGGTAGTTATTAGGCAAGTAAGAGTTTTATCACTTTGCTGTGGAAATGCTGGTTTTTTTTCTGTTTCTGTCCGGTCTAAGGGCAAAAAAAGGGATAATTTGAAGAATAAGTGGTTAAACTAACACTGTTCAACAGTACAACCACATCCTTTTGTAGTTTTCACAATTTTTCTAACAATCTGTTAGATCTTAGTCAGTGTGTTAACGGGCATACAAGTTTTACTGTGATGTAGAGAAGTGACACGTTATAAACATCCCCCCTGAAGTGTAGGAGAGTTATAAAATAGGAATGCTTCGATCAGGATTTTTGATTTTTGCCAATTCGGGCTGTATTATATAATATAATATTAAAATATTATATATAAAAATATTTTTATTAAATGAATTATAATTAATTATTTTAAACAATATTATTCCATATCCTACCCAATTCTGTCCTCCTAAAAATGTGTAATATAAAGTCTTTGAAAACAAATCTAGTGAATGAGTATGTAGGCTTTATGCTGTACATTATAAGCAAAAAAGGGTTAAAATACATTCTAAACCTAAAACAACTGATTGCTAATTATTTTAAACAGAAATTAAAACGACTAAATTCAAAAATTATGATAAACAAAAGCACAATGTTAACTTGTATGAGGCATGAAGAAATCACACACATTCACAAATCACTTTTATGAACAATAATTGTATTACATTAATGGGCTATTCCAAAAATAGTGCCTTTACTGTTACTGCAGCCGTTTGAACAAATCGGTTGAATAAATGACTCTCTCAACTCCCTTAAGACAGTGACTTGCCGTCACCTACTGGTGGTTTTAGTTTCATATTTAAAGTAACCTTTAATTAAAAGATTAAAATAAAAAATCATTTCATATTTAAATATTTAATTAAAAAAAATCTCATCGCTTTATGCAATTGTAAATGGAGTGTAAATATATTAATGCCAGTTCTGATGCCAGTTCTGTGTCACCTCTGCACTGCAAAGATGGATTTTAATTGAATGATTTATTTGACTGGTAACAGTGGTATTGTTAGTATTCTAATAGAATTAATTTTGAATGTTAGAATTTGACATAAAAGGTGATGCATACATCTAAAAATGCCCATATATAGGTAGGGCTGTCGCGATAACCGCAATATCGCAGTACCGCGCTTCTGACAGGACAACCGCAGAGGAATGCAAGTAACCCCAGCAACCGCGAACCGCGTTTTCTTTTTTCATAAGGCCACCCTTCGTAGTTCGTACCATGTGTATTGAATGTTAAATAGGTTAATAATGATAACAAGACTGTTTATCATGGTGATTTGTACAGAGGATTCGTGGATTTGGACCTAAGCCTAAACAGACACTAAACAGTGAATGTGTTCGACTGAGCGCGTGCGATTACCTGCGTCTGTCTTTGAAGTCAAGGACATTCGTGAAAAGGTTGCCGTTTCCAAGGAAAGCGAAATATTTGTCGTAGGCTATCATCCTTTTAACGTGTAAGGGTATTTACCATGAATGGCGTCAGCGCTGGTCAGCATTACAGCGCGAGGAAGCCGTGGGGGGAAAGCAGCGAGTCACGCATTAATCAATGCCATTGGTCTCTATTAAGTGAAGCATTGCTTCAGCTTTACCCAAAAGTGAAGCATTGCTGGCCAGCTGAGCCTTGAAAAGTGGAGCTCAAAGTTAAAAATTAATTAACACCTTGTTTCATTACATCTATCATTTAAGGAATCAGCTTTTTTGAACGTTTTTGTTGAATGAACGGTTTAATGACTCACTCAGAGACAGTCCGTTGGCATAACAACTGCGCGCTGAGTGACAGTCTTTCAATGCGCAGAGACGCTGTTTAGTTTCAGTTACATTGGTTATATTGTTTTTGTGTATGCTGACCACATCATAACACGTATTTATATAGCAACAAATAAATATAAATAAATAAATGGCGGTAAAACCGCATATCGCGCTATTGAGCCACTCAAAATTACCGCAAGGGAAATTCCTTCACCGCGACAGTCCTATATATAGGTGAAAATGCCCCAGAAAATCAATTTAAGGTGGCAAACATTGCCCCTTGAATAAAAAAAAAAAATTCTGACACTGCTGTGAACTGACCACCATATAGAATATGAAAAATATGAATATCTTCGTGAGTCTGAAACTGTTGGGAAAGAAATGTCATTATATTAGATTCATGCATTCGGTCTTAAAGACTGTAGTCTTTTAAAGTTTAACTCAGGATTGAATTACTATTTTGACAACTGGTTGTTTAATGCAATATTTTGTTTTCAATTGTGCAAGTTCACAGGCTTATTCCAGTCTGGATATTCTCGTTAGTACATCTCAAAATTGTGAAGATCGCATACCAGATCGTGGACCGTGATTGTTTAAAAGTTTACCAACCGGTAGTTTGGGGGATTTAAGCTCTTTACATCTGGCAACCACAAACATCAATGTTAGTTAGGACTTGTTACCATTGCAAGATAACCAAATGTCAAATAAAAAAGCGTTCTCGGGATAAATAACGAGCGAGCCAATATGGTGACGATTATTTTTAATTAATCAAGCGAGTAATAAAGTGATTAATCGTACAGCCCTTCCCTGTCATACAAGCACATCTCAGATGCAAATGATTTCTCATTACAGGGTATTTTGTTTTCATTCTTTTCCACTTACTCTCATTTGTCTACAAAGTGTTCAGCGTTGCCCGCCTGGCTGAGCAATACTAGTGGGTGCGGTTGAGTTTAATTACAGCAAAATGACAAGCAGCTTAAGGGATTACCTGCACATTATATTGTAATGATGAGGATGCTGAATATGTGCTTTCTGCTTAATGGCTCTACGAATACTGGCATATCTGATGAGCCCTTCTGCTGGGATTACTCCTGCTTCCCGATTCCCATTCCTGTTCTTTTGCATCTTCTCATTTACCTCCATCGATAACTGTAAAGAAGTTAGTGCGGGCTGAAAATGTTGCTTAATGAACTTTATGGCTGTGTTGAGTTTATTATCCTGTCCTCCTGTGACAGTTTGTTACACAACTTTACTGGCACTTTTTTTCTGCTTCTCATAAGCTGAAAGTGGGTCATTCTGTTCTTGTTTTGGATCAGTTGGAATATTTTGCAGGGTTCTCAAGTTTGATCAAAAGCTTGGAGTGAGATCACATGTGGTTAGGGGAGGAGCCCTAATGGAGCCCCGCCCCCCAATTTTAGCCGTTGTTCATTATTAACCAGCACAAATTGAAATTATAACAATTGGTAAATCTGATAAATGACAGAGCAATTTATCACATCAAATATACTCTTTAATGTTATATTTCAAAATTACAAATATACAAAAATTACAAAAATATAACAAATTGCTCCAAACAGTTTGGAAAAACAAATCTTTATGCATTTTGAATGTGTCTAGTTGAAATGGTATAATGATTTATTGTGTGGTGGGACATTGTGAACAAATTGTGGACACATTAGAGTATTAAGGTGTGTGTGTGTGTACACAAGAGTACACAATCCAGCTTATGAAATGTTTTGTGTTGTAAGTGTTTGTTGCACATTTTGATGCCTTGCAACCTTTTTAGGGGGCTTACCCTTTGGTGCCCAGAATGATAAAATATCTTTTTGCTTTTTCCCTGACATCTTTGAAAAATACAAATACAATGGCAATGATTAATGTATGTTTTGACAGGATATAGAATATTACCCAGAGCACTCTGCTTTAATACATGTAGCCTTAATGTAACTACAAAGACTATTAATACAGTATAATATATCATTTAAAATAAAATAGCCACTAACATTTCCCTTAGTTTCAGATAACGTAAGCTAGCCAAACTTCACTTTGTGTGACTGCGCCTCGTATACAACGTTATATATAAAGCTTACAGGACAACTTGGTTGGCATTGCCTTTTCAGCGTGAGAAACACACGGTGTGAGCGTGTGAACTGGTTGAATTGCGTGTGTCTCACGGCCAATGCGTGAGACTTGAGAACCCTGATTTTGACAGGTTTTGCTGCAGTGGATTTCAGCATCTGGAATTGTTTTCAGTGTCTATCTGTCTGCTACTAATGTACGGTAACGAATATTCAAAGAATCAACAGATAAAATATATTTTTTGTATTTATAGAAATAAGTCACCCGAAAATGAAAGTTGTCATCACCCTCATCAAAAACACTATTTTGGTAAAACATTTTTTCTTTAATAAAGTTCTATACACTTTTTTTTTTGTGTGTGCAATTTTCAGGGTAATTGTTAAATAAAAGTCTTGTTATTTAGTTTTCTGTATATTAAACTGGGATCGAAAATAATTTAAAGGGGTGGTTGATTATGATTTCACTTTTTTAACTTTAATTAGTGTGTGATGTTGCTGTTTGAGCATAATCAACATCTGCAAAGTTACAACGCTCAAAGTTCAAAGCAAAGGGGGATTTTCTTTTACAGAAATCACTTTTTAAGGACTCCGACAAACGACTGATTTACATAAATTTACATAAACCTTGCCCTCGGGAACACACAACAAAGGCCAAGGGGCTGAGTCCATGAGAAGAGTAAGAGTTGTTTGTGAGTCTGCTCAAGCGGTCGCATCCGTCTTTTCACATTTATTGCAATACAGTACAAAAAACGAATGCAATAGCATGTCACTCTAGGCATCTTACAACAGTTCCCACACGAGCGATTTATAGATTATCAAGACAGAATATGCTAATCATTGACTTAGTTAACTCCACATCCGCTTCATAAATTCATCAACTAACCAATCTAACCAACTTCCTGTTGCATTCTACATGTCACTTCTTCTTGAGTCTCTCCATCATTGTCTGACTCCAGTTTGAACATAAAAGGCAGAACAGTTTCTGACATTTTAGTGTGACTGCAAGCTGTTAAGGACACCAGCTGTTGAAGCTCCGCCCTCTGTGCGGGAAGCACCAGCTCATTTGCATTTAAAGGGACACACACAAAACTGTGTTTTTTGCTCACCCTTAAAAAAGAGACAATTGAGAGTATTTTGAGCTAAAACTTCACATACACAATCTGGGGACATCAGAGACTTATCTTGTAAAAAGGGACATAATACCAGCCCTTTAACATTTTAAAATGTAACAATTTAAAATTAACATTTCACCCTTTACGCATCCTGCTAACAGTTTTCACTTTGAGTTAGACATGACATAGGGCTGCAGAATTAATCGAATTTCTAATTGCGATTACGATTACGGATGCCACGATTAAGTAATCGTTCAAAGCCGCGATTACAAAAGAAAATCCACTCTGTGTGTGTGTGTGTGTTTAGAGCATAATTAAGTTATGAGAGGCGACTCACGGCTACTTCAGAAAACCCAGAACAATATGACATACCAGGCAGTGACGTAAGTATACGCTGAAATAAAAAGTCGTTCACCTCAGAAAAACGGACTTTAGCCTACTGTCCTGTCATCCGTTATACTGTGCTCGTAGCGCACACTCTTCAATTGCACGTGCAAATGCGGCGGCGCGCGTAGTGTATCGCTTCACTGTATGAAGTGCAAAAGAAACTATGAGCATGCAACGTCGTTACAATGTAAATTAGTAAGTCACGGAATAAAAGTAAAATACCAATAAATCACGTGTTAGCTGAGAAGGATTTGCATGCAGGTTTGATTTTCATTCTATTCACCGGGAGCTGTTTCATTAACAGTTCTTGTTAGTATTGTGTATTCACCATGGGGTGTCGTTTCTATAACCCAAAAATGCCACTTTATTTTCACTTTGTGGTATTTTTTATATTTTTAAATGACAGTGGTGGCTCATATCAACATTGTAATAACAAACTAGTTTGGGACTGCTATTTAATTGCTTTAGTAGTCCTAATGTTTATCTTTACTATGAGTCATTCTTACAATTGATGTGTATGTTAAGTAAAGGGGGACAGTACTTGTGTGTGTGTGTGTGTAAACAATTTTTGTGTAAACATGTATTATAATATGCCTATAAATATTCAATGTAAATTGTGATAATCGTATTTAATAATCGCAATTAAAATTTCAAGGGAATAATCGGCAATTATGATTTTTGTCATAATCGTGCAGCTCTAACATAACAAAAGTAAAATGTCAATAACCACTTCAACATTCTGTAATTGGACTTATTGAAACTGACGGTTTGAGAGTAATTTTTGGACCGATTTATTAATGGGGTAATTTAACCCAAAAATAAAAATGGCCATTTACTCACCCTCATGTGTTCCAAGCCATACTTTCATTGATTTCGAAATGCAAATTAAGGTATTTTGAATGAAATTTGATATGTCCCTCCATTGTTCACTCCACACAACTACCACTTTGTCGCTCCAAAAAGTTCATAGGGATCATAAAACGGACCCATATGAATTGAGCTGTTTAGTACATTTTCTGAAGAGACACGATTGCTCTATATGATTGACATTTAATTTAGGCTTCTATTCACATATAAACATTCATCAATGCACACATCGTATATGGTAATAAAAAACAGAAGCTCAAGCATGTTCGCTTGACGTGCGAGAGCCCATGAGGTTTGTTCTTGCGCATCAAGCAGGTTCGGTTGAGCTTCTGTTTATGTTCGCTGCTCAATGTTTATATGTAAATAAAAGCCTAAATTCAATCTGTTCATCATATAAAGGTAAATGATACAAGTTATCAGACCGCATTGGTGAAAGAATCCAGGTGTTCAAGAAGTGTCTATGCTATTGAATGTTATGAAAATCCTCAAAAATAGAACAGATTGCCAACTCGAATTATGGCTACAGCTGCCTAGTCATTCTGCTGGGTAATTTGTCATGTAATGCAGAAAATGTAACCACACATTTTAATATTTTTGTTTTTGGGTGAGCTGTTTTGTTTTCTTTTTTTCCCTCAATAATATGAATAAACGCAATGTGTTCAGTGATTAACTGCTGTAATCCCAACTGTCCAATAAATATGCCCCACTAAATGTGAGCTATGCTTAGTTTCATAAGATAAATGTGATTATCCTGTTTTTTGGACCTCATTGCATATCCTCATGGAAAAGAGATGTGCTGAAATCAACTGCTGAAGCATAGACATACAGACATGAAATCCTAATTCAAGCTGTGGCTGTTAGACAGTATGCATGGCTGAATAATCACACCATTTTTTTGTTGTTGTCAGATTTTCCCAAAATAAATCCCCCCCTGGTGCTGCTAACCATGATAAAATGCACATCCTGTAGAAACATTGATTAAAACAGAAAGCCTGGCACATCAAGGCCACAGTATCAAACACCAAACCACAAACCGACTAGTAGATTAGCTAATTAGCTAATCCAAGTTGTTAACCGTTTTTTGATGATGATGAGTATTTGGGTCATTGATATTAAATGTAGTGCAAGGTGATGTACAAAAGTATAAAATTATTCAGTGACATTATATTTAAACAACATTTGACTGTTTAAATGAACACTTTTACAGAAATATATTAGGTTAAGATTAATTTTATTTTATCATTAATATTTTGTACGTGTAAGGCCTAAGTTTCTATATCTACAGGTAATTCTGAATATTTTATTTTATGTACTGAGATACATCTTCATACACAGGTCATGGGCTGGTGCTACAGGAGGATTTTGCTGTTCAAAGAGATCACTTGGGCCGAAGGCTTATGGCCATAGCGGGAGACAATGAGACAGAGGAGAAGAACTGCACAAAACCAGGTAATGCATGTGTCACTTAATAGTATGCAGTGTTTCCCACAGGATTTTGTGGGACTGGTGGGCAGACCTTAGTCCCTCTAGGGGGGTTTGCGGGCAAGACAATATTGTACATTTTTTAAGTAAAATTCATCAATCTGGAGCACTTTGAGTTCAAAATTAAGAGCTCCAACCCATGTTTCTTGTGCAAATTTAACAAAGAAAAAAGTTAGTGAATTGACTTGTGCCGGAACGTTAAAGAGGACTCAAAACTTTTTGTTGTTTTGAATGTGATATAGTCTACATTGCATTCACACTTGTGTTTTAGGAAGTGTGGTGGAATTTTCCTTTTCTAATGCTAACCTATAATCTGACTATCCGCTTTTCCTAAAATGCTCACTCTGTAATACTCCAGCTCCCTGCGTCTACAATCGACAACCGCTGAGTTTTTCTACTAATCCTACCCTACTCAAGCTCTCTTGCGTCTACAGTCGACATCTTAGCTTCGAGTTTGCTAAACTACTCTACTCAAGCTCTCTTGCGTCTACAATCGACATCTTAGCTTCGAGTTTTTCCTTTACCTAACAACTCCTTATGCTGCGCAGCTTAAATGACAGACAGACTTCAGTAGATGTCCCTTGAATGCTCTTTATTGCGGCCAGGAGTTCTCGAGCATTTCTCAGAGAATCTCCCAAGAATAAAGAAGGCCGGAGGATCTCAGACAATTTCCATTGAGAATCCCACCGAAAACACGGAAACAACAGTTTTTATACAATAGGGAGGTATGGCATAATGACATTAATTTGATTGGTTATTCATTTACAGTCTCTTCTGTTACTGGGTAGAGAAGAATATGTTTTGACGATTACCTCATTGATCACAAGTTCTAACTTAGTCATCTGTCTAGTTTCATTTCCCATATTTGTTATTTATACACAAAGTCAGGGGTTCGACACACACACATTCATGTAAAATACAGAAAGTCTTAAGACATGGTTTTTAGAGATTTAGTAGGTTAAACAAGGTCAAATATTAAAACATGGTTTTCTTAATATTCAGTTTAAATTTTCCACCACAGAAGCCAAACAATTAGAATATACAGGGATGTGATTTTTCCGGATTAATCCGGAATTCTGGATTTTCCGACCTGAAAATGTGACCTACGTGAATCATGCAGATCTGTAAAAAAAAAAATAATAGGAGGGGGGGGGGATATATCGATATATACTTTTTCCTTCATTTCCAAGTATCAACCAGGACGTATTTGCGTTCAGCTTGTTCACCTGCTCAATTTCGTACCTCAGTGGCTCTCGCACTACAGTGGTATCGTTGTCAGTTGACAAGATCATCGGCGTTAGGCCACCAGTAGGGCTGGGCGATATATCGATATAGTTCAAATTTGCGCTATGATCCTTACTCCAAGCAAGCTGCTGACTGCTTTTGTAGAAATATGTATATCGTGCATTCTATCAGTTGCAGTTCTGGAGCCCCCGTCTCAACAGCATTAGTGTTCAACGCGACAAATACTCACATCAAATGTTAACTCAGAGAAACGGCCACATCAGTTCAGTGAGTTCACAAAAGTTAATTATTTGCATGTGCTTTAAAGCCTTGCCGGTTAAACATGTCATTCACTGCTGATGCGCTGTTCTAACATGCGCTTTACTGAGCGCAAACACCCGACGCGCACATGCACTAAAAGCCTATCTAACAGCACCTGGTTACTGGACTAAATTATCTTTCAAGTCTTATTTCGCTAATACTCTCAAATACACACAAGGTTTACATAAGGAAAGTTGGTTATGTCCAAACTGAAAGCAAACCGAGAAAACTGAGAAATCTGCTTGTCAAATGCGCGTGTATATTAGAGGCGTCGCGTACAGGTCTTAACTCTCTGGGGTCGAGAAACGCGCCGGCGCGTTTTGCTGTTTTTTTTCCACATAGCAGCAACATAGACTTAAAATACTCCGTCATTTTTGGTCATATAAATAAAATCAATACATGATTATAAACTATAGAGGGTCTTCTTTTTTTTGTGTACACTCACATTAACATCAAAACCGTGTGCTTTTGTAAAATGAAGAAAATAAACAGGGTGTGCTTTCTGCCTCTCTGTCTCCGTTAATTTTTTTTCTGGTGCACGTCTCTAAACTTAAACAAAGCTCAGTGAATACTATTCACACAAGCACGAGCAATATATCTTTATTATCATTTAAGTTTGTACTTTTAAAATATCTAATTCAAAACTAAAATAAATATTCTCTGTTTATGTAATCTATTAAAAAAGAGAGAGCTGTCAGCCGATCTCATTATCGTTCTCTCAGCTCATTATTCTGCTAATCTGACACGCCCACGGAGAGCGCGCGGTATTCAAACGCAAATGATCTGAAGCAACACATGCAAAGTGTCAACGCCCCTCATAAACGCGATAACACAACAAATGTAATCATCGGATTAATGTGTAGCCTATTTCTTCTTGCGAGGCTGTGTGAGGAATAATCCTGGGACATTTACCTCAGAACATGTGCTGGTTTTTTTCATTTCGAGGAGCAACGGATCTGATAAGTAAGTTTTTTTTATTATTGTTCTAATTGCGATATCATAGTGTATGTAAACCGCAAAAAGACTGTTTCAATATGAAATCGCGTCTGTGTGTGAATGAACGAACAGTTTTTACCAAACCCTATTGCTATACTGAGATGAGTGAAAATCGACTGAAATATGTTGAAATAACGTTAAAATGTCTTTGTATTAGCAACGTATTAAACTGTATATTAATATTTATATGCCCTAATATAGGCTATCATAAAAACAACAAACGATATCCCTATGTTACAGACGAAATATGAAAGACAACATTTCGTTGACTAGTTTTTGGATAGATTATTAACTGTAGCCTAAACTATAGACTACTGCCACATTGAATAAGCTTTTGTTCACCAATTTCTGCTTAAATGTTAAATATATTAGGCTATGTTTGTTTTGTCAAAAATAAAGTCATCAACTAGAATGCTATTATAGTGTTTGTTCCAATGTAGGCTTTATTCAAACTAATGAATCCTTAACTTTGAAATATGTATGATAAAATGTATACTTTAGTTTTTACAAAGAAATATTACACTTGAAATATTGTTATTTTAATTGTTGCTGTAATTGTAACCTTTTTAATAAAATAGCAAATAATATATTTACAAGGTAGATGTAAACAAAATCTTAAAAGGTCAATATAAGCCTTCTCTTCAAATTATTTGTATTGTGTTTTATTAGTGACAAATTTGGGGAGAGGATACATATCCAAAACTTTCTGAAAATACAGTATGAGAATTAACTACACAATTACTAGAAATGTTCACCTTGGATAATATACAATTTGCAAGCAAAAATACAAGTGGAAAAATAATATTTTTTTATAGATGTTTCCAACTGTGAACCAATTTTGTAGTATATATACACATTTCTTTTCTTGTGTCCTTGTATTCTTTCTTGTGGCTCAGTGACACACCTGTGAAAAGCTCATTATGCAGGCTCATTAAGCAGGTCTTTTGTCTTCACAGGTGTGAATCAGACCATTATACATGAGTCACGCCCATTTCGCATATTGCCTTTCCAAACAAAAAGTGTTTTACTAAATTTAAATCAATATATTGTTTTATGTGAATGATTTGGAAGGATGATTTTCAGATCATTTTGAAGCAAAAATCCTAGGCGAGAACATCCATTAGTCAAAAGTCTTGTGGACACATATTTAGTATGTGTTTTGTGGCCTTATTTCAGAGACCTTAAGTTTTAGTTTTTTCAATAACCATGCATAAACAATATTCTCTCAAAAATACAAACATGTACATACATCTTGCTAACATATTATGGTAGCCCTGTTTGTGCTATATAGAGTGAATTTACACCTTTGCCATTAACATGTTTATAAATAACTGAAAAAAGCACAAATGTTAGAGCATGTCAGAACACCTCCAGGACCCCAAAAACACATTGGACCCCAGAGGGTTAAAGAGACCGTAGCCCTAATAATAAACATGCAGCCGCTTGTCCTTAAAGGGGTAGTTGACCCAAAAATAAAAATTGTCATTATTTATTCACTGTAATGTTGTTCCAAACCTGTATTAATTTATTTCTTATGCTGAACACAAAAGAAGATATTTTGAAGAATGTGTGTAACCAGACAGTTGCTGGTCCCCATTGACTTCCATAGGGAAAAATATACTATGGAAATCACTGGGGTACATGAAGTTACCCACATTCTTCCAAATAACTTCAACAGAAGAAAGAAACTTATTCAGGTTTAAAACAACTTGAGAGAGTAAATGATTACAATAAAAAATTTTGGGAGAACTATCTATTTAATGTTAATAAAACAACAAAACACTGAGGAAATCACTCACTGCTCTTGACTGAGAACGGTATAATTTCCTGCTTTTTTGTCCTTAGCCAATCACATGCCTGAATATAATAATTGTTTTATATTATTCAGGGCTTGACAAAAAAAAATTATATTTGGTGGTGTAAACAATATATTCTGAAGCAATATTTTCATGAGTGTTCTATCTGTTTTTACATGCTTAAATCTGCATATTTTTTATATTTACATTAGGGTGTTATTTACTTTATAAGGGCCTTTTTTAACCTATTAAATGTATGCATTATCTTTCATGTCAAAGTCTTACATTTGATCAATAAATTCAGTTATAAAACACTATAAGGCTGTTACCAATCAAATTAAATAATTCAAACTGCAAAATTACAACTCCAATAAATAATGTTATGAGAGAAATGTTTATAAATCATTTTTTGGATGTACGAAGAAATGCAGTGATACTTTTAAACATAAAATTAAACCGCCAGTAGGGGCGGCAAGTCACTTAATGAGTAAGTCATTGAGTCATTAATTTAACCGATTAATTTAATACGCTAAATAATTCAGTAAAAAAACACCGCTGACGGCGCTGAGTGTTGCTTAGAGAATGTGCAGTAGTTCTTCTGTGATCTTTGTTTGGAACTATTTTCATTGGTGAAATAGAACAAGAACAGTTAATATTGTGTCTAAAATGTAAGTAACTTTAATATCAATGTAACATTTGCAATCAAGATATTCGGCAAAACGCCTCCCTAGGTCGTGTTATGTTATTTGCCTAAACATTTGTTAAATATTAAAAAAAACATTTAGAATTTTTTTACCTCAGTATGTTTCTTCTGTGAGTTTCTTTGTGTGCCGTTACGCTCATTTGTTTAGATTTCTCCATGAAAGTCTCTCACAAAGACAGGCAGTGTGAGCCTCAACAGTGTGACCTTGGGCCGGTTGCACCAGCTGAACGTACACCCCAGTCGCAAGACTAAGCTTAACATAAAATACGTTTTAAGTCCTCTGTACCCTGGTGAAAAAAAAATAATATGCTAAGTATACTTGCAGCCAGACTAATTCAGAATACTTCAAGTGTGTTAATGATTAGTTAACTTGAAGTGTGCTATTTTGAAACTAGGGATGCACCGATACCGATACCAGTATCGGTATCGGCCCGATACCAAGCTCATGTGTGTACTCGTACTCGTACTCGTAAAAATACCCCGATACCAAAGACCGATACCTCATGTGACGCGTGACCTCACGTATATATCCTTAGCTTATATTTCTTAATTCTTATGCACACTCTTCCTGCAGTTATAGTGTTGCTAGATTTAATTGTACACTCTAATATTTCACTTTACACTTTCGGCTGTGATTACATTGTTACTCAGTGTTATGTTAAACATTTGTTCTGTGATTTCTTTGGCACTATATGACAAATTTGATTGTCTTGTTGTCTGTGATTTCTTTAGCACTTTGTGATAGGCAGGTAAAAATTACATTCATTATGTCCTTGGTTTTGCCCTTTGGAGGTTATTGGACACTGTGAAATGTGGGCTTTGAAAATTTGTGATAAATAAACTTAAAAAAATAAATCATTCTTATGTGCTTAAGTTGTTGAAAATAAAGATGCTGATATGTTCATTAGTCTCATTGTGTTGTACTTAGAAAATTGCCACATAAAACGAGACCCCCCCCCCAGTACAACAGGCATCGGTATCGGTATCGGTGAGTACCAGGAAAAAAATATCGGTACTCGTACTCAATCCTTAAAAAGTGGTATCGGTGCAACCCTATTTGAAACAACTAATTTTGTACCAAGTATATTTTAGTTGTAATTAAATTGTAGTAAAGCATAACTTTAAATGTATTTAAAGGATTAGTTCACCTCAAAATGAAAATTTACATCATCACATTGAAAGGTCAGACTCGATGTCGGCGGAAGTACCGCCCCACCGTTTACAAAGCGACCAATACAATTTGAACTATCCTCCTTCGCACGGTCGAGTGGGGCGGTACTTTCGCCGACATCAAGCATGACCTTTCAACGTGATGACGTAGTTCCTGGCGCGTTGCAGATCAGCTCAATCTGAACAATTGTAGTTAAAAAGTGTGTGTATATATATATATATATATATATATATATATATATATATATATATATATATATAAAAAATGACCTATCCTTTTTTTGAAAAAAATATTTTCTCTTCCACTGAGGAAAGAAAGTCATGGATATCTTGGATGGCATATTAATCCTTTAATATACTTTTGTGTGCTAAATTGAGACAACTTCAAGTATACTGTACTTAGTATGCTTAAAGTATATGCCTGTGTAGGGACCAAGGTTATAATCATTAACGAAAACGAATGAAAAAACGAAAACTAGGTGGGAAAAAACACTGTCGTTAACTGAAATAAAAATAAAAACGAGGCATTACAGAAAAACGATAACTAACTAAGACTGTAATGTGTGTTTGGCAAAACTAACTAAAATTAATTTAAATTAAAGAGTAAATGTCCTTAGTTTTCGTCTTGGGCCGCACCGGCTGCCACATTTGCGTTTCGTTATTCATTTTTAAAAAAGGAGCGTATTCGTTCATCTGCATTTCCTTTCCCTGCTCTCTCTGTCACTCACGCGTCTCTCACGCACACACACGCAGACACACACACACACACACACACACGCAGACACACACACAGCCCCTCCCCTCCCTGCACACCGCGTTTCCATGATAAGTGTTCGTTGAAAGCAAGTTTGCGAAAGGTTGGTATCTCGTGAACACCTTCACGAGATACACATTCACACATTAAAAAGTGGTATAACATTTTTTTAAATTCTGAATACAATTTTGTCAGTGTGTTAATGTCAACCCGAGAAGCGATTGCGGCTTTAGAAAGGTAGAGGTAAAATGCAGTTGGGTTGTCGATGTCAAAACACGATATAAGCTGTGATACAAATATTAAATAATGTTATGTAATTTTTTTACTCTTACACTGAATGTTTGCTGCTTCAATCCAGATGAGTATTGTATTGGGTAAATTTAGTATAGGGTGTTAAAATTGTACAGCTGTGGGATTTGTATAGGTTGTGAATTTTGTATAGAAGATGTGTAGTTTTTTGGTATGGCGTGTGGATTTTGTAGAGGTAAAGAGATTGAGCTCCTGACACTCTGAAAGCAGAGTCTTGTGTAGACTGTTTACATATATGTGCCCATATGTACATTTTATGTAGCTACTGGTGTTATTGTTGAATACATATTTCTGAAATTGTATGATTTTTAGTTGAGTTATTATTACACAATACTTTTTCGGACCTTTTTGAATCTTGCCCTTGACAAATAACCCAAATTAGAGAAAAAGACTTAACACTATAACTAAACTAAAACTAAGCATTTTCAAAAAATAAAAACTAAACTAGCAAACCCACTTTAAAAACGAATTAAAACTAAACTGAATTTGAAAACAAAAAGTCAAAACGAAATAAAAATAAAAACTAATGAAAAATGCAAAACTATAATAACCTTGGTAGGGACTAATAACATGCTTGATTAGTAATATTAAAGTCTACTTTATTTGTGTTACAAGTACATTACAAATTCATTATGAGTGTCTTCGAAACATACAAGATGTATACGATAAGTGTATCATATTTGTGTAAAAATTATTTGCTCTGTAATACCAGTAACAAATGCATATTAATAAACAAATATCGCTTAGCTTTATACTTTGTACAATATACTATATAGAGCTGTGCCAGTAAAGTTGACAATCGCTCCACCACGGTTGTAAAGCTCCACAGCGGTGGCTGAGTAGCACCGGCGGTGGTACGCCAAAACACATTTTTTGTATGTAAAGGCTGTTTTACATGAATATTATGACAAGTGAAGCACAAAGCTTTGTTTACAAAATAAATAATTGGTTGGCAATTAAATGTTACATCGCAGCCATGGAAACATTTGGATTCATGACGAATGAGAGAGTTGTGCGTGAGCTCCTAAATTTAAGCTTTGTCAGCTTTGTATTCTGGTTTGTGATCTGGTCACCCGATTATCAGCGAATTTAACAATATTCTATTACAGTAGTTATTCCACTGGACATGGAATCTCAAATCTTCACTCACGTCTAACATATTCAAAGGGGACTATAAACGTTTCTTCCTTGGTTCGCTTTTAATTAGGTCTATTATATTCGCTTTCTTAACTGTGGTAAAGTAGAAAAACGCTGTAGGAAAGATAGCCTAGCTTTTTACTTGCAGTTTGTGCTTGTTATTAGACATGGTAAGGCGCGTACATTTATTTGTAAACAGTGTTTCAAACACACGGGTGATTTTTAGTTTAGCTTTCTCTGGCTGCGTAAAATCAAACAGCCTAAATGCCTTGCCCTTGTTGAAGATAAAATCTCTTCAGACCTTTTACAACAAGTAGAAAACATGAGGATATCAGAAAAGAGATCGATGGTCTCTTTCCTGCTCGTGTCCCACATCCCTCTCAGCGCAGAGCGGTAGGCTTAGGCTATATCACGCGTCTTTGTGTGAAAATATCAAACTAATATTTTTTTTTAGTCTATTATATTATTTAAGTTAGCATTTTATTTATTTAAATGCCTTACAGGCTTTAGTGTGTTGGTTCTTTGACGGAATTGCTCAAATAAACACTCATGTCGGTTACAAAATGGATGTTTGAGCCTTGTTTATTAATATTATTTTATTTCAAAAGTTGGTCTATTACCACCGCCGTGGTAAAAAACTGACACCGTCACAGCCCTAATATTATACAATATGCTATTGTATACTACAATGTATTTTGAAAGTATATTTTCAATGCATTGTTAAAATGACAATTTTAAAAAATAAAAAATGTTCACTTCAAGTATATTTTTAGAAAATATACTAAAGTACAATTATTTTAAAGCTTGTTAAAAGTTGTAATGTGAAAATATGTAAAAGCATGATATTAATATACTTTTAATATATTTAACCCTCTGGGCCCTAAGAGTATTTTGGGGCCCGGAAGAAGTTTTGACATGCCCTGACATTTTTGTTTTTTTCAGTTGATCCAAAATAAAGCAAAAACTGTTTATTTTTGCAATTTAAAATAAATGTTTTCTATTTAAATATATTTTAAAATGCAATTTATTCCTTTGATGTCAATTATTACTCCAGTCTTAAGTTCCGAAATTGTATCCACGGCTGGATCAAGTCATTATTCAAAATAAGTCCCGCTCTTCTTCCGAGGAAAATGCAATCTCTTTGCCATCATCCATGACGAGCTGAAGAGCTTCCTCACCTGTGTAGCGTGCCATCTTCCAAACGCGCAGGAAAGTGAATGAAATTTATGATGAAACTTAATGATTTCAAGGCATTGTTGGGGGTGTTTACCATTTCGCATAGATCGCCTCAACACATTATCTTATAAATAGAGCTCTCTGCATGTGGGTGTGACCACATTAACGATAATTAGCTGAGCTAGGAGAAACTGTACATCTCTTTAGTTTCATACAGATTACATTGCAGGAGAATATTTGTTTAAATGTGAACTCTTATTTAAAAGTAGACATGTCAAGCTTTCTTTAGATGTACATTTTATGTTTGTTTGATAAGTATTCGTTATGTTTCAGTTCATTATTCAGACGTCTTTCAGAAAGTTTCTCGCGGAGACCGCGACAGCTGAAAGCTGCTTTATTCTCTTTATTTTAGACAAACACATGGATTTGTTGTCATTGTGTGTACACAAATAAAAGTAGACCCTTTATAGTTTATAAATGTGTATAAAGACTTATATGTATGGCCAAAAATGACAGAGTATTTTAAGTTGTTTACGCTGTCATGAGGAAAAATTCCAGCAGAACGCGCCGGCACATTCTACTGGCTCAGAGGGTTACAGAGAGTAAACATTTTTTCGTTAGTATTTGCTATGTACTATTAAAAAGGGAATATATTTCAAATACAAAAAAGTATACTTTTTTTCCCACTAGGTTAGAATTAATACCTATTGCACCATCATGGACGTAGCGCACGTCTGAAACTAAATCTTACGCCTAGGTAAAGGTAAAGTGAGAAGTCTTGACTTGTTTCCATGGTGAAAATAAAGATAAATAAAAACGTTGAGCATACTGGTATACAAGGCTACATGATCAGCGTTCTTTCCGGCGTGAAACATAGACTTAAAAGGATGACGCCCCTTCACATTCTTCCATTGGTGAAAAGTGCAGCCGCCAAAGTCCTAATATGGCGCTGATTTGGGACCTGATTCTGAGCGGTAGTTAGCGTAAAGTGGAGCCGCGATATCAAGGTCCCGCCCTCACTCCTGCAGAAATGGTTTACTGCAGAACGACTCATGTCGGTGTGAAATAAACAGTTATGGACATGTTGAAATAAAAGTTGTAGCTCCAATCTCCTCCCGAAAATCCCCAAAAAAGTCCGTTGGTGCCTCAGTGACTACTTCGTTCAAAGAAGCTGTTAATCCTGACGTCAGATTCCTGTTTTTATAGCATCAAATTACTAACTAAAACCAAACTTGTTTAAAAAAATGAACATTTAAACTTACTTGTGTGATTAAAAACTACCTAAAATGATAGAAAACATCTTTGGAAAAAATGTATTTGAAGTGTAATTTGATTTGATTTGATTTGTTTATTGATTGATTTATTTGATATTGATTGATTGATTTGATTTGTTTATTTTCCGTAGTGTCCCATTAGGGCGGGGTTTATGACCTATACTGGGACCAACCACTTGGGGGCGATTGAGATGCTTTGGCTTCACTTTTCAGGGCTTGTGCGGCACGCTTGGCAGAGTAATGAGAGACCGCACCAATCCTCTAGATCAGGGGTTCCCAAACTTTTCAGCCCACGACCCCCAAAATAAAGGTGCGAGTGATTCGCGACCCCTATATCCTCGGAGGTGGTTAAAGTATACAAACATTGTGTGAAACTGTGCACACGCACTATTAGGCATACTTACAACACAAAATAACACAACAGTCAAAACAACCAGTATATTATTTTATATTAAATATTAACATCACCTAATGAGATGGGTGCATAGACGTTGGAACGGCCGCCCCCTAAATTTACATAAGTACTAAAAAAAAACAATACATTTAGAGTTTGTAAAATACACACTGATGTTTATGGAAGAGGTAATAATAACCCTTTCCATTATAATTCGAGACGTTTTATTCATATCAGATACACATTGTGTAAGTAACTTTAATGTTTACTCTATTCTTCCAGTTCACCAGCCACTACTTTGAAGTATTTCGGGAGTGGATGAATTCACATGTTGTGATCCTCTCCCTCGTTCATTTCACCTAGGGGTTCTATTTAATTACCATTTGTTCATTTAATTCATTGCGCCTTGACACCAGTTCAAAACTGAGTCCCAAAAGTGCGCGCAAGAAGCATAACTATACGTTCACACCGCCGTCGACTTGAGCGGCAAAGAAGCTCTGGCCGCCCTGTCGAGGACGCTTGTCAAAAAGTCACGGGATGCTTATTGAAGTTTGTTGACGCTTTGGTCGCTCTGACGTACCAGCATTATGTTCGAGAGGAGAAGTGTCACAACATGAAATGTAAACAGAAAAACAAGCAATACATTGACACTAGAAACCTTTTATAATGACAGCATTTTTATATTGCCTATTCCGCATCTCAACGCACGCATACAGCTTGCCACAAAGAACCGGCCCAAAGTAAGGATTGTGCATTAAACATTTGAATTGTTTATTAATAAACTAGTTTTTTCTGTCAGTTTTCAGTTCATTTATGAGACGCGCTCCAGTTCACGCGCCGGCGCCTCCGTGTCCTAATTATATCGTCTACTATTTTTGCTTTTTATTTATTAATCCAGTCAATTTGTAGATGAAAACATTGATTAAAATGAAGATACAATTTATACAAAACGAAATTTACTTAAAACAAAACTTAATAAGTGGTCAGAATTATGTCTGATCCATTCCAAATGTTTTCCGATAGCCTATATGGTGACTCAAGCACTGATGGACCAAAGAGCGCGCATTTTGACATTTGCAGTAAAAACTTGAAATATAAATTCTCAGAAAATGCATTTCATACAAATATATTGAAACGTCTGTTTATATAGGCCTACTCCGTTAATAAAGGAGTCCGGACATTGGAAAAATATCAGTCCACATGCGTTTTATATTTAATATGAGGGAAATAGTCATACATGCATGCGTGACACAAAAAAATCTTTAACCTTCAGGTAGCAAAATATTTTTTAGAAAATTCTACTAGACTAACGTCACTCATAAATCATGAAATTCCACACATCCACCATCTCTTGAGATTTATTACAAATCTTTAACTTTTAGGTAGCAAAATATTTTTTAGTGATTCTGTCTATTACACTTCTGGATATCATCTCGCGACCCCCCCCTCGCTGTCTCACGACCCCCCGGGGGGTCGCGACCCCTACTTTGGGATCCCCTGCTCTAGATAAATATGGAGACAGAACTTAATGAACGTTTTCGTTGCAGCAGGGTTGAATTGTTAGAATTAATCAATGAGTTATCAATGCCATTACAACACATAACCAACAGGAACGAAGCGCTGTCTCCAACACTGCAGGTGCTAATTTCTCTTCGATTTTATGCCAATGCTTGCATACCAAAATATGCATATACTTACTGAATAGCTCAATAATTTTTCTTGTTTCACAATCTCCGAGTAATTTTCTTTTTTTGGCTCAGCAGTCATTTTTCATCTATTCGTTGTAGCCAATAAATTCACATTTGTAACCATAGTAACGCGAACGGCGTCTCAACTATCAGTGCGGTAGAACATGCCAACGGTACACGCATAGTCTACGCTAAGCTACTGCACATTGTCGTAGTTTTAGATGGATGTAAGCTCTTTCCGATGAATATTTACACCTGTTGCACCAACCTTTTTACGTCTGGCTGGTGCAACTGGCCCCTTGTTACCAGAAATACACTATCCATTATCAATCGCTCTTTACACTGAATGTGATCAAATCAGAATCGTCCTTGCGTTTTTTTTGCTTCCCTAGGTATTATATAGAAGTTGTAATCGGGCTACTTGTTTGGTCGGGCAAGTAAAATTGTCTTTCACTATGGCGGCCCGCTATAGTCTAGTTAATGAATGGGAAATACTGGTATGAATAATGCCCTTTTTCCTATTTGAGTGTTTTTCTTAGTTCATACTAAGAAAAGACATTGTCATTGCAGGGCTTTTTAAACGTAAAAAAAAAAGTCCCCATATCCCCCTTGAGTTTGGGAATATATTGAAATTTCTTACACCACTTCTGTTACTATTCTGAGATCAAGTCTTAGGGGTAAATTGTAGCATTTCACAAAATTTTTCAGATCTGCTGTCACAGGACACGCACGAATGACAATTTAAATCCTTGATTTCATGCTATGCTGCCTTATGAGTTGCCAGCTATGCCAGACCGCGATGCAATAAGATTCCAGTAACAAGTTATTTTTATGTCGACACAGATGCGACACGACTACAGGATGCAAAAACAATCTATCAAAAATCAGTCAATCAGGTGTGTGTGAACTCTGATAGCACACTGCCCTTGCAACGAATTAACAAGTACAATTAAAATTCATAAATATTACATTTTAACATTATTAAAAAATGTAACTGAAAACAAGCTTAGTCATATACTACCCTTAAGTTCACATTGAGTTCATAGTCCGAACGTTCTTGTTTCCTTTAATTTAAAGATAACTTGTCTGGAGTCGCATCATGTCGGGTTAGGACACAGTGTGATAAAATAAATGTATTCCACATAATGAAATTTCAATGTCTGATTTATTTTTTGCGTCCCTTGGCCCACACTTTGGGAAATGGTATTTGCTTCACATATCATCCCCTTTTGTCTAATGTCAAAGATATTGACAAGACAATGCTGATTAAGACATAAATCTTGAACAAAATGTAATATATGCATTAGAACGTCAATGGAATGGGGCCTGGTCCTGACAACTTATTGAAATGTATTTTTCCAACAGTAAATTAAGCTGCTCTGACTGGAAATCTTTATCGCTTGGGGCAGCTTTGTGAAAAGACAAAAGAATTGTAAAAGAACATTTGTGATTTATGAGAAAAATGGATCTGTGGCTTTGCTTTGTGTGTTCTATAAATGGAAGCAATAAGGATATTTTTAGATGCTTGTCCCTTCGACATTGCTGTGACCATAGGAGATGCTAGGGAAGATGAGACCAGATCTTCGGATATATCTTGGGAATCCTGCCATCTCAGTCCCCCAAGGCTTTCTCATTAAGCGGCTCTAATTTTGCCGGACGCCACAGTTCGGTGTGTGTGACCCTGCATGCACCCTGTCATGAGATTCTGGAACGTTTCAGGGGTTGTCTCTCTATTAGAGTTGTGAGCTGAGTAAGTTTGTCATTGTGGGCTGATGGAATCTGCCCTTTTAATTTGTTCTCTGTCTTTAATGAATGTTTCAATGTCTCGGGGACTGGAACAGTACAGCTTTCAGGCACATTTGCTCAGCAGTATGCCGCGCGCCGTTGTCAAACCCTGACATAGTGGATCTTAGCCTTGCTGCTCCCAGACAGAATGTGAGCGAGCGGTGATCTGAGGTCTTTGCCAGCTACATGAGTGAGAAGGGAGAATTTGTGAATGTGTTTACATCCTGCTGCGTGTGAGAGTTTGCGAAGAGCACTTCTTCCTTACTGTTGTAATGTAATGCTGACTAGGTAGTGTTTCTTTTTTTTCTTTTTTTAGGAATTGATGCAGTTAGCGGTTCTAAGCCGCTGAAAAGGATACGCCTTGTTTTTCCAAAACTCCCTCCTACAAAGATACCCTTGAGACCGTTGTAATCTGAGATGGAGTAGGAAAGCATTACATCATCTTGGTGTTGTCAAATTAATCAAAAGCAACATTAGCAAAATAGAGCCTTGCACGACAAACTAAAAGACAACTGCTTATGAAGCTGAATATACGCTTTAACTTGACTGTTTCAGCTACTACATTCTCATTGTCACTACATTCCTTCTTTCTATAGGATGGCCTGCATAATGTTTGATGGGCAGAAAACGCCTCAGACTTCTGATGGGTTAAGACATTGGTTCTCAACATTTTTTACTCCAAGGTTCCCCATTGTCCACAACAATATTCAAGACCCTTCAACTAATTAAAATTAGTTTCAGAACTCTCAATTTCAGAAAACCCAACCTTTTGGGTGGCTTTCATCGATACAGGTGTGATTCTTTAGCACAACTAATTCAGTAATATCTGTCTGGTGATAAAGGTATTTTCTGAATGCCATTCCTTTTGCAGAATAGCTCACTGTGGTAAAAATGCTGTTTCTGTACAGCTCTTAGGCCGTTTTTACACTGGGCATGTTTGCTGCGGTTCGAGCGCGATTGTTCCCAGAGCTGGTCTGGTTTCCCTCTTAGCTTGATTTTTTCGAACCCTGGTGCATTTGCGTTCATCTTACGTCATCACAAACGGGTTACTTTTTTTTCTTTTTCTTTTTTCCTGAACAAGTGCGCACCCGAGTCACTGTTGCCTTTATATTCATGCAAAAGTCACAGCACTGTTCAAGTGCTCCTCCAGGTAGTCTTGGGTTCGGGAACTTGGTGTGCTCCCAGGTCCACATTACAGCTTCCACATTAGCAATTTTTCATGTGAACAGTTCCCCGTTCCGAACTAAACTCCCAGTGTAAAACCACCTTAGTTTCTTTTGAGCTCCAGCCCAGGTCTATGGTGAATTGTTTCCGAAATGCATCAGAGCAGCAGTCCAACAACGTCTTATGATTTCCTTAAAGGGTAACTAAACACTAAAACAACTTTTTTTAGTTAATGATCTGTTAGAATTGAGCTTCATAAATGCCGTTCATTGATTCCAGTAAATTTTTTGACATTTGGGTTTAAAGTGTTTTAATTCTACAATATATGGTATAAACACGTTTGAGTGCTGCCCTCTTCAGGTTGAAGGGTGGCTACTGCAGTTGTATTTTTCTATTGGATGTTTGCGATGGTTCGTGACGCAGCGTTTGCAGGTGATGTAGGCAGGTTCCATACACAGAGATGCATCTCAGGTGCATGCCCCCCTCCGCTGGGCTCTGCCCACTTTTCCAGCATTTTTCAAATATTGCCAGTGGGTGGAGTCAGGCTCTGACCAGGGGTTTAGTTACCCTTTAAACCATTGATCATCCCTTGCTGTAGACATCAACACCCACGCCCACGCATACCTATAGCTATAATTGAATAAAGGTGAATGAGTTCATTCATTCTCAGTGAATTGAGAGGTTTAGTGTCTGCTTTCATATTGCCATTAAATTAAGGTGTTTCACAAAACATCAGTAAATTATACTCTCACTGTGTAAAACATTTTGACATTTTACCACAATATTGTTCTTGCCAATAATAACCTACTCGCAAGAAGAAAAGTCAACATAACCAGCCAGAGTTTCTAGCTTTGTGACATTTAGAAGCAGGTAAATGTGAAATCGATGATACTGTAATAATCAGCCGGTGTGCAAAGTGGTGGCACTTTCAAGTACTGATACAGCAATCTCTGTGAAAGCTTGCACAGACTACTTAAGCAATTTGTTTAATGTCTTGCAACTTTGTGGTCAGAATTTTCATCCATCTAAAAGTAATGAGTAGCAATTATTTCATAGGCATTTCTGTAAACAGTCCTGACTATAGAGAATATCAAGTTTACTTGATACTAAGTGCCTCTCAAATATCTTTTCAGGATTTTATGCCATGGACCTTGCACACTTTGGTGAATACAGTGTTTGTTTGCTTCCTCTGAAGAGCTCATTGGAGCAGCTTTAGTACTTGGTAAATACTCCTTCCTAGCAGACTGATTAAAATCAATTGCACACTGATTTATGGAAGTTGCATAGCAATCAGCCAATCAAATTGGAGCTTGCCAGATCTTTCAATTTCGGCATGCAATATGCATACAGTCCCTAAGCTGTCCATGGACACTTCCTGAAGCTGAGACTAGGGTAGGTTGTCATCAATAAGCTTATGTTTCTCTTTTATAATAAACAATATGTTCCTTCATTGTCAGTTTATGTGAAGTTGATATAATTTGATGTGATTAGGGCTAGGGCTGTGCTCAGAATATCAATAGGACGATACATCGTCATGAACTCCTGATGATACGCGTATCGATACAGCAACTGCTGTATCAATACTGTCGTGCTTTTGAATGTAGCCAATTCAGGGCTCGAATTTCAGCACGGGATTGCGAGTATTACGCGTTATTCTAATCATTCCCGCAGGTCTCCCACTTATAATGCGGGAAATTCCCGCAAACATTGATAGAGAGACAGAAGACACAGCTGAACACTCAGTCTCTCAAAATGGGTTGCTCAAGCAAGCGTCAAACGCGCTGAAGGCGGCGATACTACACTCTCGCTTTTAGGAGTTGGGACATGATGGAATATTCACTTGCATATTCGGGCAAGCATTACATTGTCACTTAAGTTTACCGTTCGCTCGTATTTTTAAGTCTTACGACGCTAAACATTCAAGCGATTTTATATTCAGTACTCGCACGCTCTCTGATAGATGGTTTTCTCTGCATGCATACATAGTAAAGCCGCCTCACAAACAGCCTGTGAGTAACAAAAGTTCTTTTTCACGGACTATATCGTGTTTACAGACAAAAAAAACCAAAATTATGACAAATTTCGGTCTTGCTGAGCATCCAACACAGTCGGTTATGTCTTAAATAAGCATAAAATGTATGTGACAGTATAATGAAAACAGGATCCGTGCACTAGCTCTCAAAGTGACAGCAGCCATATGTGTCCGTCATTAATATTGAAAGATAGCTTTAACAAAAGATAGCTTTAATTATAAGGAATCTGGATTTATAGTCGATGTATTTAATTTAGTCAGGACTAAAATACTACCCTATGTTATTTTACATTTAATTACTTTACGTTTCTGTAGTATTTTTGAATACTAGTGCTAGACCTATTCAAAAACTTTTCTCTTTATTGGTAGGCTTAGGGCCTTAGGCTATCTTTATTCTATTGTATTTATTTGTTTAAAATGATTTCAACATAACGTAATTACGTCATTATGGTGCGACGGTTTCGGAATAAACAAGACGAGCGGCGCTCTCTGAACACAATGGAGTCCATCGCTCTGTTTTCTTTGTGGATAATATTGTGTCGTTTGGTCCACAGCCCTCTCACAGCCTCTTGTTAAACAGATGTGTCGCCTTAGTGGCGCGAAAATTTTCACGTAATCGTGCTGCTCGTATGAGGAGGTTTGCAAGGTACCAGCTGAAGTGCAGCAAGGACTTTGCAGCTTTGATTACGGACTACAGTTCCCGTACATCACGCGTCCTGTTCTGTGCTCCAGCACGGTTAGCGCTCACACTGCATGCGAACCGCGCCCGAGTCCAACTGAACCGTGCTCTGGCCCACCTCTTCCAAGCGGGCCAGGGCCGGCCAATCGAGCCGCGCCCGGGCACGGTTCGGAGCACTCACACTAGTCAAACGAACCGCGCTTTGGTGGTCAAACGCACTCGGGCACGGTTCAAACTGGCTAGTGTGAGTACACCCTTATTTAATTTAACTCTCATTGTTTTTTAATGACAAAAACTAAATCGTTTTTCAGTTATTACAACTGTTATAACACTGTTTATTCAATAAAGATATTACTGTTACTAAACTCTGCTCAAAAGAAATTTAAATTCCAAATTGACCCTTCGCTAAGCCACGCCTGAAAACCGCCACTGGCCAATCGTGTCTTAGCAACCGTAACTAGGCGCGGGAGGTCTGGCAAGCTTTAGAGCGAGGGAAACATGCCGAAGCGTTGTGCGTATGGATTGTGCAAATCTGATACCCGGTATCCTAAAAGTTTGGACAGGGGGAGTGTAATTTTTTTACTTCCCGAAAATCTAAAAGCCAAGGTGAGAAGGGATGTGCGTGGATCAGGAGTGTGTGTGAGACCCCATTCACAACTAAATGTCCACAGGATTAACAAAAACACATATTGCTTGGAAGTTGGAAATAATTACGGTTCTTTGTTCATAATGCACATGTTTTAACGTAAAATAAAACGTTTAAAGACAAGAGGGAGGCTCACTGACATACTTTAAAATATATTTCAGCAATTTGTTAATCGACGGCCTACTACCCCTGACTGAGTAACTTTAACCCAATCCGATCGCGGCTTTGCCGGTGTTAGTGTTATTCCACAAGATTTATGGATAAACTGTTTGATTTATAATTATTAGATTAGTTTCACATTTCACTTACCCTGCTGTGCACGAACACAGCTGTTCCTCGATTTGTGTGTTTCCCATGTGGGTCAGCGTATGAGGCGTGGCTGCTGCGACTATAAGCTTTAGCTTAAATTTTTATTAAATTATTCTCTAATCTGTTGCATATAGGGCTGCAACAACTAATCGATAAAATCGATTATAATCGATTATGAAAATCGTTGTCAACGAATGTCATTATCGATTAGTTGGTCTGCTTACGTCACAGGGAGCGTTTACTGGTACACACACACACACGCAAGGTCTCTCTCCCTCAGGCGCTCTGCCGAGCGCGCGCGCTACACGGTTTGGAGCAGTCTCTTCTGTCTCGCATGCGCGCTCTTGCTTGCGCGCTCTAGATTTCGGGAGTTTGAACTAATTCGCGGGCATCAGGGAGCCGCAATCAATATGCGGGAGACTCCCGGGACTTCCGGGATGTCTGTATTTTGTCTCGAGCATCAGGTTGTGCAATCAGTTCGCTCCCGGCGTAAGTGATGGATTAAAATAGCGCTACCGCAGAAATAGGTTAAATTAAAACGGTGTTTACAAAGTGAAGCATTAAATATAAAGGCAGTTAATAACAGCAGCAGTAAAATATTGTTTTTTAGTCACTGTACTCAGTGGTTTTCAGCGAATGCTTGTGCACTAATGCATAATTTCTCCTGTCCTTTACTCAAGCCTGTTAGCTTGCTGGGTAACGTTACCTCCATTCCGTTCTCTTTTTATAGCATTTGTCTACTAAGTTTTAATTGTTTTTCAAACGCGATCTACTGCGGCTCTACGTTCACACAATTGTTTTCAGTCTTTCTATATTTATTTAATCAATTTATCCTTATATTATATTATTTTCTATATTATATATATAATATATATTATATTCTTTATCCTTATATTCCTTATATATAATTAATTTTAAATAAAAATTAAATGAATTATATATTTTAGATGTTTTTAGTTTGTTTTTAGTTCAGATATTCACATCTGAACAACATGTCTGTGTAAATTTGTTTTAACAAAAATTTTGGTCTGATTTACGGTTTTATTTAGTTATAATAAAAAAAAAAATCTAATTTAATTTCTATCCGATTAATCGATTAATCGAAAAAATAATCGTCCGATTAATCGATTATCAAAATAATCGTTAGTTGCAGCCCTAGTTGCATATTATGTCGTGGATATATCCCTCAAATGCATACTACAGTCCCTTTTGTCTTGCTCTCTCAGATATTTCACATGTTTGCCAAAAATTACTAATTATCTCATTAGGAGTGTCTGACACCGCTGCATACCAGGTGCATACACACTGTATTAGATGTGCTAGACGCGAAAGCTCGACAGGCGTAGCAACAGTAACTAAGGAGGGCTGGGCTTAGCGAAGGGTCAATTGATCCAAGCTCAAGAACGACACGAAATAACTAATAAAAACACGCCAACAGTATTCTCAAGGGAGAACAGCACTTATTACTGTTCTTTCTGCATTTATGTTCAGATTTCAAACATCACAATTCAATCTATAGCTGTGTGAAGATATTTTGCCTGTTTTTGTGATTTTGGTAACCGGATAATCGCACTGAAGAGGCGTTCACATAGGCAAACAAGCAGGTGCTTTGATGAGAGCGGCCTCCATTTATGTTTGTGCTCCTCAGAAGCTGCTCAAATCAATAAGTAATCCGAAAGAGAGAGAGCGCTTAGACAGTCTGCGTTGGATGCCAGCTTGATGACTGAAAATTGAATAAGCAGAATGCTCCTGTGCCTGAAGAGGGGTTATTTTAGGAACTTATATTTTTCACAGACTGGAAAAGATTGATCGAATCGTTCGTAAGGAAAAAGGGTAGAATCTGTTGAGCTTTGTGTGTGCACTTTTTAAGGTGTTTCTACTGCAAGCTCAGGCAGTGACATGGGTTAATACACTGAGATATGCTGCATAACTGTAAAGCTGTTGAATAAAGAAAACATGCCGTTACAGCGGGAGGCTTGTCAGATAGAGATGGGGCTAGAGGCGGCATTGTATTTCATCCAAAATTAATGGTGCTCTTTACGGATTGCTCCTGTTCATGATCTCCGCCGTTTATTTAGGAAAAGACTCGTAACTATTTGACATTTAAATGCTTACAAACCTTGACTGGTGTAATTCTTTCAAATCAAACGGTAAATAAGTCTTTGGATAGTGTGGGGTTACTGCCAGTGGTTACAACCCTGAGCACAACCTCAGTTAAACATGAAATGGCATTCACAACAGGACGCCTCTGCAGGATGGCTTGCTTTGCCCATTCCAGCAATCTCTCATGCCCAGAATCTTTTAGGTGTACACGTTACAATTACCTGCATAAGTTTGAATCCTCTTGCAGAATCTGGAAGATGTTTATCATTTCATAAATAAATAAAAGGAATCACAAAAATTTAGTCCAAAATTTTCTGAAGTAGCACGATCGTTTTAAATGATGAACAGATTGAATTTAGGATTTTATTCACTGTAAAACTGAGTGAACAGTACATTTATTTAACTGAATCGAACCCTTTTGTGAATTTGCAATAGCACTTTTCAATAGCACTATAGTATGGTTTTAATACATCATGCAGCCTTAGAAAACTGTGAGCAACTGTGTCACTTCCGGTATTTTGATGGTTACTCCACACAATTTTTTTAAAAATGGAGTACTCAAATTTAATCAAGTAATCTTGACAGATCTACTGTTTTTGTTAATGAACATACATTTACATTGCATCTCAACTCAAGCTACTGTCAAATGTGCATTTCTAAGTTACAACATGTAATATTAATATTACTGCCAGCACTGCAAACTGTGCTGAAGATACGTGCCATCAAAATCAGGCAGCATAAACCGGTTTCATGATTTGAAACTGTATTACCCGTTTGCACATGCAGAAAATAAGAAATGAATTTTTCTATTAAGATATTTATTAAGGAAACATGACAAAAGATGAAGGCATTCAAAAACACATTGTTCTGACAATAGAGTAGTTTAAAACCAGAATTATTGGTCTGGTTTCTACTACTTTCACTTGGGTGCAAAAATCTGCCTTTAAACTTGAAAGAAATACAGATTTGACATTAACCGTGATAATTATCAGAGACTGATATGAGAATTTTCTATCCTGATAAAAAATTTTTTAGCCATATCGCTCATGCCTTAGTAGTATGTAGCATATGCCATTCTGAACACATCATACGATTTCTTGCATAAGACAGTGACTCTAACATGCCACTCTGACAACCACACACACCTCCAGCTCAGCACAGTATGTCCAACTGCGAGGCACTGATCCTGCCATGTGTGTTCACATCAGGACAGACATTGATGGAAAAGGTCATCACATGACGCGAGAGAACGAAGCACGTACGGTCTCACTCTACCTGAGATGCTGCTCCACAGTAGCTCATCCTATATGCTGTTTGTATAGCAGATACAAACCCAAAGCACATGCATACATGCTTGTACTGTATTTTGTTCACCATTTGTTTGGAGACACTGACAAAGCCTCCACCTGAAAGCACTGTCATGATGCCCACAGAGACCGGGAGAGATTTTTTTTAATGGTACTTTCATTAATAATGGATGCAGCATGCCAGAGCTCCTAAGGAGTTTTAATAGATTTACCTGCAAGAGATTGCGTGTGCATCAACCTGGATAAAAACAACTTCCACTGTCAGCAGCAGGTCCTGCTGAATCCCATCTTACAGAAGCAGCACCTATGGAAAATGGTTGCTTCATTCATATCCCCTGATATTTAATCATATTTACTAATTTATATGCATTTTCCCTAAACCTTATTTGTTCTCGCGTGTCAAGCAAGCATGGTTGACCTTAAGTGTTAGCAATATTTTATAAGCTCTATATCTGAATAAAAGCCTGTTTATCATATAACCCGATTATGCTGCTTCAGAAGACTTGTCCCAATTAATGCAGTATACTATGCACTGTATAATTAAAACACTTAATTTCATTATGGGTAACATAATGTGTACTTTTTTTGTGTGTGTGTTCTTTCTTTCTTTTTGTCTGTACACTGACATGTCATTGAGGTTCAATTTTTTGGACCCCATTGACTTTCTTTATTTTTGTTACACAGATTTATGAAATTGCTGTTACTTTTCTAAACGATCAGACATTTTCTGAGTTTTGCTTGATGGGCGAAATGGTACAATTGTTAAAACGCCTATAGGCTTAAATTGAAGGAGGGATCCTTGCCATATCTAGAGACCAGAACAGAGACTTGTTGGTGGGTTATTTGATTTGGGTCCACCTATCAATGGCTTCACATCCACCCAGAATGCCCTAGCAACTGCTTAGCAACCACCCACAACACCGTAGCATATAGGTGGCAACTTTTGCATGTGCACTCACGGGTCACTTTTTTTATTTTTATTTTTTTTATATTTTTTAAGCATATAAACCCTTCACTTCAAAATATAATGTAGCTACTATATGCAAGTATAATGTATTCAGTAGCACCAAGCAGTTCAGTTCTCTTGGATGTGGCTGCTGTGAATGTCTGGAGTGTGTGTATGTGTATTTTGTTTCTGGTAGGATGTGCATGATACTCTTGTCTGCATGTGCACTGTGGGTTTTCTCAAGAGACGACCTTGAGGGTGTCCTCTCCTTCTCATGATATGGGAGGGGCAAGCTGTGGGAAGAGAAATGTGATCAGGGCACCAATGACTCTTACGCTTGATGGATAAAACGTTGGGATTTTGTTTGTTTTTCTCAACCCTTCAAATAACTACAATGAAAGCGATGATGGTGCTTGTGATAAAACATCACGCCACTATTGCTGTCATTTATGATAGATTACTTCTTAACAGGGAGAGCTATTAGTTCCTTGAGTTTTAATGAGCTCTTCAGACTGAAAAATGAGTTGGCAAAAGAAGATTTAAGCCATTTTTTATGCATTTACACAGCAGACACTTTCATTACTGGTGTTTGCTTTGAAGGAATACTAATATGGGTGGAAAAGTCTCTCGCATTACTCCTTAGGGGTCTAAGGTGTTTTTGGGGTCCTTGATGTTTTGACATGTCCTGAAATTGGTGCTTTTTTCAGTTGCTTATAAACATATTAATGGCAAAGGTGTCATTACACACTATTCAGCACAAACAGGGCTACCATAATATGTGAGCAATATGTTATTATTTTTGAGAGAAGAATATTTATGCATAGTTATTGAAAAAACAAAAAATTAAGGTTTCTGAAATAAGGCAACAATACATACTAAATATGTGTCCACAAGACTTTTGACCAATCGATGTTGTCGCCTAGAGTTTGTGCTTCAAAATTATGTGAAAATCATCCTGCCTAGTCATTCACATAAAACAATACTTTGATTTAAAGGGATAGTTCACCCAAAAATGAAAATTATTTTAGTAATTACTCACCCTCATGTTGTTCAACCCCGTAAGACCTTCGTTCATCTTCGCAACACGAATTAAGATATTTTTGGTGAAATCTGAGAGCTGGATCACTCCTCCATACTAGTCCATAGGCTTCTTGAGGAATTGAAACTTGCCGGCCTCAAAGTTATTAAAGACATCGTTAAAATAGTCCAAGTGGCTCAATATTAAGTTTATCAAGCGACGAGAATACTTTTTGTGCGCAAAAACAACCATAAATAACGACTTTATTTCAACTATTCATTTCCTTCTCTGTGGGCCTCTAGTCAGTAAAACTAGTGTAATTCCGTAGAGCTACGTCACACGTAGGCTCACTATTGGCCGACGCTGGTCATGTGGGTGATGCGTGTGACTTGCAACAACAGATCATACGCTGTTAAACTAGTAACCTGACTCGAGGCCCAGAGAGAAGGAAATTAATAGTTGAAATAAAAAGGTGTTCTCGTCGTTTGATAAACTTAAGATTGAGCCACTGTAGTCACTTGGACTATTTTAACGATGTCTTTAATAACTTTTCGAGGCCGGCAAGTTCAATCCCTCAAAGAATGGTAAATGGTAAATGGACTGCATTTATATAGCGCTTTCACAGACCGAATGGCCACCAAAGTGCTTTACATATTTGCCTCACATTCACCCATTCCATACACGCATTCATACACCGACTGCGGTGTCAGCCATGCAAGGCGCCATCCAGCTCGTCGGGAGCAGCGGGGTTAGGTGTCTTGCTCATGGACACCTCAACACTTGGTCAGGTGGAACCGAGGATCGAACCACCAACCTTTCGGTTTGTAGACAACCTACATGAACCACTGAGCCACTGCAAAGAAGCCTATGGAGGAGTGATCCAGCTTTCAAATTTCATCAAAAATATCTTAATTCGTGTTCCGAAGATGAACGAAGGTCTTACGGGGTTGAACAACATGAGGGAGAGTAAAGACTGACAGAATTTTCATTTTTGGGTGAACTATCCCTTTAAATTTTGTAAGACACTTTTTGTTTAGAAAGGCAATATGTGTGGGGGTGTGAATGATCATGAATAAGGCTGTGATTCACACCTGAGAAGACAATGACCTTTCAGTCAGGTGTGTATATAGATTATATTTTCAATAAAATATATTTAGAGTATAGTTTCCAAATATAAATGAAAGTCAAAAACATATTTTGAGTACACAGTCATACCTGGAAACAAATCCTGTTCAAATAGGCTATGCCATTCTACAGAATTGGTTCAAAGTTAGAGTTGGAAACATCTGAAAAAAAAAAAGTTTTCACAAATTGTGTATGCATGCAAACTGTATAATATCTTAGGTAAACATTTCTAGTAATTTTGCTTTGTATTTTCAGAAAATTTTGGAATATTTATCCTCCCACAAATTTGTCACTAATAAAACATCATAAATCATTTATTGAGAAGGCTTATATTAACCTGTGTAAATATATCTACCTTGTAAATATATTCTTTTGCTATTTTATTAAAGTTTTCAAAGGTAAATCAACAATTACAATTTTAACAATATTTCAAGTGTAATCTTTCTTTGTAAAAAGCATAAATTTGATTAGTCTATGAATTTTAAAGTTAAGTATTCATTAGTTTGAATGTACATTGGAACAAACAATATAATAACATCTTAGTTGATAATTCAATATACCTTATTTACTTTTGACAAAACATCCCATACTATATATTTAATATATGAGCAGAAATTGGCAAACTAAAGCTTATTTTACGTGGCAGTAGTCTATTTTACAGTAAAAACTTTATAATCTATTCAAAACTAGTCAACCAAATCTGGTCTAAACATTCATATTTCGTCCGTAACATATCGTTTTGATGTGTTAATACAAGGCATATAAATGTTAATTTGCAGTTTAATACGTTGCTTATACAATGACATTTTATTTCAACATATTTTTACTCATCTCAGTATAGTATAGCAATATACTTTGGGAAAAGCTAAATTAGTTGATGTGTTCATGTAAAAATAGCATGTTTACTAATGTAAGTGCCTGTAGTAAACAACAGTGCGCATCTGTGCCGTTCATTCACTCACAGACACGCGATTCAGATTTAATAATTTACAGATTACATAAACAGAAATTGACCCATTAAAATATATGACCCAGAATATCATGGAGACTTTTCATCCCCAAGAAACACTCGTTATCTTCAGAAAATGTATTTGGATAACATTTTATAATTTTCATTTATTTGTTTTGTTTATTTTATAAAAAGTTTACCTTTTCTGTCCATACAATGGTACTCATTCATGAAAATGTAGCCTAGTACATTCTGAGTAATTTGCAAATAAAACTGATCTTGCCATAAACTCTCCTCCAGATTCACAAACGTTTTGTGAACCTCCGATTTAGTAGTTAAATGTGTGAGTGTTAATGAATTCCAATCATTCGTAAATGAGGTGCTTGTCAAGTTTTTTTTAGGTAATATGTAATGTAATCTTGTTAAAAGTAAACTATCATTCAGGAACCGGTCAAGTTATCGATATCAAATTTTTGAATGATACCCAGACCTACTTGGCAATATCCAGGAACAACTCACAACATTGAAGTAACATTGTGGCAACTTGCGTTATGGTTGTCCACATCAGTAGAAGTGCTGAAGAGATTTAATTTGCTTTAGAGGGGCAGATGCCTGTATAGATTATGGCATTATGTTGATTTAATTATGAGGGTGGTGGTATTTTTAGTGGTGTGGCCCTGACCGGGAGCATCTTGTGCCATTGGGAATTATTTGACCTACAGGGCTGCCCGGATCACAAGCAGGGCTGCCATGACAGAATGTACTGACGTGTGACCTATCCAGCTATGTGTTTGTGAGGTTTTGATGTTTAGTGATTTTGCTCTAACAGGCCTTGGAGGCATATAAACCAGATTTAAAGGAATATCTTAGGTTTAATATGGATTTAAGCTCTGTCTACTGCATTCACAAATGTCTACTCGTATCCCTTTATTAAGGTAAAACAAATTTTTGGTAAACTGCCATTGCGCCCCCTAAAGATCGTACTGCGCTCCTAAATTTTGCAACTTAGGAGCACATGTGCTCCTTCTGAGAAAAGCCTGTCAAGCCCTGCATAACAGTGAAAACTAATCCCATGCTTCCTAATGATATCTTTCAAGGGTAGCATGTACAGAGTGAACAGCAATGGTCCTAGTACTGAGCCTTGTGGTACTCTATACTGAACTTGGGGTTAGGTTTAGGAATTGCATGCTAGTGCAATTCCACTAATGCCAACATAATTTTCGAGTCTATTTAAAATGTTGTATGTTGTTGTCAATGGTATCAAATGCAGCATTGAGATCAAGTATCACTAATAGAGAGAAACAACCATGATCGGATGATAAGAGCAAATCATTTGTGACTCTAATGAGATTAATCTCAGTACTATGGTACGGTCAAAATCCTGACTGGAAATCCTCTCAGATACCATTTCTTTCTAAAAAGGAACATGGTTGTGAGTGCCCTCTCAAAACAATGGTAGGGGAAACACTGCAATGGCAGCTTGTGATTGTCTGCTGAAGAGGTGCTTTTCTATGGCGAGCAACTTCTATGTTGAGGTTGTTTTAATGGTGACAAGTCAATAGTCTGAAGAGCAATTTAGTGTAAATGCCGTTCAATGCCACTTTATAAAGCCAGAGCGTTATTCACGCCTTGAATGCCTTTGCAACGGTTGTTTTTCTTCTTCTTTTTTCTTTTTCTGCTCATCGCGCCCCACACTTTGAAAACCTCTGGACTAGTGTGTTAACTGCTTAAATTACCTTGTCTGTTATAGCAGAAATTACTCTTATAATCCCACATATTTTATTTTAATACATATAGGCTAGTTTAGTTAATTATTGGACACATTTTTATTTTAGACAAATTTTACTGCAAGATGTATCATGATAAGTGGCATATGTTAAGCCTGCGTATTATATAAGCCCTTTCTTTATTTGTTTGTTTTTGTTTGAATTTTGAATAGTAACAAAAGAGAAGCATTAGAGAAATTTCACTGCAAATGGATGTTTCATAGGGGAAGTGACCCCATGTGTCATAGGGAAATTTGTAAAAATGTATTTGCTTTTTTTTATATATATATATTTACATTTTAACTACACTACAACTATGATATTTTTCTAGAGTCTGGTATACTGGGTGTGGAAATCCATATTCAACCCACCCAGATCCTAGAGTACTAGGTGTAGCAAGTGAGGCATCCTGCTAGCAAAGCTCAATACTGAATGCATCACTGAATAGTCTCTCTGAGCCTACTATATACTGCTTACATGATATATCAGTTATTTTCTTTCCTATTTCTAAATTGAGCTTTACCCATGGCTGTGGTTTGTCAGTGTGTGAAATAATAAATGCAGTCCCATGCACTGGTGACCATGTGTACTACATACAATGTATTTTTCTTGCATTATGATTAAGTAGTAGTCCCTGTAGGCATAATTTATATTCTGTTGCCCACACATTCCAATCGTTCTTTGGACTGTACCATCATTTCATGGAAAGTGACAACCTGCGCCAAAGTGACTTTCTTTCTCATTTCCAATGCAGCCATCCTCGAGTTCCCCATGGATATATTCACCAACAGACAGCGTACACAAGGAGCGGTTCTGCTACACATATTTGCGGTAGGCAAACTTTATGTGCACGTCAATCAACATCTAGCCTTGCTCACCAGTTGTCCTTGTCATCCAGGATAAATGGTGCATGTCTGACAATTTTATGACAATTATAAATAGTTTGTCAGCTTTTTTCGTCATTTGTGACTGGTCATGAGTTTGCCACTATGAGTTCACAGCACTGAGGCCACCCTGACATCTACTGCTTATAGAACAGAAGATCACTTAGACACCGCTTAAATTATTTCTGCACATCAACCCCATAATGGTGCATCTCATTCTTGTCTTTAATGGGTTTATTGTGATTTCTGCTTTCCATTTCAGGCTTTATATATGTTTCTGGCCCTTGCTATTGTCTGTGACGATTACTTTGTGACCTCTTTAGAGAAGATCTGTGAGGTAAGAATAAATGTACAGTGGTAACAATGAGCTTTTACCTGTTCTTCCAAACCCAGAATTCCCCACACCATCGTTTAATGCTGAATTCTAGTTCAGGTTGTACTAATATGCAACTATTAGGTATAAATCAGGATGTTTTTTTTTTTTTTTGCATGTTGACTGCATGCTGTGCTTTAGCCATCAAAGAATCGCCTTTGTAAAAAGATCACCGTCTTTTACAATAAATTTCAAGACAAATTACTGTACAACTTCTCATGCGTAATCCTCCTAAAATCTGTTTTACTTGTTGAATATGTCAGTTACTCTGCTTTTAGTGTCAAAATATCCCTAAGAAATATGTCTGATCAGTGACGACCCTAAAACCAGCGTTATTATACAGTGTTCCTTAAAGGAACAGTTTACTAAAAAATAAATATGTGTGCCACTTATTTACTCCCTTCATGTAGTTTGGACTACTGTAAATGTTCCACTTCATTAGGGGATAAAAAAACACAAGTGAGTCATATACACTACTGTTCAAAAGTTTGGGCTCAGTAAGATTTATTATTTTTATTATGCATGTATGTATGCATGTATGTATGCATGTATGCAATTGATCTAAGGTGACAGTAAAGACTGACATTTTTACATATCGTAGTTCTTTTGCATTAATCAAAGAATGTAAAAATCTCCTTTCAGGGTGAATGACTAGCAGATCTTAAAGGAATTGTGCGTGCAACCCTCTTACAGTTTTGCACATCTCTACAGTCTATTTAGACCTTTTAATTATGGCCTTCGTACATCCTCTGCGTGAATTTGTATATTCCTCCCATCCATTAGAAACTGCAGCTGAGTGAAGATGTAGCAGGAGCGACCTTCATGGCAGCTGGAAGCTCCGCCCCTGAACTGTTTGCCTCTATAATTGGTGAGCCACACGTACAGGTGCTTGTATATGCATTAGTCATGTGTCAACCGTTGCTGTGGATTAGAACCCTCTTGTTTTCTGCAGGTGTGTTCATTACACATGGAGATGTGGGGGTGGGTACCATAGTGGGCTCAGCTGTGTTCAACATCCTGTGCATCATCGGCGTGTGTGGGATTTTTGCGGGGCAGGTGAGCAGTTTTCTGAGATCTATATTACAGCATCCCTCCTTCGGAGCTGCTGCAACTCTTGACCTTTTTTCGTTTTCATCTGAGCATTGCAATGTGAAAATTACCCTCCAGACTTGCTGTTTTCTCTCTCATTCTCATTTCAAAGAGTGGAATTTTTGAAAGCGAATGTTTAATAAATAATAAATCAATGTAAGAGTTCGACCACAATAAATACAGGATTTGCAGACAGATACTATGGTCTCTGTTGTCTAAGAAAGACCTTTTTAAAGTACATTGCTGTGATGTTTTTTTTTGTTTTTTATAAATATTAAGGTTGCATAAACACAGCTATTAGGTTAAGACTTTCTTAAGAACTAGTATGACCAACTAGCAGTTAGTTAAGGGTAATCAATCAGTCTTACTTTTTGGTATCAGATTAGACCAATATATGTTTTTATGTAACTGACTTAAAGTTATGAACAGTCTTAAAGGAAAACATGATGATGACTAACTTGTAAGATGAGTCTTAGCAGTTTTTGCAACCGGCCCCTGATGGTTTCATAGACATAGAACATTTAAGTAGCTTTTATAAACGTAAAACATTACTGGTGTGCATCTTGAGACAAAACAATGCCACTTACATATTTTAAGATATGTCAGTGCAAGTTGCTTTCAGTTAAGACAGCTCAAACATGCATTTTAGTCTGGGACTAGGCTTAAGCCTGGTCTGTGAAACCGGGCATAAACATTTTTTTTTATTGTTGCATGTGGCAAACTTGAGGGTACAGTAGACATGAAACTTAACACTTAATAAAAAAAGAATAGTTGCTTTTGTTGACTTCTGTGTACAAAGCTCTTCTCTTTTCCAATTAGGTTGTTTATCTCACCAAGTATGCTGTATTCAGAGACTCGACCTACTACATTTTTTCTGTGGTTGCCCTTATTGCAGTAAGTGTCAATTTAATGAGATCTGGCAATTAAGTGGTACAATAGAGTATGTTCTGGAAGTAAAAATCCCATTAATTTTCTCTACAGAGAAAACTGATAATTAGCAATAACGAATACAACTTTCAGGACAAATATACTATGAGCTCTGTGGTTGTTAAACAATGGCTTAGAAGCCTTTATGAAGAAACTGGAAGTGATGCTTCCTGCCATTTGCTAGAGTGTTTTTATATGGACCAGTAACCACTCAGAACACCTATCGAAGATGCTGTAAATGTAAATTCTGTCATTAAATTGTCCTCATGTCGTTCCAAACCCCGTAAGACTTTGGTTCATCTTGGGAACAGAAATAAAGATCTTTTTGATGAAATCGGAGACCTCTCTGTCCCTACATTGACAGGTACGCAACAATCACTTTGATGTTAAAAAGTTCATAATGAGATTGTTAAACTAATCCATATAAATTGAGTGGTTTAGTCCACATTTTCTGAAGAAACATGAAACGCATTATATGATGAACAGATTGAATTTAGGCTTTTATTCACGTATAAACATTCATCAATCACACATCTTTTGTGGTAAACGGAAGCTCAAGCATGTTCGTTTGACGTGTGAGAACCAATGAGGTTCATTCTCGTGTGTTACCCAGCACATTTGAGCTTCCGCAAGAACCAATGAGGTTTGTTACACATCAAGCAGGTTCTGTTGTACGATAGCGAAGTTATAAAATCTCTTTATGAACTTTTTGAAGTATAAGTGGTAGTTGCATAGCTGTCAAAGAAGGGATAGAAAGCTCTCAGATTTCATCTAAAAGATCTTCATTTGTGTTCCGAAGATGAACGAAAGTCTTACAGCTTTGAAACGACATGACGTTGAGTAATTAATGACAGAATATACATTTTTGGGTAAACGATGCTTTTGCTAATTGGAAATCACAGTAAAAGATTTCAACAGTGTCGCCAACTCCTATAAAGCATTTTGAATGATATGATGGACTACCTGCCCTCCTAAACAACTTGTATATCTTTATATACAGTAATAGTGTGTAATAAGCCTCAAATATTAAAATTGCATTTTATAAATATATATATATATATATATATATATAAGATAAAAACATGCATCTTTTTTTACTTTTTTTTTGCTTTTTCTTTTTTCTTCATTCTGGGGCTGTTGGTTTGGATCTAATCCTTGACTATTTTTTTTAGTTATTTGGTATATATTTAAGTTATATTTATATAGTTTTTAGACTTATTCATCTGTGTAGGAAATGCAGGAAAAATACATAATGAAAAAGAACAATGTGCACTGAAATTGTGCTGCCACTTCATGATTATTTACAGACTGTATATTTCTTTCAGTTTATCTATGATGACCAGATTTTGTGGTAAGTGAACCTCTGTCTGAATACACATTATCTTGACTGTTTGAAGGCAGAGATCTGATTGGCTTCCTCTCTCTCTGCAGGTGGGAGAGTCTGGTACTCATTCTCATGTATGTTGGCTACATCGTCATCATGAAGTGAGTCCTCCTTTTTGTATACTTATTTAAATATCAGATTCTTTATTTTAATTTAAGAAAAAACATTTAGCTTTCAAATATTTTGTAATTATTTATAATTTACGCATTCACTTTTAACTGTTTGAATAACTAAAGGAGTGTGTTATCGAAATATTTACTCTGGTATTGAAATGTAAGGTATTGAATCCTTAATTTTAGCTGGTATTGGAGTACTGACATGCTACTTTGAGCTGACTTAAGGTGCGGTCGCATTGTTCTGTGTTTTTTTTTTCTTCTTTTTTTGTGTGGGTGAAATCCAATTGTTTCAACAAGAATCCTTGCGATTGGTAATTCCGTGTGAGGGCGAAAGATTTCCTCATGCAGATTTTGCAATGGTTCAAGTTGGTCATTCGACATGTTGACCAATAGGAAGTTTGGCTTGCTTTAAAAGTGATTTCTGTGCCAGTTGTGCTTCATATATCGCTTCACTCTTAATAGATAATGGACGGTGAAATTTCACTGTTTCCACACCTTTGTTTTGTGTGTGTGTTTTTTGTTGTTGTTTAGGTTTAACACTAGCATTCAAAATTACTTCACGGGGAAGGAAGACAAGGGTGTCGTCAATGGTAACACGGTCAGCAGCGAGATGGAGGATGGTAATGAATTTTATGGGCAGTTTTTGGATGATCCATCATGGCCGTTACTCAGCCCAGGTAAGGGTAACTAGACAGGTTTCCTCATGGGATAGCGACTAACCCTCTGCTTGCATCAAAGTCGGATCTTGTTCTCTTTAAATTAATTACTCTACTATCTGTATGTCTTCTGTTTTTAAAACCTACACCAACAGCACTTACTGAATGCGTAGCCATCTGACATCTCTTATGAGATGCTGACACTTTGCTTCCTTGCTGAATAACTGCGGTGCGCTTTCTGTTTCAGAGCAGCTCCTGTAGTGCAGCTCTAACCGCTGTGCTGCGTGGCGGTCTCTGTCACCGCCCTGCTGAAGCCTGTCTGTTTAGCCTTACTAAATCTGCCCTGGCCCCTGTCTCATCTTGCTCTCTCTGTGTGTGTTAGTGTGTGTGAGAGTGTGTTAGTCTGTGTTAGGGTGTGTGTGTGTGTGAGATTCCCAGTACCAGTTATCCATTCTTTTTACAAAATGGTATCTGTATGTGTAAATGCTGTACATGCTGTGTTTTGGCCATGAGTGCCATGTGTAGGTCCACTTACAAATGTTTTTTTTTCTTCCGTGTCCGCAGTAAAGCCCAGTAAAACATACTCTAGGGGCTCTGTTGTGATGGTGGACGAGATACTAAATTCAAGCCCTCCACATTATCGGTTTCCTGAGGCCGGCCTCAGGGTCATGATCACCAACCACTTTGGACCCAAGACACGTCTGCGCATGGCAAGCCGACTTATCATCAACGAGGTAAGAAAATACACCTGCTGAGTGAACACTCTGCAATAAGCTAATAATCCTCAAAAGTCTCTGGGTTGCAGTGATTTTAACAGGGTAGTGGAAACGGAGTACCTCAAGCTCATTTTAAAAGGATAGTCCACAAAAAAAAAATCCTCAAGTCTGGAACCTGTACTATAGTGGTGTCAACAATAATCGATTCGGCGATGCATTGCAATGCGGGAAATGTACGATTCAGCATCGATGCACAAAAACGCACCCAAAGCTTGGATTTAAATTTTATTTTATTTAACCTGTTAACCTTCAAGTCCACTTTTGAAAAATCCCCAGAAATGGCATACCCAAACTTAAACAGATACAGTTCATGAACCCTTTGCACTAAAAGCACAAGTATGATCTCATTTGAAAGCTGACACCTAGTAGTTTATTGTAAATGTAGAAATAATTATTGTCATAATGAAAAAAAAATGTTTAAATAGCTTCAAAGTTTTGTAAAGTTATTAGAAATTTACTTTTATGAAACATCTTCATAAAAATAAAATTGAAGTTGGCCCTGGAGCAATCTAGAAATGCACTGCAGCTAAAGCCATATGTGTGACCATTTTATATTTAAAATCTGAAAATGATAAGTCTAAAACTCTGTATTTAGTTAAATGTTTTTCAAGATCATGTCAAATGACTTTATTTTGATTAGACTCTAAAATGCAAACTGATGTTTAGTCATCTTCTGAGTCATCTAATCAGTCTATTGTCTCTATTATTTTGTGGTGCAAACGAGCCCCATTCAGAGTCAGTCTCTCCTTGCACACATTTACACCTCTCCAGACTGGTTATGGCTCTAAATATGCATTTCTTTTGTCTGCATTATAGCTACTAACGACTGGCTATTCACAGGCTATTCATAGGGTTTCAAACCCTAATTTCTTTTATCAAAGTTCTCACTAAATATTTGAAACTGGTATCAAATGCACTGAAACATTTCAGTAAGCATTCCTATTTAGAAAAAAATCATAAAACAATAACTGCTGGTGGCAGGTGCACCTTGGCTAGCTAGCATGTTAGCTTAGCACACCATCAATACACGACCATTTATGAGATTGAAACCATGTTTGTGCTCCAAACTTACTTTATAACGCAAGTCGAGTGTTTTAAATAATCTTCTGTGATCTAATTTGGCTTCAGATAAAAAAAAAATCCGACAGAAAATTTATTATTTATAGTGTTCTGCACGATGATGAAATCTATATCGATTAGCATTGCATTATAAATATAATCTATTATTATGAAATACCTGGCATGGCTTGAAGAACACAGGTAACTCAAATATCATTGCAATCATGTTTATTGTCTTCAAAACATCTTTATCTGCATGTTACAGCGATCTCTGTCAGCTACTTTCTGTATCAGTGACGTCCTGGAATGTCACATGACTATGGGTCTTCTTCGTGATCCATATATGGACTGTTATTGTGCATATAGCGCCCTCAGGCTATTGGTATGAATTGAAAACACAGCACATCTCAGTAAGAAGCGATCATAATGATTACATCGACGCATTTGGGTATAAATTCAACAAATATTATTCCTGTCTATAGAAATATGATGTGAATCTATGAGACTATATCAATATTTCTCCAAGTCTGCACATTTTTGAGCTAAAGCCCTGAGGGACGATGTTTTGCGAATCGCTGTCATGACGACAGCTTGGAGTGTTTTTTATGAATGGACCAGCTGACGCTCATAATTCATATTAAAGGTATCGACTCATTTTTCCATTTCATAACTCCTGACACAAATTAAGACATAACTGTCACTATAAGTTTCTCAGAATACAATAGTGGTCAAATACTGAATCTTGAGTATTATATCTTTTTAATGATGTATAGTTTGTCAAGGTATAACATTAAATCTGATAGTAAATTTGAACTAAATAAAAAAAAAACGCTTCAGTGCGCCGACGCTCTGGAAACGGTTAACAGGTTAATGGCATTTATGTTAAAGATACAGGAGAGTTATAATACACACATAGCAGCCAATAAATCTGTTGTTCGATATCTGACTGCTTGTATTGCCCCGTGACTGATGAAAAATGTGCCTTGTTGTGTGCAGTAGAATTGTGATGCATCGCAATGCATCGTAGAATCGAATTGAATCGAATCGTTACCTGGTGAATCGTAATCGAATTGTGAGGGCAGTGCCAATGCACACCCCTACTGTACTACATTTTCCTGTAGAACACAAAAGAAGATATTCTGGAGAGAAAAAAATGTTAGTTATTTTGGACCCCATTGGGTTGAGTTTCATTGCATAGACAAAAACAGTTCTTCAAAATCTCTATTTTTGTGTTTGACAGAAAAAATAAAGTCATACAGGTTTAGAACAGCATGAGTGGAACACAATACATTAAATTTGTGCCATTAAATTCGTCCATCTTACTTATTGTAGATTTTTCAAACATCATATTTTACTTGATTCATCATTCACAACCCATTGTAACATTTTTCCATTTTAAATTCAACCGATATGAGTCTGATGTAAAATGGATGTATTCAGCTATTTTATAAGGGCTTCAAATGCAGCTCATCTTTTCAGAATTACAAGTTTGCACTATCCGGTTTATAATAGTGTAACTCTGGCAACCCAGAGACTGGATTATAAACCAGAGTTCTGAATAGCTTATGCACTCCTCTTTGTTGGTTAACTCCGCACTGTGGAGATCTCTCATCAGGTAGCCCAGTTCTGGGTGTGAGGCTGATTAAACTGTTTCTATAAATATCCACATGCTGGGATTCAAAGAATTGTGTTAGAAATTCAAACCCCTGCTACAAAGACTGCTGAGGAATGTGATAGAGACATGTCAGCTAGTTCAGAAAGAAATGAGGCTGGGAATGGTGTTAAACTGATCATGGGTAAATGTTATGGGCATAGAAGGTTGTCACTATAACATTTTAAGGGACAGATCACCCAGAAAAAAAACATCTGCTATTTACTTGTGTTTTCTAACCCATATGTGTTTTTAGAAAAATAGCATCATACTGGCTGGGAATAACTATACCTTAATAACTATTCCTAAGTATCTTAATTGAAAAGTGAGATTGTGAGGAAGTAGATAAGAGTGAACTTTGAAGCAGTTTTTGCTCTTCATGCATGCAGCAGCAGCGGTTGGAGAAGATGGCCAATGGGGGGGACGCAGTGCTGGTGGCTGACCAGAAAGCTGACACCATGGAAAATGGCAATGTAGCGGAGGACAAACTCTCTGAGGAGCTGGAGAGTGAGATGTCATCTCCTTTCAGCTTGCCTGGTGAGGCGGTTTGACTTTCACACATTAACACAGATCTTTAACTGCATGTGGTGGCATATGTGACATCTGAAATGCGTATACCTATAATCTCATAGTTCTTATTCTGTCTTTATCTGCAAAGGTTCCAATGATGATTTTTTTTTTATTATTATTTTTTTTTTATCTTGAAATATCAAGGTATTTTAAAATTGGGATTTCCAGGCATGGAAATATCATGAAATTCATTTTTTTTTTAAATGGTAACGCTTTACATTTAGGTAATGAATTAACAATGAACAAAAGTTTTTATAGAATTTATTAATAAAGGTGGTTGATTATTTATTTATAAATCTACTATTGTTCATTTATTAAACAACCTTATTGAAAAGTTTTACAAGTTTTTTGTGTTTGCGTGTACATAGTCTACCATTCAAAAGTTTGTGGTCAGCAGCAAGGATGTAATCAACAAAAGTGGAAGTTAAGATTTTACATTGTTACAAAAGATTTCTATTTCAAATAAATGCTGGGCGTTTTTTTTCTTCGAAGGATCTTGAAAATTTTTGAATTTCTACAAATTTATCAGAACAACTGTTTTCAACATTGATAATATAGCACCAAATAAGCATTTTAGAATGATTTCAGAAGAATCGTGTAACACTGAAGACTATATTAATTTTTTTTTACTCCAGTAAGTTATTTTAAATGGTATTTTCACAGTATTACTATTGTTACATATTAATACACATGTAGTGCTGAGCGGTATGACCAAAAATCCATATTATAATTAGTCTACAGCTTAATCCATCTGGATCTTATCTCATTTCAACCTCTTATTTCACTATTCTGACGCAATTGTGCTGTATGGTAACAGCCGTGTGTGTTAAAGTCGTCATAAAATAAAATTTTACCATTTTTATATATAATATTGTAGTGTTTATTATAAATGATTTACCTGTGCACTTCGTAATTTTTTTTTAAATTCATGTAACCTTATAATCTTTAATCAATTACGTTACCCTTCCCTCCCCCCTCGAAACGACTTCTCTTCCGGTCAAAATCTGTTACTAGAGGGCGTGACTACTGTGATCTGTCTCTTTTCTGGCCCGCGGGTGAACTTGACTATTAGCCGCATCATCTTGGCTCGCGGGAGGCTCATATAAATATGGGGTGATTCCTTCCGGAAAATTTGGCTGCTAGTCCTCGTTCTCATCATCTGGTTCCTCACTTAAAAATGCTTCATGGGAGGGTAACGGTGGTGAGTCCGGTGGAGAGAAATCCTCCACAACTGAAACTGGCATTTAAATCTGCCTCCATTTTGTTAACTCCAACGATCCAATCAATTCCCGAACGATGAAATCAAGCCCCGCCCTGCTTTTTTTTCTAATTTCAAAAGCCGTTTCACTCTGATATACGTCACAATAAGGAAAAAGGGACAATCTCAACTTCCGTTTCATGACTACTTTAAATAATTTAATCCATTAATTTCCTATGGTCGGTCATTTTTGACCGAAGAGCAAAAGTGTGACTTTTTTTACGACCAAGCGGCATACACTGGAATTCGGTATGAACCGGTATACCGCCCAGGACTATACACATGCTGTATACACTCAACTAAAATATTTCACTTTTGGTGATGGTAAACTCTGGAAATGGAAAAACAAATAATTGGACATTTTTACTTCCATGTTAAGCTGTTTTTTTTTTTTTTAATCTTCAGTTATGAGTGATATATCATTGGCCACATTTACAGTATATTTAGGGTTTGTTTTTGGTTGGTTGTGAATGTACCTGGTACAATAAGAGCATTTGACTGAACAATGCACAGTTTTAATTTGTGTGAGCTCAGTTGTTAGAATCACATGACACAGAATCTCCTGTTATTGTGTTGAGATTGCTTTTTTTTTCTTGTGAGCTGAACTGCCCGCCCAGTGAACTCCTAAGTCAACATAAATAAATAAAAGGACAGGATGGTCAAATGAATGCCAGGAACATAAAAATATTTTTTATTTTGTGGAGGCTTAATTTTGTGACATGCTGTACCATGTGACTGTAGGGGGCGCTTTGGATAAAGTGAAGTTTTTCATTTCCTGGCCCATTTTGGTATTGCTGTACATCACCGTGCCCAACTGTGCCAAGCCGCGGTGGGAGTTCTGCTTCATGCTGTCCTTCTTCCTTTCGACGCTGTGGATCGCTGCCTTCTCCTACGTGATGGTGTGGATGGTGAGTTCCTTTGTGTATGTAAGCATCTGTATTTGGATACTGCTTTTTCCTGCATTATTTAATTTAGTATTTAAACGTAAATTGTCTTAATGCAGGATATTTAAGATCTTAACACATCATAATCAGAGCTTTATTGCCAAGTGTGTTTGCACACACAAGGAATTATTCTTGGTACTGAAGTTTCCAGTGTACATATACAAATACAACAACATAGAAATATTGAAATAAAATTGAAGAATAAAAATATAAGTATAAAGACTCATTTAGGTTTTGTCATAAACATATTTACAGTATTATGAATAAATATCAACTGAGTTTACAAAGATATTGCACTAAGCAGGGTATTACACTTCCAGGCATATCCCTTGGGAGGCATTTAACGGTTCAAGAGGGAAATGGCCTGTGTGATAAAGTGGTTCTAGTGCCCAGTGACCTACATCACCCTCCAGACAGCAACCGTTCAAACAGGTAGTGGCCGGGGTGAATAGAGTAGGGCTGTAGTCAAGACCACCTTTGTCGAGTCCAAGACCAGGACTAGTCGAGTCCAAGACAAGACCAAGACCAAAAAGGTTCGAGACCGAGTCCAGGACAGGGGAAAAAAAGTCTTGTGCAAGACATTATCAAGACAATCATTTTGGGTTATTATTTGTTGATCTAAAAGCAAAAACACAACACCAAGGATTTTTAAGTATAGACATTCCCCTTGATATCATATAATCTTCTAATCTAAAGACAACAGAATGATGACATATTGTGATACCACATAATAGCAGTGTTTCACTGTGGATCTTAAAGACGCATACTTTCACATCCAGATAGCCCCCCATCACAGGCCATTCTTGAGTTACGCCTTCGAGGGGCAGGCTTATCAATACACAGTTCTGCCGTTCGGTCTGTCCCTAGCACCCCGTACATTTACGAAGCGCATGGACAGGGCACTTTTTCCCCTGAGACTCCGAGGAGTGCGCGTACTGAATTATATCTCGATGACTGGGTGGTTCTGGCGCAATCGCAGCTCACACCAGAGCAAATAAACGGCGCGCATATAAATGGCTTTTATGTGTGCTTACTGGGAACATAATAAAGACACCTGGACTCGGTCGAGACCAAAAGCCATATTTGGCAAGACCAGTGGCCGAGACAAGTCCGAGTCCGAATACCAGCGAGTCCGAGATCATAGAAAGACGGTCTAGAGTCCAAGACCGGACTCGACTACTACAGCCCTAGAATAGAGTCTGTGATGACTTTACCTGCGCTCTTTCTCACTCTGGAAGAGTTCAGGTCCTGGAGGGTGGACAGGGGAGCACCAATAATCCTCTCAGCAGTCCGGACTGTCCTTTTGTAGTCTTCTCATGTCTGATTTGGTAGCTGAACCAAACTAGACAGTGATGGAAGTGCATAGAACAGACTCAGTGACGGCTGAGTAGAACTGTGTCAGCAGCTCCAGTGGCAGGTTGAACTTCCTCAGCTGGCGAAGGTCTGCTTAAAGGTCCCATATTGTCAAAACAGAAATTTCCTGGCTTTTTACATAACAAAAGTCTAGGGGCTATGCAACTACTATATAAGTTTCAAAACAGTCGATCCACAGACAAATGCACACAGCCTGCATAAAGTACCTGTGCCTTTTCACGAGCTGTTGTGACTTCCGTATATTTGTGATGTCAGAACTACTCAGTCACTAATGGTGGGTCACTCAGAAAACAACAGGCCAATCAGAAGAGAGGCTCTTGAATATTAAGTAGACAGGCCAAAATCCACCTGTTCTTGGCAGAGTTCCTGAGAAAGGAGCTGTAAAAATATATTGAGATGGTTTTTGGTACTTATACCGCAAATGTATATTCTAAAGGACATCAAAACCTAAAATAAAACTTCAGAAAGTTGTACAATATGGGACCTTTAACAGAGGGCTGTTCAAACATATTCAACCCTACACTACAAAAGTAATCCGGTCGAATGTGTTTTCGACTACCTTTAAAAAGATAAGCTTGTCCACTTTCCACTACTTCCAGACTCCATTTACACCTGTATTAGCACTTGTACTTGTACTTGTGATTCGTTTGACGGAAACACATCTTAATACCAGCTGTAAACAGGGCCCAAGATCCTTGCATAAGTGCCAGGTCTGTCAAGATCAACAAGGCCCATGTTTTTCTGTATGCAAACTGCAGGGGACCAGTGATGTTCTTCAGGTAAGCTAATACCAGTCTTTCAAACGACTTCACGATCACAGGCGTGAGTGCGACAGGTGTGTAGTCTTTGTGTTCAGTGATTTTAGGTTTTTGAGTACTGGAGTGACTGTGGAGCGTTTGAAGCTGCAGGGATCTTCACACTGTTCCCGTGATCTGTTGAAGATCTGTGTGAAGATAGGGGCCAGTTTGTCAGTGCAGACATTTAAACAGGCCGGTGAAACACAGTCTGGGCCTGGCGCTTTCCTGGCGTTATAAATTAACTGCATTACTAACGGCATTATCTTTTTCAGTAATGAGTAATCAAGGAATTACCGTTTCCCCCGTTGCAACGCCGTTACCGTTTCTGACAATAAAATGTGGCATTACTATAATTGAGCTCACTGAAGCATCTGCAAAGTTTTGTGTGTCTGTGTGTGTGTCTGTGTGTGTGTCTGTGAGTGTGAGACACCGGAGTGGACAAAAGTGAGGCGAACGGCGCGAGAGCACTCGACAGTGCACAAGAGATTGAGGCTGTCTGAGCATTATATAATTTGTTTATAAATAAATTACACATTTCAGCATCAGAATAATCTCTGTAGCCTATTGGTATCATCTGCAACGTTTCAAGTAGTTAACGTGGTTATAAAACAAATCTAAAAATAACCTGAACGATCTGTGAAGGTTCTGTTTAGCTTATAAAAATAAAACCCCAAAATATCCTGCAGGGAACGTTCCCAGAAAACATTTTTTTTTTTTGCCCGGTTGTGAACACGTGCAGCAAACGACTAGAATTTGGCTTAAATAACCTCTGATGATTACGTTCTCTCTAGTTTATAAAAAATAAACCCCAAAATATTATATTTTATTATCATTTATTTTTGGTGCATTGTTCAGTATTATAGGCTATTGAGAGCACTACTTGTTAACCGGTTTACTTTTGTGAGGAAGAAAATACTTCTAAGTAGGCTACAGTATGTCTACCAGTTGTGTGAAAGTTTTATAATTTTAATTTGCACACACAAAGAGCTCATGTATATTTTTTAGTGGTGGGCCGTTATCGGCGTTAACGCGAGACTCTTATCGTGCGATAAAAAAAAAATCAGTTTATGAAATGAACACCCGCCATCCCGTGGTAATGTGTGTGTATTGCGCAGGGGCATAGTCACACGAATAGTTTACCGGTACATTGATTGAAACTAATTTGTTTAAAAAGGAGGAGGCTATTGCCGGTAAAGGCAGGTTCACATAAAATCATTATGACATATGACATTATTTTTTGATCTAACGAGCATCTGGTTTGGCGATGCAAAAACGGACTGTAGCTACGTCGTGCTTATTGTTTTTTTCTTCTTCCAATAAGCCTACTATGTAAAAAAAAAACGAGTAAACATGTTACTTGTTCAATTAATAATCAGTTTGTTTGATGACATATCGCTAAAGATGAAACTGGCCTCCCTTTCTGTCATTGTAATTGTGCGTTTTATTTATTTATTTTATTTTATACATTTTTTTGAACGATATTCGACTTTTGCTCCTCTATTGTCGAATGGCATTTTTGGCAGAAATTCAGATCCCTACGCGAGGCGAACTATTCTCAAAGACTTACTTTTAGTCATTATTTGGGTAGCACACATATTCTGAATGCCTTCGGCAGAATTAAAATGAGCCATTTTAATCTAGATTAATTCCAAGATTCCAGTGAGATTAATCTAGATTTAAAAAATTAATCTATGCCCACCTCTAATATTTTTTTATTATTATTTATTCATTTTTGCTACATGTATTTGAAGAAGCATAATTTATTTTTAGACTTATTTGTTGGCCAGTTGTGATCTGTGCAATAAATATTTAATGTCCTAAACCATCTATTGTGTTTTATTGTTCCACTATAGTAATGATAATATTTACTATAATATATTGAATTTAATAGGTGTCTCTCACATTGTCCCACAGCAACATTAAAATAGTGTAGATTAGTGTACAATGTTTTATAATAATAAATTTATTATATTTAGTGTCCATTTCATTCATTTAACATATTTAAGTTATTTGACATATTTGAACATTTTATTAAAAAGTAACCCAATAGTTACTTTCCCTAGTAATTAGTTACTTTTATAATAATGCAACTCCGTTACTAACTCAGTTACTATTTGTGAGAAGTAACTAGTAACTATAACTAATTACTTTTTTTAAGTAACATGCCCAACACTGCCCTGCACACGTCCTCCACACAGCCCATAATCGCAGGTTGAATAGCGTGTGTGTGTGCGTGTGCGTGTGCGTGTGCGTGTGTGTGTGTGTGCGTGTGCGTGTGCGTGTGCGTGTGTGTGTGTTGCAGATCAGGGCAGGGGTGGGGTGTGAGAGTGGGCTTTTCAAAGCTACAGTAAAACCAGTTTAGATCCTCAGCCAGTTGTCGATTCTCCACAGATTCTGTCCAGACTGATGCCGCATTGTTGGGATGAAAACAGTTTTTTTTTCAGCTTTTCATAGTAGCTTATTTTAGCCACTCTGATCTCCTTTGTCAGTGCGTTTCTGGCCTGGTTGTACAAGGATTGTATCCACACTTCTGTAAGTATCTTCTTTGGCATGACAAAGAAAGAACTTAATTGTCTGAGTGTTGCTGTAAACCATGGCTTGTCAGTATTGAATGAATAAAATGTCCTAGTAGGAATGCACATATCCTCACAGAAACTGATCTATGATGTTATCGGTGGCAGCAGCTTCAAAAACATTCCATTCACATATAGTTAACTAACCACATAACATACTCTATTATAGCTGTATATAGTATTACTGCAACATGGACATTATTTTGATACTCGTCTCTAACTGATAACAGAAAACTTTCTAAATTGTAACATTGAAACAAGCATTTGCATAAAGCTGCTTTGAAACGATATGTGAAAAGCTCTATACAAATAAACTTGAATTTAATATGCATTAACTTCGACTGTCCTAGTATTTTGTTAAACGGATTTATTTTTTCCTTAAGTTTATTTAGACCCCCGGTGGGCCCTCGGACGCCAGTTTGAAAATGTCTCTGTTTTGATATTTCTTTTGAGTTTTGGCTTATTTTAGGTCATGCTGCTTGCAGGCATGTTACGTCACTATTCCTTTAAGCATCTGCATTTCTTTGAGGCTCTCATGTGGGTTGCTGTGTGCAGGTCACAATCGTTGGATACACACTTGGAATCCCAGATGTCATCATGGGTATAACTTTCCTGGCTGCTGGCACCAGTGTTCCTGACTGCATAGCTAGTCTTATTGTCGCACGACAAGGTAGAGCTCTTCTTTGTTTTCTTATCTTTCATCCAAAATGAGCTTACTTTCCAACTCTGGATTTGTGTCTTTATGTGCTCAGGCCTGGGGGACATGGCTGTCTCGAACTCGATTGGCAGCAACGTCTTTGATATCCTGGTTGGGCTCGGCGTTCCCTGGGGCATCCAGACAATGGCTGTCAACTACGGCTCTGTGGTATCTGATTTTCTCACTCTTCAACCAAGTGTGCACACACACACACACACTCCCACAAATACTGTAAAAATACCTTTTATTTTTTTGTGTCCTATTTAGGTTCAAATCAACAGTAGAGGATTGGTTTACTCCGTTGTCCTGCTTCTGGGTTCGGTTGCTTTAACCGTGAGTAAATGTGAACAATTCACATCACAAATACACTACATGGCCAAAAGTACTATATGTGGTCACCCTATTTTAGTTTTAGTCAGGCCTCCTTATTCCAGTGAATACCTAACTTCTTTAAATGTTCTCTGGCTGGGTATATAGATTTGATTATATTCTGATTCATATGGGTGTATTTTGGTTATATTTTGCTTGTGTGTGTGTATACAAAATACTCTCTCTGCACATTTTAAATTATACAGGCCAGTATTTCAGAGATTCAAACGGCCAACTCCTTTTTGAACTCCTTTGAACCGAAATAACATACTCCTAAGGGTCATTGGTTTTGGGAATCAGGCTACACTATTTGGATTTACTGCAGGGTCCTACAGGTTGACCAACAGATAACTAACAACCTGGCAAATAACTGATTAATCCACTGATAGTTTTTAAAATCTGAAGAAGAATAAAACTCAATGGGAAAAGTTATATTTTATACATTAAAAGACCTGAACTTTATTACAAAATTAGCAATAATGACTATAGATTTTTTTTTGATCGTTACAATAAACTCAATAAAATAAAGTCATTGTCATATATACAATTATTGTACAACAGTTATTGTACAATATACAAAGATCAGCCAAAACATTATGCCCACCTGTGTAATAGGCTGTTGGTCCTCCGTGTGACAACAAAACAGAGCAGACCCACTGATCCATGAATTCTACCAGACCTCTGAATGTGCATTATCCTGCGGAAAGAGGCCAATCCGAACTTGGAACCCCATTGTCATGAAGGAGTGTACCTGGTCTGCAGCAATGTTTAGGTAGAAAATCCCAACCCACAGTTTCCCAGCAGAACATTGCCTTCCTCCTGTAACATTTTCTGTGACTCGTGCCACAGTAGACCTTCTGTCAGTGTTGGGAAAGTTCACCTTCTACATGAACTAGTTCAAAGTTCAGTTTACAAATTTTAAAATGAACTAGTTCATAGTTATTTTTTTTCCATATGTTGCTGCGAGCTATTATTTTTCAAACTTATTGCCACAGCCAGTGCTCTACAGTACCGGCACTTCCACATTTTACTCTTAAGCGTACCTGCACTTTTTGTTACGTACCGCTACTTCTCGCATGTAGCCAGGTACTATACTTCAAAATTGTGAACTAGTTCATAGTTATTTTTTCCATATGTTGCTGCGAGCTATTATTTTTCAAAATTATTGCCACAGCCCATATTGAACCACAAACAGCAATTATTTTATCGGCGGGCAAAGTTTGCACAGAAATGTAATATTTTTCCCATCCTCACCGACCTGGTCATAAACTCGTTTAAATGATCATACGATGCCTCTTGCTGCTTTGTGTGTTGATGACGCATTGCTGTCACGCATTGCTAATTTGCTGTCTGTGGTTTTATATGCGGTGCGACACTGGTGCTGGTGTTGCCAGATTGGGTGTTTATCCGCTACATATTAAGGCCTGTTTACGGTGTGTTTTATCCGGGTTTTCGGCTGGAAGGCTCTATACAAATCTGGCACTCTATTGAACGAAGTTAAACTGAGAGAGCGTGTCGTTCACAGACACCAGAATGAACCAGTTCACAGTAACGTTCATCAGGCAGTAACACAGTACGTTCAGTTCATGTTCACCCAAAATATGAACGAGTTCAATGAACGCGTTCAGGCACAACACTGCCTTCTGTTGGCTCGCACTATACAGAATAGCCTTTGTTGCCGTCACGCATCGATGAGCCTTGGGAGCTCAACACCGTTGTCAGTTTGTGGTTTTTCTTCTCGGACCACTGTCGGTAGGTTCTCACCACTGCTGACCGAGAGCACCTCACTAACCTCGCCGTTTCAGAGATGATTTGACACATTTATCTGGCCATAACAATACGGCCCTTGTCAAAGTCTCTCAGGTCTTTACTCCTGCCCATTTTTCCTGCATCCAACTCGTTGACTACGAGAAATGATTAACATCTAATCAACCCAGACCTTGATGTGACTGTCAACATGATCAACATTTTTCGCTTCACCTGTGAGTGGTCATAATGTTTTGGCTCATCAGTTTATAATTGGATAAATGTATCACAGAAAGGGGGAGAGTGAGAGAAAAGGATCGTAGTCAAATTAACTTGTTGTTTTTAAATGTATTTTTCAAATGTGTCCCAACTATTATGTAATATAAGATTGTTACTCAGTTCATCTTTAAAAACGATATATTTGTCGACCAACTATGCAGTTAAATGCATTCAGTAGAACGGGGACTGGAAGCGCACAAGTACGTTTTTACACAGCCACTAAAAATAGGCATAACGTGTAAGATCAATCTTGGGTTTCAAATGAAGATCAAAATAAATAGTTTTTTTCCCCAGCCCTACTTAGTTACAGTTGTGCTACAGCATGACAGTGTTTAGGTTCAGATATTCGGCTCTGACTTTTAACTCTTAATTTTGTTTCTCCACCTTCAGGTGTTGGGGATCCACCTGAACAGGTGGAGATTGGACTTTAAGCTGGGCGTGTACGTGCTTGTTCTGTATGTCATTTTCCTCTGCTTTTCCGTCATGATCGAATATAACGTCTTCACGTTTGTCAACCTGCCCATGTGCCTCGAGGAACTGTAGGCCAGGAGATTTTCCTGGCCTTTAAACCAAAATACCTCCAGGAACCAAAATCACCAATGATTCTGCTGTTTCCTCTGTATAATCTCCTTACTGAGTCTGCACTGTTGAAGAAAACCACTGTCTCCCACTTCACATTCACACCACTGTGGTTCAGACGGAAGATCTGCATTTCCCAGAAGACTGTTGACTCTCTCCATCAATTCCAGGAATTGAAAATCTCCTTGGCAGCTCTCTTTATAACTGGATACTCTTCTACTTCTGAACCTTGGACAATCACAATGCAGCTCGTAATTGTCTTTACTGGATTGTTTGGAGCTGGAGGATATTCAGACTGTACACTTTCATCACAAACTGCACACACACAGCAATGACACAAAATGCTGCTCATTCCTATATGCATTAGCAATCTACATTTTCTAATTTCTGTCTTCCCTTAAGACACTCTATGACATGAACATGAATATAATGCACTTTATATGTGGCATAAAACAATTATATCACTTAATTTATTTCCTCCAGTACGTAAAAATGTAAGTATGTCCTTGATGTGGTGCTACAAAAAGATGGAACTGACATGAAATCAAGAAAGAGAGGCAAGAAAGTCATTCTCACAGCTCATTACACCCAAGAAAACCCATGAAAATATGACTCGTAACAGATGTGAAGCATTTTCTGTTATGGATCATGCAGCAGGGGGCGAGATGTTCGGGAATCCTTATGAGCTGGGAAAAATATTTCCTGCTGAGAGCTTCTAGCAGGTGCCCAATGGAGAGGTTAAGGATGGGCACCAGCTTCTGACACACCAAGCTCTACAATTAGATATGCTTTAGTTTCCCTTTATCATTCCAGACCTGCATTAGTGAATGGAACCAATCATAAAGCACACATCAAACGCTGCTGCTCACCTCTCTTCAGACCAGAGCAGACGAACCTCAGGACCGCTTTCTGCTTGTTTAGCAGTGTGGAGATGAGACTGGCAACTGTGGCTGCTTTAATATTTCGTACGCATAGTGATGACATCAGAGGATCTGGATTTTGCAAACATGCTATAAATCTACGTGTTTGTTGTTTATATGTAAATATAACATCATTGATCCTGTTTGAACTAGTGCTTCCTTGTAGATGAGGGGTGGATTTACAAATGTGACCTAAGAGGCCACTTTTCTTCATTTCTAATGCACCCGTACCTCCCTCTCTGGATCTTTATTGCCGTTTGTCTGTAATGCATGATGCGACACAAAGAAGCCATTTCTAAAGCAGGGCAAAAGCTTTGTGAGCTCACTGTCAGTGTCCCTATAAGGACGAATCTCGAGAGAATTGTGCCCAGGTCATATTTCCCCCCGAAAATCAAAAGAAAAACATGTAAATGATATTGAGCAAGTACAGCAAGTAAAGTTTTAGGACCATTTAATGCATTACAACATTTATTTCCATGGCAGTTGAGCAAATTTTTTTAATCCCAAAAATATTACCATGATTTATAAATACTTAAAATGTATACTTTAATATGTACATTTATTTTTAATGCTTTTTTGTATTACGGTAAAAAAAAAAAAATCTCATTACGGTTCTGAGAATGAAATGAAACTTAGGGTTTTTTGCATAATTATAATGAGATTTTTTTTTTTACCGTAATACAAAAAAGCATTAAAAATGAATGTACATATTAAAGTATACATTTTAAGTATGTACATTTACTTTTAATGCTTTTTTGTATTACGGTAAAAAAAAAAAAATCTCATTACGGTTCTGAGAATGAAATGAAACTTAGTTTTTTTTTGCGTAATTTAATGAGTTTTCCCCCCCCCCTCGTTGCCGTGATGAAAATGACAGTAGTGAGGTTTGAGGTATAAAGTGTATTTTGGGGTGAAATATGACCTGAACATGTTCTTGACGGGTCTCCTGAGAGTTCCCCATAAATGACAGCTACCGTACCCCTCTTCATCTGCTAGTGGGCTCGGGAGATCTGAACTCGAGCTTAGGGGAACACGTTTTTGTCTTTTGTCAGTCGTAGAACCTGTGCAGTGCTAGGAGGTGCCGTCGTGTGTGCAGAACAACAAGTGTTGCAGTATTTGATGTACAGATTATATATGATATATGCAATCTCAATGGGTGAGGGCTGAGTATTGGGATTATATTTTCATAGTTTGTGAAAGCTGCTGAAATCGCCCGCCGCTGTTACACGCGCATGCAGATTCTGTCAGATCTGACATCACATTCTGTAGAATGTCGACTTTAGTTTATTGTGGCTGTGTTGTGCGGAATGACGGTGTTGTCTTGATGACTCTTTTCTTTCGTCTTTATTCTGTGGTGATCTGTACGATTACATTATTCAGCTGAAATGGATACACCATATGCATAATGTTGGAGGAGCATTGAAAGCTTCTTTCTATGCCTGGTTGCCATGTTATATAGTTAAGTCTGTCTAGCATTAAATGCTGCCAGTAATTTAGTACTTTTTCTGTTCTGTTTGTTTCTCTCCTGGTTGTTTTGGGAGTTCTCTTTTTTTTTTTTTTCTCCAGTGCAATAGTTTGTGCATTCATCTACTGAATCTACACTTCAGATACTTGTCAGCAAACTATCCTTTACTATTGACTTTGTTGCAGATCATTTGTGCCATGCTTAATGTAAGTGCTACCATTTGAACTGAAAATACTTTTTTTTCTTTTCTTTTTCTATATACATTAAGTGTATTTTATAAAGCTCTGACCTCTGGGGTGGTTTGATTAATGTTTCATCGGGTCACTTCGGATGGGTTGTCTTTGTTCTAGCACTCTCACATGAGTAGTCTTATATGCACTCTCCATTGTATGTCTCTTCAGAGGACAGAAACTTAAAGGAAAATGCTTCAAATGACAGTCAGGCATGAATATGCACACGAGTATGAGAATTTCTCATGCAGTCTTTTGCTTTATTAAAGACACATGCACAGATACATGAGCAACTGCTTCACACGTGACCTGCTGCACTGTGAGTGGAACTGCATATAAGAAACCTTCTGTAAGCTGCAGATTTAATGATTTTCAACACAAGACGTAGGTGTGTCTGTAACTTGAATGTATTGTCTTGCAAAAGCAATGGATGTATTCAACCAATGCATTTTAATGTAAAGCAATAATTAAAAAGAATATGAATAACTATATGAATCATACGAGTATTGTATGGAAAAAACAATTAAATTAAAAAAGTTTATAAATGTTTTTTTGGTTGTCCGTCTTGTATGTGGTCATTGAATGAGTGTTTAGCGGCCTCTTGTGTTAATAACCAGTAGTGCCATAGTTTTGGCCATTTTGTGTTTTCTTCTCGAACAGAATCGCTGTTGACGTGCATTCGCTTCTGATCCACAGCGATGGGTGAGTTTTCTAAATGCGTATGGTAACGTCGTTAGGTTGCCAAATCCGACATAACATCGAAAAGATCTGTGATTCGTGTGAATCTGCAGGTCGCGTATGGTTGTCCCAAACACGGAAGTGTCAGTGCGCTTCTGGACAGCTGCACCGTTACGTTCCACTTCAGATATACGCTTTTATTATCGTTTTGCATTGCGAACGACGTGACATGTGGCGTCAAGGTGTAACTTAGTGCAGCCTCCCCATATAGGGCTGTAGTGATGGATAGTTTGATTCTTTCCAGAGATTCGTTCATTTTATGTTTCAGTTCGTTCACAAATGATTTGTTCAGTGATAATTTCTTCATATTATATAAATGCGCCAGCAGGTGGCCAAAAAGTGTCTTCTGTGCATGTCTTAAGTAAACAAAAGTATTGTTACAAAAAAAATGCTTTGGCTTTGTTAAAATGAGTGCCTAATTTACTAATTAAATTAATTAAATAAGTCTAAAGTGGTTCAGGTGACCAAATCACAAGGTTTTCTTGCATAATTAACCTTTTAATTGTTTTGTCAGACATTTACACATTCATAAATCCGTGATTATTAAACGTTGAGTTATGTTCTGTATGTTAAATATGAATAAACATTCTTATGTGCACACCTACTGCGTATTGCATCCACTTTCTGCCGATTGCTAAATGAGATTGAATCACATGCTAATGACCGATCTACCCGGTACTCTCATTCATTTCATTCACTAACGAAATGTACCAGTTCGTTCAAGAACGAGATCGCTCTCTCCCAGTAGCAGTTTTAACATTAAGTGACATGGGCATCTGACGCACAGAGGCCAATGGCACATGTCACTATGCGTATTGGCACATCCGGTGGCACATCCGGTCTGCACTGGCATGTGCCAGTGGATATGGTGACGTGTCACTGACATTATTGGCATGTGCCAGTGGGTAGTGACATGTGTCACTGACATCGCGGAACACTGACACTGTCTCGGAACAGGTTGCCGTCTTGTGACACCTCGGTAGTGACTGACATGAGCTGAGCAGCTATACTGACATAATTGTGAAACTAACGCCTATATAAATAGCCTATTTTTTTCTCAAACATGTCAGTTTGTGACATGTTTCGACAGTTGAGGAACATCTACGGGTGGTGTACTTGTCATTTGTTTGAGTAGCAAGTACAGTAAGACGGTAGCAAAAATTAAATAAATAAAAACAAGTATTCAGAGTCTGGTGCCGATATAAATAATTAGTGGATAATTTATAATATATATATATCAATATTATTGAGCTATAATTTATCTAAGTAAATAATTTGCTAATTATAAAATATAAAAAAGTATTTACTAATTTATAAAATATAAATGATTTACTAATTATTTATATTGAATTCAGACTCTGATTACTTTGTTTTTGCTCATACTCATCTTTTACAAATACATTTAAGGAATTATGTAACAAGAAATAAACCAATTTTTATAAATCTGAACATTCATTCCTTCTGTATATGTCATAATGTCACATCTACATAATGCTCCTGTATACAGCATCTGCGCTACTGGAGTGTCGTGACATACGGCGACATGTACCGCGACAATGGCACATGAAGCATACATCGACAATTCACAAGTTTTATTGGCACATGCCACTATCCACTGACACATGTCACAAGTTTTAGAGACTGATTACTCGTTTATTTAAATTTAATTGTTGCTACCTTCTTACTGTACAGTTGCTACTCAAACAAATGACAAATACACCACCCGTAGATGTCCCTGAACTGTCGCAAGTTTTAGGTTATTTTGCGCTGGCCAGTGTGGACTTACTGACACCTATTGGCGTGCATGCAGCATCATGCAAAAATAAAGGTTACAGTAACGGATGCGACTGTTAATGCGCTATTCGTAGTAACTTCTGATTTATTCTTTGTGTTTCCTAGGATGGGCAGTTTGCGTGATCAACAACATTGGCATTACATATTTAACATTCAGTGGCTTATATACCACTCAGATTGGCTAATGATGTGTCACACTGACATGTTTGAGAAAAAAAATACTGACTATAAAACGTTAAATTGACATATATTTAAAAAAGATCACTTGTATAGGCGTTTGTTTCACAATTACGTCAGTATAGCTGCTCAGCTCATTTGTCAATCACTACCAATTGGTGTCACAAGACGGCAACCTGTTCCGAGACAGTGTCAGTGTTCCGCGATGTCAGTTACCCCTTTTCCACCAACAAGAACCAGGTGCTGGTTCAGAGCCAGAGCTAGTGCCGGTTCGGAGTTGGTTCGACTGATGAGCTTTCAAAGAACTGGTTTGCCTTTCCACAGGCTAGAGAGCAATCGCAGAGCGAGATCTTACGTCATCTCATGTTGCCCAGCAACGCTAGCGCGGCAGCGCCAAACACAAACACACCAGGCTTGTTCGAGATAGTTCAGACCGATCGGCGCAAGACATCGAAGCACTGCGAGAGCGATCCAAAAGCAGGAGTCGTCGTATGCTCTCCAAACACTCCCGCAGCTCCGATCAGTCCACGCCGCTCCGATGCATCTCGAACAAGCCTTCCATCAACAATGGCAGTCGTTGCGTTACTTTTTATGCTCATGGGTTTGCAAACCTACATCGGTGTCCAAACACGGCGAATCCAGCACGTTCGTGCAGCTCGCCGTAACTTGCATTAACGGAGATTACAATCGAGCTGCTAATAGCACGATTAGCTGCTATTTAAAAAATGGCGGTCACAAGTTTCCTTTTCGTCTTGTTGGTCACAGTAACCCCGCCCCCAGCTGCTGACGTAAGCGGTTCCTACTTCTAGACCAGCAATGATTTGGTGCTACTTAAAGGAGAACTACGGGCAATTTTTAAGTTAATCTTGATCGTTAGACCTTTGTGAGTACTGACTATAGAAGAAAAAACGAACCGGATTGGTGCTTGCTACGCGGAGCTGCGACCGCGAATGCCCAGAGCTCCCACCCAGCTAAAACGGCAGCTATGGGGGCATGGACATAAAGAGCGTTTTTGAGCCTCTTAACAGACACAAAATGCAATTAAAATGTCTGTGCAACATGAACAGGGACCCTACATGTGAACAAGATGCGTTTAGCAACTTAGCCATTGTTTCAACTCACCTAAATAGTATTTTAGACGGCGAGCTGTAGTCTCGCGCTGCAGTCCCGTGCTGTAGCCGGAAAAGGTAAACAATATCCAGGTGGGAGGAGCGTTGATCATGTGCGACGAGTTAAGATCAGAGTTGTTTACAAGTGAAGAAGAAATGGTTCGTGTTTGTGCCTTTACGAATTGTGGCAACAGAATGCGAAAATATAAGAGCTTAAATTTTCATCGTCTTCCTTTTCACGACCTTGAGATTCTGCAGTTGTGGCTATAGTTGTACTTCAACTTGATGTGCAAACTCCCGTAGAAGTACTACGCTCTAAAGATTACCGCATTGCAGCGAACACTTGGACAAGGATGACTACACAACACAGCGGGGCCGTTTGAAGAAAAATTCCATTCCATGTACGAAGACGGGTGCAACCACGGTGGAGGTAATGTAACATTTATTTGTCCTTGCATTTGGCCACACACGGCATGAGGAGAGATGTGCATGAATGTTTTTGTAGTCTTATTTACAAAGCTTTAATTATTTCACTAGCTTCTTCGACTTGAATTGTAATTGTATTGTAATTGTATTCGCTGCGAATGCAGTGATCTTTAGAGCGTAGTACTACGGGAGTTTGCACATCAAGTTGAAGTACAACTAGCCACAACTGCATAATCTCGAGGTCATGAAAAGGAAGACGATGAAAATTTAAACTCTTATATTTTCGCATTCTGTTGCCACAATTTGGAAAGGCACAAACACGAACCATTTCTTCTTCACTTGTAAGCAACTCTGATCATAACTCGTCGCACATGATCAACGCTCCTCCCACCTGGATATTGTTTACCTTTTCCGGCTACAGCACGGGACTGCAGCGCGAGACTACAGCTTGCTGTCTAAAAGACTATTTAGGTGAGTTGAAACAATGGCTAAGTTGCTAAACGCATCTTGTTCACATGTAGGGTCCCTGTTCATGTTGCACAGACATTTTAATTGCATTTTGTGTCTGTTAAGAGGCTCAAAAACGCTCTTTATGTCCATGCCCCCATAGCTGCTGTTTTAGCTGGGTGGGAGCTCTGGGCATTCGCGGTCGCAGCTCCGCGTAGCAAGCACCAATCCGGTTCATTTTTTTTTCTATAGTCAGTACTCACAAAGGTCTAACGATCAAGATTAACTTAAAAATTGCCCGGAGTTCTCCTTTAAGAACCACTTTTACTGGTTCGGAGCTGGTGCTTTGGTGGTCGAAAAACAAAGAACCGATTTGAAACTAGGCTCTGGCTCCGAACCAGCACCAGCTCTGCCTTGGTGGAAAAGGGGTAAGTGACACATGTCACTATCCACTGGCACATGCCAATAATGTCAGTGACACATGTTACTATATCCACTGGCACATGCCACTGTAGACCGGATGTGCCAATACGCATACTGTAGTGACGTGCCATTGGCTTCTGTGCGTCAGATGCCCATGTCACTTAATGTTAATACCCCCTCTCAAATTTGTTGTTGGTTTTACAGTTTTTAGAGAAGTGCATGACATGAATAAAACGTAATGAATTAATTTTTGCACACAAAAAAAATATAAGAAAAGCAGGTAACGTTAATGATTAGTTTAAATTTAAATCAAAAAGCCAAGTGCCCCCTGCCCACTTAACTTGGCTCAAACCACGTAAAAAATGATAAACTGTCTTACATTTAACCATCAGTTTGCGTTATTAAACTGTTTTCATTACAATGATGAAGTTTCTTTCTTTGATGCAAATGTGCAACTACAAGAGCCCGTCCCGCTTTGAGTTACCGCAAAGCATTTTCACCCCTTGTCCCGCACGCCGCATATTGAGAAAATGTCCCGCATTTTCATCAGTCGGTTGGTTTTTAATGATCATATTAAGAAAACGTGCATGCGTTCTTTTGCCTTTTTAAGAAAGCATTTATTTATTCTTTTGATTTATTCTTTTAACCTATATTTAACAGCGCTTCGTCAGAAGTACAAATACAACAGCCGTTTTTAAAATCCAATGGTTGAAAGGACAGGAGTAAACACGGTCACTAGTGGGTTGTGACGCTGTCAATCAAAATGTGGAGCGGTGATTTGTTCCATGTGTTTCTGTCAGAAAACAAATGGATAATTCGGTAAATTAAATTTTAAATTTAACAGAATTTATCAACTTGTCTGCTGTGGTTGTTTTAATTCACATCCTTTCTAAAATATATATATATATATATGAAAGTTTTTGGTTCAATAAATTCTTAATACATAAGACTGTCAATGATCTATCAATCTGTCAATGATTGCATAACGTTACTCGCCATTGTGCTAGTCATTGAATGCCTCGCGGGTCTATCCGAAGGCACACTTGACTTAAGTTACTTGTGAGCGTTTCATGTTTTAGAATTTTCGGTTCTATCCGAAGATTTTTTTCGAACTGCTCAGTGGCTGTTATTACAGTTTTAAGTGCCTACGCTGCTAACCGAGGACGTGTTATTGACGGAGTCATGGATCATAGCTTTCTCAACTTCATTTCAAGTTGCAAGTTGTCCGAATTCGCTTCTTCCCGACGACGGACACGACCGATGCCCTTCATGTTTAGGCGCTCAACATCTGAAGGAGGCCCTGACTGATCCGTGTTTGCATTGTAGTATGCTACCGATGTCAGAGAGACAGCTTAGCCTCGCTGAGTTAGACATTAACCCGCCTGATAGCCTCGCACAACAGCCGCGATGCGCTCAAAAGCGTTGCGCGTCAGCAGCTGCTGGCGCTCCGCCGAGCAAGAAGAAATCTGAACTACAGAAAGACACTTCAGAACACTTGTTATCGAAGACTGTAGCTTCTCTCTCTTCAGAAATGGAGATGAAACGTCTTCAGTCTTTTCAACCTCCAGTGTCGGACCCACATACTGAGAACACACCAGTGAGAACTGCCAATTGTACCAGCACATCTTTTTGGCCCCAATGTTTCTGAGGTATTGGAGAAGAGAATGAAGTTGTCAGAAGCCACACGACAACTGACTCAGGTTTCACGAGCACCACCAGCAGAGGCCAAAAACCCTGAAGCTATGGGGCCGGCGGTTGGTCGTTTCACTGTGCTGCATCTCCATTACTGGGAAAATTCAGTGTCCGACCCCTGGGTTCTGGCGACTTTGAGCAGAGGATACACTCTGCAATTCCGACGCCGGCCTCCCAAGTTTTCAGGAATCTTTCCGACAGTCGTCAAAGATGTAACCAGTTCAATGGCTCTTTCCTTAGAAATTCATTCACTGTTACTGAAAGGAGCCATAGAAAAAGTTCTTCCCCTCAGTCAGAGGGACGGGTTTTACTCCACGTACTTCCTTGTTCCAAAGAAAGATGGCGGTTTTCGTCCAGTTCTGGACCTGAGACGCCTAAACATGCTCTTGAAGTCTCTTCCTTTCCGAATGTTACGCACAGTCGACGTTCTTCGATCTGTGACGAAAGGAGACAGATCGAAGAACGTGAGTGTGGACTTGAAGGACGCTTACTTCCATGTTCCCGTTGCTCCTCACCACAGGAAGTTCCTAAGATTCAGCTTTCAGAATCAAGCCTATCAGTTCAGAGTTCTACCATTCGGTCTATCTCTGGCTCCTCGTGTTTTCACAAGATGCATGAGTGCGGCCCTGTCTCCTCTTTGGTCCAAGGGCATGAGGATTCTGCCCTATTTAGACGATTGGCTGCTCTGTGCCCCAACAAGACGACATGCGCTACACAACATCAGGATTGTGCTGGAACATATCCAGAGGTTGGGCCTTACTGTGAACGACACAAAGAGTCATCTGATCCCAGAACAGACCATAACCTTCATAGGAATAACACTCAATTCAATCACAATGTCTGCCACATTGTCTCACACACGGACAGACAATATTTGTCAGTTACTGACTCGTTTTGGTCAAGGGAAAAATATTCCTTATGGCGTCCTTCTGCAACTAATGGGGATGTTAGCCGCTGCCACATCCGTGATCCCCTTGGGCTTGCTTCACCTCAGGCCTTGTCAGAGGTGGAGCAACAGCTTAGGGCTAGATTCAGTGAGACATCGCCATTGCATGATTGTCGTTTCGCCTGCCTGTGTCAGTGCATTGAAACCCTGGAAAAAGGTAACATTTCTGAAAGCCGATGTGCCTTTAGGGGTTGTGCTCTCCCGTCGGGAGGTGATCACAACCGATGCTTCACTAACAGGATGGGGGGCAACGTGGAACCAGAGGGGAATTGGTGGTCACTGGTCAACCAGGGAGGCCTTAGAACATATCAACGTCCTGGAGTTGAAGGCAGTGTACTTAGCTCTACAACACTTCTTACCAACCTGATGAGTCGTCATGTGCTTGTCCGGTCCGACAACACGTCAACGGTCTTTCATTTGAATCATCAGGGCGGCACCAGGTCACTTGCGTCTTTTATTGCTAACTCGCAAGATCGTCCGCAAGACCGAGACGTCCAGCCCATTGGGACAGGATGCATTAGCCCACAAGTGGCCGAGTTGCCTGTTGTATGCGTTCCCTCCATTTCCACTTCTGTGGGAAACATTACATTGTATATTCCTATACAAAGTGCTATACAAGGTGCTTTTAGTGGCACCTCGATGGCCATCCAGGCTATGGGTTACTCTCCTTCTGAGTCTTTTACAAGTTGAACCATGGCAGTTTCCCACCCAGACGGGACCTTCTTTCTCAGATGCACGGCCGTGTTTGGCACCCAGATCCAACTCGTCTTCAGCTCTGGGTTTGGCCCTTGGGTCCAGATCACAGTTAATGGATTGTGAACCAGCAGTAGTGAACACTATCGGCAACGCTAGGGCTCCTTCGACACGACAACTTTATGCTGCTCGTTGGAGGATATTTTCTGGTGTGAGGATCAAGGAATTGACCCAGTTCACTGTACTGTGCCGACAGTTTTGAGTTTCTCGCAGCATCTATTAGATGACAACAGGGCAGCCTACACTTTAAAAGTTTATGCTGCTGCCATATCTGCTTATCATGACCCGGTTGCTGGTACTTCCCTTGGGTCTCATAACCTTGTTTGTAGTTTTCTGAAGGGAGCGAGGCATTTAAAGCCTGTTCGTTCTACTCCATTTCCTGTGTGGGACTTACCGCTTGTTCTAGAGTCCCTTTGTGCACCACCATTTGAGCCGTTAGCTGTTGCAGATATTAAGTGGTTGTCCTTAAAAGTGTCTTTTTTGTTGGCCGTAGCTTCCACTAAACACGTTGGTGAACTTCATGCCTTGTCAGTGAGTGAATTGTGTTTAGCTGGTTACCAGAGGATTCTGGGGTCATTCTTTGGCCTAATCCAGCCTTTCTCCCTAAAGTTTTGTTACCACAATTTGTGAATCAGTCTATTCATCTGGCTGCTTTTTAGCCGCCTTTCAATCACTCAGATACAGATGGGGGAGGTCTCATCATCTTTGTCCTGTACGAGCTTTAAAGTGCTATGTTAAGTCTACAGCTTCTTTTAGACAGACGGATCAGTTATTTGTCTGTTATGGTGAGGTACGCAAGGGTGCACCTTTGTTCAAACAGAGATTATCACGCTGGATTGTTGAGACGATAAAGTTGGCGTATAATAAATCTCATCAGCCCTTACCAGGGGGTGTTACTTGTCACTCCACTAGGGCCGTGTCTTCGTCTTGGGCCACTTTACGGGGAGTTTCCTTGGCGGATATCTGCGAAGCTGCTACCTGGTCTTCTCCATGTACCTTCGCGCGGTTCTACAAGGTTAACGGGGCTGCTTCCCATGATGTGAGCTCTGCAGTCCTTCTGGAGCAACCCTGATGTTTGCAGGTGGGTGGCATTCCTCATGACCGTGTTGATATGCGTCATCCAGTAGTGCTTTGCACTGCCTCTGGCGGTCAGTAGGAATGAAACCGAACGCTAGTTACGTATGTAACTGTGGTTCTGTGTATTCCGGATGACCGCCAGAGAGTCGGTGTGGGTTATATCCTCGTGTCTCGGTCTGCGTCATGACGTTACTTTGTTGTTATATTCTTCTCGATCTATCTAGCTGGTGCAGCGATTATCCACTAGTGCTTTGCACTGCCTCTGGCGGTCATCCGGAATTCACAGAACCACAGTTACATACGTAACTAGCGTTATCCATAACACACACACTGCAGTCTGTATTGAGTGTAGACCGCAGCGATTGGCCTATCAAGTGAGCCTTCAGCTGATAAGGCTAATGTGAATGAGACATCCCTTATGAAAAACAACTATAGGAATCTTGTAGTATTTTAGGACAAAATATTATAGTAATCCTATAGGAATACTATAGTATTTTGGGACATACTATAGAAGTACTATAGAGGTATTAAAGAACATCACAGAAGATTTACACTACTATTTATTGCTTGTAGCCATTTTGTCCTCCTTTCCGGTTCTGTGTGTTTATTAGGAACGATGTAGAACTTCAATTCATAAATTGTTTATTGGCGGTACAGAAAACGACACAACACCTCTTCAGCATGATTGTCGCATGTATTTCAATGAGCGCCAAGGCAATGTTTTCCCCCACGGGCTAAATTCACATCACGTGACGGGGCGTTCCCGGGGGTGTACCCAGTCCCAGACCAACCGACTGTATCTATGATGCCTGCTGCCTTTGTGCTCAGTGATGTTGATATTCGGATACTCGAGCAAAACCAAACCGATCTTTTGTTTGTTTTTGGCAATCCTCTATACGACAATTCACCATGACGTCACAACAGTAATAGACGTTCTTCCGGGTGGCAAAAGCCGAAGCGTTCCTATGGCAACACTAGTAAATTGCTTGGAAGGGAGACACACCGTCGGCAGTAGCCTAATCTAAATTTCAACAGTTGATTAAAAAACAGACGTGGTGGAAATTCAGACTTAGTTAACATGATCATTAGAGCTTAGATTCTTTGATCTAGAAACGTGCACTCCCAACGCAAAAGAGTGCGGCGCGGGACTAGATTTGATGTCCGAGTGCGAGCGCTGGCGGTAATGCACTCACTCTGTGTTTGCGGATTGCGGGAGAATAAAACGATTCGCGGGACTCTCGCAAACTAGAAATATCTATGAATAAAACATAAAAAAACTAATAGATTTTTATTCATTTGTTGCAGAAATATGTAAGCAGATTAGTCTCAAATTTAATTCACGCAAAAAACATGATTCACACATGCGTAGACAATTTCACATGCATGAAACCTAATTCACGTACACAAAAAAAAAATTCATGTGCGTGAAAAAAATATATATTCACAAAAAGCAATTCACATGCGCAAAATACAATTATATATTCATAAAATACATTTCACAAATGCAAAACACAATTCGTAGATATACAACCGTGCACAAAAACCTTTGAATGTTTAAAATGTCTCGTACATTTTAAACATTCAAAGTGTCCTTGAATTTGAATGTGCAAATCGTCATTCACGTACTTATCGCCTTGCGTGTGTGTGTGTGTGTGTGTGTGTTTTTGAGACTTTCCTGGCAGTACTTGACAGCACTTGACTCGTAACACAGAGCAGTCGTACTCTTTAGCCAATCAGATTTAAGCTTATCAATCGACTAATCAGTATCACGTGAAGGGGGGCCATACCTGCATTACGTCATCAGCTTTCGACCAGTTCATGGCTGAGCAGAGGTAAGTGCAGTTAATCATTAATTTCTGTGTTAACTGAAGTTAGAGATCAGTTGAAGCAATAGTTTATGAACTATTAACTGATGTAAGCAAGCGCTGTTGTAATCAGATGTCCCATTGTGTCAAAAATGAAGAAGAATGATGCTTGTTTTGTTGTATTTTAGCTGCAGGTACAGACAGCTCTCACAGCCACAACACTCACGCTAATGTTTGCAAAACAATCATCTGTGGTCAATACCCACCCTAGCTCTCTTAGCACTGGCCTCATCGAGATTGTTCTTTAAATGGTGAAGACCTATTTTAATGAGCACACAGTGTTTACTGCCATTTGTGTATGTTGTTAAATTATTATTAACACTTGTTTCCCTGTATTTTTCAGGATTAGTCACCTTTGGTGCGACATCTGGATAGCAGTCACAAACATCTTAATTCATGTTATTTCTTTATTCTCTTTTTTTGTATTAATGTCTTAATTGGTAAAACTTTCCAATAATGATGCATTAGTTAACATGAACTAATAATGAACTGCACGTAAACAGCCTTTATTATTTTTTGTTAATGTTAATTTCAACATTTACTATACTATACTATAATACTTCATTAAAATCGTGTTAACATTAGTTAATGCACTGTAAACTAACAATAAACAGCTGTATTTTTAACTAACGTTAACAAAGATTAACAAACACCGCGACAATTGTATTCCTCATGGTTAGTTAATACATTAACTTATGTTAACTTAGTTATTTTACCATATTTTAGACTGTTACCAATATATTCAACATGCATTTCTTTATGTTTTGTGCTGTATTGTCATCTCAATGTTTTTAAATAAGGTTTTTTATTGTCATCTTAAGGTCTCACAGGACAATATTGTGAAGCATTAATTTTATTTTGCCTAGTAAAGTAGGCAAATCTGATTTTATGCTGATATGACAAAGGTACTTATCATAGAGAGGCAATTAAGATTATGTGACTAAGATAACTCAGTAAACTCTATTCAAATACCATCACTTAATCTCACACGTCCTCTGTCTGCACCTCTCGTACTATAAATATCAGGACAAAATCGTATATGTCCTAACAGAGAGGTCTACTGATGACTGGATTGAACACAATTCATTTGTTCACGTTTCACTTGATGTATTGCACTTATATTTATATACCTTAAAAGCAAAGAAGACTCTGACTGGATCTCACAACTCCGGAAGAGATGTATATTTCTCTGTACTGAATGTTGTGCTTCATACTTAAGACTGTCAGTTCATGATCTTCATATGTAACAGGAACATTAATCATGATCAGGTTATTTTATATATATTTTATTCCCAAATGATTTCGGAAACTTTCAAATTAATAAAACGTGTACAACAAATTGAACTATGTGTTTGAATCTTTTAATTCTGACAAGAACATTTAATAATGCATGCATAGCAGGGCTGTATTCCTAGAGCGTGTACATATAGTCCGCAGGAGACAAATGGATACAGTAACAATGCATCACTTTAAACCTCTTGTTGAAACAACAATGGATGATTTCTGTCTCGGAAATCTGAAACAATAAAACTACATAATATATGCAGTTTAAAACAAAACAAATCTCCTATGCACGTCATTACATTATCATCAGTTGAATGTGTTGTGGACAGGACATGATAATCCAATACTAAAAATAAATGTTTATGTTCACATGTGGACTAAACAGCAGTTAAAACTGATCTCTAACTTCAGTTAACACAGAAATTAATGATTAACTGCACTTACCTCTGCTCAGCCATGCTGATGATGACGTAATGCAGGTATGGCCCGCCCTCACGTGATACTGATTGGTCGATTGATCAGCTTTTTTTTTTCACGCACGTGAATTTTTTGTGTGTACCCGAATTAGGTTTCATGCATGTGAAATTGTCTACGCATGTGTGAATCATGTTTTTTGCGTGAATTATATTTGAAACTAATCTGCTTCCATACAGAAAAGCAACAAGCACAACTAAAACAAAATAGAAACGATTTACAGGCCTGAGTTTCTTTTTATAACATGTTTGCAGCGTTGAGCGATGTAGCCAATCACAGACATATGTGTTGATTTCTTGAACGTAATGGCCAATCAGAAGCATTTAAGATAGTCTCCACTCATTGTGAATTCTGTATGCTGGCAAATCCTCTAATTATAGCAAACAAAGTGTATATATTATGTAAGTTTCATTGTGCAGTCAGCTTCATTGATAATAACAGAGATGTGTGAGATCGCGATCAACTGATGTCAGCTTTAGGAATTATTAAGGGAACGCACTTTGAGCGCATTCAGTCATGCGCCAAACCATGCAGCAGTATCTGCTTGCTTTATGTTATAACAGCGGTTTGTGTGTTAATGCTTTAGTAACAAATCATTTATCAGGAGCATTTATGCTGATGTGTATGATGGCGATACGTAGACTAACTTGAAAGCATTTGGAGGTACAGGAAAAAGTCTATTTGCGGGCGGGAGCGGGACAAAACATAAATGTTGCGGGCGGGAGAAAGTTACATAGAAAGTAGTTGAGAAAGTCAGTTATAACGACCCACGTATTAAAAAATGGTTGGGTTTAAATCGGGCTCATAATTACAGTTAATGTGTCGGGCAGGGAAGCGCATAGAAGACAACATGCACTACTTTTGACGACGTCCACTCGCTTTAACCTCCTCACCCACAGGTTCCGCTGGATAGATTTACTTTTTTCTGAAGGAAATCGATACAACCCTACACCTTTTGCTGTATATCTGGCAGCACAACCCCAAACACAACACGTTTTCGCCATCGTTTCAACTTTGATCAACAACAATGATTTTAACTATGTAACTGTTTACAGTAGCCAGCTGGATCTCTTCAGTTGGTCAGTAGAAGCCGATCGCGTTCTGCCACCCGGAAGTATCTTGGTGCCTATTGTTTACAAACATTCAGTCACGCTCACGTGACATTGCAGTTTTTCGTCATCATGAAAGTATTATTTGCATGTGTTTTTAAAGCCATAATTATTGTAATATATGGTTTTCTAAACGCACAAATCTGTACCACACGCACAGAAAGCTGGAAGACGGCATTTCCTGTAAATATTAAACTAAGTTATCTTGTACATTTATCTTGAGTGTTTTGACATAACCTTGTGTGTATTTGACAAAAGTTCACATAAACACAGTCGTTTATGTACTGTATGTGAATGTAAAAAGCAGGGAAATAAATCATATGTGTATATAAGATCTGTGTATTAAAGTGAAAGCAAAAAAAATATGATTTTAAATTTTTTTGTGCACAAAAATGAAACCAACATAAAATGCCACAGGGGGGAAAAGATATATCTGGACTAAGATAGCCCTACCCTATACTTAGCCCTGGTCTCACTGATATAAATTATAACAAATCTTTGTTGAAAAATAAAAACTTCATGCCCGTGTCTTCGCCTTCCTAGTATTTCTCAATCAATTCATTATAAACAAAATACGATTAATATATATATATATATATATATATATATATATATATATATATATATATATATATATATATATATATTATATATAAAAGTGCCTTTTCCATTCATTTTTTTGTTGTAAAAATTGTATAGGGTCGCGAACAACCCGAGGTGTGTAACCGTGTAAGTATATTTTTTCTGCACAACAATAATTTAATCTTTGATGACTGAATAAGTGCAATTAATCTTTATTCCACAAGATCTGATACATGTACTGATACACAATGATGAAGTGACGTTTCACTCATAGTTACAGCAGGCAGAAAACAAAAGAATAGGAAGAATCATCAGCACAACTTGAAATGGCTCAGTGATTTACTACAGAGCAAGTACTGAACGCAGTCAAATATTAGTCACTGTCACTTGATGGTGGATCCGGTGAAGAAGCTGTCAGCGATCAAAATATTGATTTTTAAAGATGTGGAAAATGATAGTTTCGAGAACACGTTTGAGATCGAGAATATGAGACAAATGCTGAATGTTCTGGGAAATTAACTCTGAGGAGGACAGTGATGATGGTATAAAACATCTGCTCAAACTGAACCCTTCCTAGCTCAAAAAGATAACAAAATATGCTTTCATTTATTCTTCTGTAATTGTTAGGCTACTCTAAAATCAGGAGAGTTTTATCATCGTGACAAGTAGCTAGAGATCCATCCGAGTTAGATCTATATCTGGGCAGCTAAAGAAACATTCATGCATTTAAGGGTTAAAGAACCTTTCCATTACATGCGCACACACATTTCCTGGCCTTGAAATCAGTTTTAGCCTTTTTAAATCTTTATCAGTATTCAGGAACTTGCTCAAGGCGCATTTTTTATTGTCCGCTTATTACGGGTAATCTCAATGTGGTATATGCCGTGTGAGATTTGTTAATATGTATGTATGTTTTATGTTTGATCTTTTATTTTCATGTATTTGCACTCTGGGCAACCTTGGTTGTATTTAGCTGTGCTATATAAAGATAAAAAAAAAAAAGTTTTCTCTGATATTTCCAGGACATCATCCTTTGCAGACCTGTAACCTGTGACGATGTTTTCTGCAGTGCTGTTGAAATGTGCGGGTATGAGAAGTTTTCTCCGTCGTGCTGTCAGACTGAAATACAGCACCCGAGCAGCAAACACGAGGCCAGGTATGATTTACAAACGGTCTGGTGTTAGTTAGTTACTATGCACCATCATGCATTAATCTTTACAATAATGGGTTTACACCAGCTTAAAATCATTAACTAGCTTGGCTTTATAGTAGTGTCTGGCTGTCGTAACGCAAATGAGTTAGCATGTGTCAGTCAGAGGGTTTGTCTCCGTGTGCTCTGCGGACTGCTATTCGCCAGCAGAGTCGGGATATTAACAACACATCTGGAATAGCAGCAGGTATGAAAGGTTAAAAACATCATGGTTGGATGCCATTGTATGTTAACTTAATGGTACCTTAATTCTTGATTTTATCATTGTGTTAGCAAAGCACATTTCTGCTTGACAAAAAAAGTGTTCTTTATGCTAAGGGATTCATTTAATTTATAAACACTCCTCGCCTAATTATGCACATATGTCATTTAAATGCATTGACAAAGTACATTGTGTTTATTTTCTCTAAAGAAATGAGTAGAGATTGATAATAAATTTGAATAATGTGAATGCCATATACGTAGTGCAAAGCTTTACAGATAACTTGTGATTACTGTTTTGCCTTTATGACACTGTTGAGCTTCAATCATGAGTGTTATTACTTTTGGACTTTGGCACCTAAGCTGGATGATTAACTCCTAAAGGAATGCTAATGTAATTCTGTTTCTAATGTAATTTTGAACTGATTCTAAATAATAAAATTAGAGTTCTAAGAATTCAATATAACTCAATAAAATAATAATAAAATTACAGTACTAAGAATTCAATATAATTGTACTTTATATAAATTGAAAGCTGAAAGTTCAGTTCATTGTTCCAGTAGGATCTTATGTGATTTCTAGAGGACTCAGGTCCTTTTTTTATTATTATTATTTATAGCATACCAAATTGTACATTCATAATTTGCAAAAAAAAAAAATATATATAAGATTTCATTTTACAAAGTGTGCAAGCATGGAGAAAATTGCAGGATCTAACAGAGAAAATGATGTTTCCTGACAGGATATCAACAGGCTAACGTGGTGATCTTGCACAAGGGTCTTGCTGATGACTTTGAGGCGTTTTGTCGGGCTAACAGCGGCCCGCTTCCTCTGCTGTACAGGAGCACGTGTGGAGAATGGAGCTGTTCCCTCGCCACAGGATCTGACATCCGGTACCGTATCTTCACACCAGAGGGATCACAGACTGAAAACCCCTGATCAAAACTTTCAAATTTCATTTCATTCTTTTTTTATTTTTCCACCTCCTATTTTCTCAATGGGCTGTTCCTTAAAGGTGCAGTTAGCAATTTCTGAGAATCATTGTTCAGCACTGTTAATGTTTGAAATCAACCCCAACTAACTAATGCCTGGCTCACACTACAGGAGTTTTAAAATCCTAACCGATTTTGAAATCTGGTTGCACCACACACTTAAGGAGAATCTTTGCAGATTTTCTTCCCTCAAATCTTAAACATGCTCACACTACAAGATTTGAAAATCATGGCGCATCACACACTACAAAATGTTAATAAGATTATCATGCCAGATATGATTCCACCATGATCACGTGATCTCACGCAACAGATCGGAAGCGGAAAAGTGGATGTAAACTAAATATCTGTCCTTCAGATCAAGTCATATTTGAAAAATATGCCGTGACCAAGGGAAAGCGAAATCTTAAAAAAAAAAAAAAATCATCCTTTTAACATTTAAGGATATTTCAAATGAATGGCGTCATCTCTATGAGGTGACGTGTCAGCTTCAGCGTTGCCTTGCCCATGCGCCGGAATGGGCAGCTGAGCCTTATAAAGTGGAGCTCAAAGTTAAAATGAAATGTTAAAATAATTAACAGCTTGTTTCATTACATATATATTAGAATGAATCCGAATTTCTTTGTTAATTCAATGGAAGTGTATGACTCACTCAAAGGCAGTCTCTTGCCGCCACCTAGTGGCCTAATTGTGTAACTGGACTGAGTGACAGCCTGTCTATAACACGCAGAGACGAGCAATGCCGATACTGGTGAAATATCAGCAAAAAGCCTCTCGTTTGGTGAGATTACAGGATCGTAACTAACTGTTATATAACAATGATCTAACAAGCTTGTGTCAGGTTTATGTTCTGTTATACTATGTGGACCCTTATTTTGACACTGTATCTTCTGTTTACTCCACTTTCTTTTGTTTCGGTTTCATTACTGAACATGTACTAGTCTTCGTGCCTGCTGACAACAGTGTAACACTTTTATTTAGCAATAAATAAATAAATAAAGATAATACCGCATATCCTTTTTAAGGTCTATGTGCATATCACGCTGATGAGTCACTCAAAATTACATCATTCCTTCACCACGACAGCCCTACTTGTTTCTTATTGGCTATTGTGACAGTACTGACGTAATCACAATCTTGCTCATCCCGATTAATATCAAACATGTTTGATATGATTGGGGCGAGCCCGATTTGTGTGAGAGCAGATCGGGGGGTGCAAGATTCGATCTGTGAACGCCTCACATTACCAGATAATCTGCGCCGAACATCGGAACCGATCGAGGTCCTCGACAAGATATTTTCTCCGATTCACGGGAGGGGGAAATCGGGCATAAATCGGCCTAAAACTCCTGTAGTGTGAGCCAGGCATAACACACCCTGCACGAGTGGATGTCATTGCTATCATTGTGAAGCAAAATAAAGTTTCGTTGAAAATAAAGCAAAGATTATGAACAAAAAAAAAAGTTGGTTGTTAGTCGCGAGCAGCAGCACACCATTCCAGACAATCACACTCAAAACCAATGTTACTCGCGTATGGAGCAGAAACAACACAACCTCGTTCTCAGTAAACTCATGAATCAACATGCACCACTGCCAAAGTTTCTGGATATTGTAATCATCCTGAACACAACTTTAAAGAGAGGTACAACACAGAAGCGATGTGCTATCTATCGCTCTACGTGAACTCACTCGAGGCCCACAGAGAAGGAAATGAATAGTTGAAATAAAGTCATATTTTTGTTTGTTTTTACACACAAAAAGTATTCTCGTCACCTGATAAACTTAAGATTGACCCACTGTAGTCACTTGGACTATTTTAACGATGTCTTTATTAACTTTTCGGGGAACAGGTTTCAATCCCTTAAAAGCCTATGGAGGAGTGATCCAGCTCTCAGATTTAATCAAAAATATCTTAATTTGTATTGCGAAGATGAACGAAGGTCTTACGGGGTTGAACAACATGAGGGAGAGATATTACTGACAGAATTTACATTTTTTGGTGAACTATCCCTTTAAATTTGACTTTAAAAAGTGTGCAGCAAGCATGGCCTGTTTGAGCTGCGCTAGTAGTTAGTTGAAACTCGTGGTTCTGGTAAATGGCATAACATTTCTGAAACACGCTCAAAGCGGTTGACCAATAACAGCACACTAACACAATAACAATAACAGGAACTTCAACTAAACAGGACTGTGTTTCCCAAAAGCATCATGAGTGAAGTTGATCAACATTTGTGGCGTAAGTCTCAACGACTCAGTACGAGAGTTACTGACAGACTGGGAAGAGAGGTGCTGCGGTGATGTAAAATTTGAACGTTTAAGCATGAAAACCTTTTCTAGTAGACCCCAAAAACAAAATCAAGACTGTAAAAGGGAATAATATGGCCCCTTTAACAGATTATATGTTTAGTCACGTATGGGTGTAAAAGATTAATTGTTTTTCACAATGAAATGTTCTAGTATAATTTTGTCATTTAATAATTACACCAAGAGATGGACTGTGAATAAAAAACAGACTGGGACTTTTAGTATGCACAACCCATAATCCCTCACTATGGCCCGGTTTCACAGACAGGGCTTAGATTAAGCCAGGATTAGGTTTTAGTCAAATTGACAAATAAGTAGCTTTTATAAACGTGCCTTAGGTAAAAACATAACTTGAGACAAAACAATGGATATGATATTTTAAGATATATCAGTGCAAGTTGTTTTCAGTGAAGACAGCTCAAACATGCAGTTTAGTCTGGGACTACGTTTAAGCCTATAAACCGGCCATATATATTTCACATATGCGTTTAAAGGTGCAGTGTGTGATTTTTAGCGGCATCTAGTGGTGAGGTTACGAATTGCAACTAACAAAAGTTACGGTGGCCGACAGGAAAATATGTCATCGTCTGAGACAGCAGAGAGTAGCAGTTCAGCAATGAGGTTTCTATACAAGGACAAATTAAGAAATTATGTTTACTTAATTATTCAGTAAAACTATATGTTATTGCGAATATTATTGTTACTTGTTCATCATTGTGTCAGTGTTTTATTCACTGAACTAAGCTTGCTTCCTTGCACGAAGAGCAACATAGTAACGAAATGCGTTTGTCCGTTTAGGGCCACCGTAGAAACATGTCGGCGCATTTCAATCTAAGGGAACCCGCGGTGTGTGTAGACAGAAACTGCTCATTCTAAGGTAATACAAATATAACGGTTCATTAAGTAAGGTCTTTATACACCACTGAAAACTTCTTTTTCAAGGTAGTGAGGAAACGCGCTCTGTAGCGCTGTGTGTTCGCTGTCGGCTACGCTAGAAACATGACCACACAATATGTCGACCTCCATAGAAGGGGGCGCCCGCGGTTATGGAGATATAAATGTCTCATTCTAAGGTAATAAAAACATAACGGTTCATTATGCAAGGTCTTTATACACCACTGAAAACATAGTTATGGATCTTATATCGCATTTTTGTCAATAGATCCTCAGAAATATTACACATTGCGCCTTTAATTCAAACTCTTTCCTGCTGTAAATGACATATGATGGATGGTGAAAGTGCGATTGATAAGTGAAGAGGCTTGCTTGTTCTCTTTCTCTCAGGGAGGACTGTCCAGAGTACTGTGTGTTTGAGAATGGCAAGCTAATGAAGAAGATCGCTAGTTTATCCTCCTACACTCCTCAACTTGCGGACATGGTCACATTCTACATCGGCTGTAGTTTTGGCTTTGAAGCAGCCTTGGCGGCCGCTGGGGTTCCTGTGAGGAATGTGGAACAGGGTAAAAACGTCAGCATGTACAAGGTCAGTAGAAACCCCAGGCCTGCTTTACATCCATGTGTCACAATCCTCTAAGTGCTTATTATTGGGGGGGGGGGGGGGGGGTTTTCAGACATCAGTACCTTGTATTAGAGCTGGACGGTTTGATTGTCCAATGGTGGTGAGCATGAGACCTGTACCAGAAGACAAGCTGGATGCTGCGGTTCAATGCACACACGTGATCCCAACGGCACATGGAGGCCCTGTCCATATTGGACAGCCTGGTATGTACTTGTTTCAAAAGAATGAAAGTTTCTCTCTAATCATTTACAATGGACCGACACAATTGACCTACGACTAAGCCACGCCCTCAACCGTGATGAGCCAATCACAGTGCGCATAGCTCCCAATACACTCAGACATTCTCTGCTTCCACGTTCATTGAAATGCATTGCAGTAAGTCAGTTTTCATTCGTTTTTATATGTTTTTTCTTGTCATTTTAAGTTTAAAATGGTCAAACGGTGTGCATGGAGGTATCCATGACTCTAGGTATCCCGACGGTGTGTATTTTTTACCCTTTCCCAAGCCACATCTCAACCGAGATAAGTCTCTGGATTAAGTTATGCAGTAGACCACAACACCAACTACACGTGGATAAATTAAACAAGGATGTCTACATCTGTTCTAAGATAAGTCAACAACGTATTTGAACGTTATCTTTAACATCTCTAACGTAACGTTAGCCTAACATTAGAAACGTTAACGTTAGCTTCTATCTGCGTCGTACATCATGTCACTTAGCTTCATTAACGTATCTGTAAATAACTGAGATAACAAATGTTAGCAATGTTATGCTGAATGATTGATGTAAATACTGTAGCACCAAACTAACGGAGAGTTACTCTTGTTAAAGATGGTAAAAATGCTTGTCCTGGAAACGTATGCAACTTAGACCTGTACATATTTAAATACGATCATGAACCATTAATTACATATTAAAGCACAATATTTTAGACAACTTTCTACCAAAATATATATCTATGTAATCTTTCTGTCTCCAAAAATCATCAATTGCCTCCGTTGAAATGTCTCCTACTGTGACAGCTGCCATAGTGAGTGGAGGGGGCGTGGCTTAGCCATACGTCAATTGGACAAGTTAGGCAAATTTATACGAAATATTGATGCAAGGTGCATGTGCAAACGAATGATACTTTCCTTAAGGCGATTTTTAGTATATATGTGGTCCATGTTCAAGTTCACACAAGTGACCTATTAGAGTAAGCACAGTTTACCAACATTACATATGAACTTCTGCAACATTTGACAACCCAAAAGGTGTAAAAGTAATTTTTTGGTCTTTATTTTCAGTGTATATATACAGTAGCTTATTTTTGTTAAATGCTTTATTTGAAAAATGTTTGTGCTTTATTTCTTTGAAATAAATGACACTTGGTTATTTTAGTATTATTTATGTACCATTATATTGTTTATTAATATTTTGAATAGGCTTATATTTTTCCATCTTCAGTTTTAATTTTAAGAAAAATTTATGAGCTTTCGTTTAATGGAGATTCATACATTTTTATGTGTTGCTTTTAAGTGTCCAAATACATTTTGAGGCCAATGTAAATGTTTCATGTAGGATGACAAATGGTGGAATTAGATCCAAAAAACACATCTGTAATACTTTGCTCAGCTGCGTGTGTTTATCAAAATATGTCTAAACATACTTGAACTGTTACCATTTTAGGGGCTTGGAGGTGGAAAATGTGTAACTCTTCTTTCTTTCTTAGTATTTTTAACATTTTCAGATAAATTTCATGGCCCTCAGAATATTTTGCTGTATGAGTATATCTGAACATTCAATATATCAAAAGAAAGAACAGAGCCTCTGCTTTTAAACAAACGGTTTTTGATACACCGTCTGGTGCACCTGGACATATCATCGGTGATGTAACCTAGGATCACGGGGGGTTTCGGGTCTTTCAACAATCAGACCCCCTCCCCTAGGCGACCCAGCCGGGGTGATCAAGTCCCAGCTTATGTCCAGGTAGCGCTACTACCCTACACGCCATGCCTCTCCTCTCCTGATCCACAGCCACCTTGATGCTACTTCTGCAGCATCAGTGGCCAACTTGATGGCCCTTCGCTGACTCGCCCCTGTGATGCCAAGCATTTTGTAGGCCCTGCAGAGGGAATGGCCCACAAACCCTCGACATCCCACTTCGACAGGTTGGCATATTGCCCGCCACCCATTGCTCCGGCAACCCTCCACAAGCTGGGAGTACTTTGCCCTTTTTCTTTCATTGGCCTCCTCCATACGGTCCTCCCAAGGCACTGTTAACTCTAAGAGGATTACCTGCTTGGAGGCCTCTGAGGTGAGTATAATGTCAGGCCTTAATGTTGTTATGGCAACTGCTTCAGGAAACTTCAGCTGCTTACCCAGATCAACTGCCAGCTCCCAGTCGCGCGCTGTTGCCAACAGGCCAGAGGAGGTGCCCCGGGCAGCTGGTGTTGACTTCTCCCCAGCTCTGACAAAGGCTGTGGTCTTCACTGGGCGAAGGCTCTTGCTGTGGCTAATTCCACTGCAGATAGAATCCGCTACGGCTTTTAGGACCTGGTCATGCCGCCAGCGGTAACGCCCTTCACCCAGGGCTTTTGGACAGCAGCTCAGGATGTGTTCCAACGTTCCTCTCCTCTGGCAGAGGGGGCATGCTGGTGTCTCCACTTTTCCCCAGGAGAAGAGGTTGGATGGACTTGGCAACACGTCATAGACCGCCTGGATCAGGAATTTTATCCTGTGGGGTTCAGCCTTCCAAAGCTCAGTCCATGTGACTTTGCGCTCCACTGTTCGCTCCCATCTTGTCCAGGCGCCCTGTTGACGCATCCCAGCCATCTGGCAAGCTCGCTTCTCCTCAACTCCTGCACGCACTTCCTCCAGGATCAGGGACCTCCTCTCTTTCCCTTCTGCCTTGTCGTAACGAGGAGTTCTTCTGCTTCCCAGGCCAGCTCTCCCATGTGCCACTGCACCCACCAACACCCTTTGCCGTAGCCTTGACTCTGCGTCGTCCACTGCCACGGCAGCCCTCCACTTCCGCCCTGTCCTGACCTCAATCCCAGCCTGGGCAACCTTTGGATCACTGGAATCCCGATACTGTAGGACCTCCCTGGACCGTGTCACCATGAACTCCTCGCTCAGGCTGCTCATGGGAAGCTTCAGCTTGTTGTTCTGCCCATATAGTGCGATGCTGCTCAGGCTTCGAGGCAGTCCCAACCACCTGCGCAGAAACCTGCTAATCCTCATCTCAAAGCCTTCCACCGTTGAAATGGGGACTTCATATACCAGGAGGGGCCAGAGGATCCTAGGGAGGATGCCGTGCTGGTAAATCCAGGCCTTGAACTTGCCAGGAAGGCCAGACTTGTCCACCGCGGCCAGCCAGGTCTCCAGGTCTTGGTTGGTCGCTTTTGTGGAAGCTGCGTCTCTCAGGCTACAATTGAACACCTTCCCCAGGCTCTTCACAGGTTCCTCTGTCAGTGATGGTATCTTGATGGTGCCAAGTGAGAAGTGGAACTTATCAGTGACCTTCCCTTTCTTCAGCACGAGGGACCTTGACTTGGCCGGCTTGAACTTCATGCGAGCCCAGGACATCAGCTCCTGAAGGCCATTCAGGATCCACCTGCAGCCTGGGACAGATGTTGTGGTCACTGTCAGGTCATCCATGAAGGCTCGGATGGGTGGCTGTCTAACTCCAGACTTCGAGAGGGGCCCCCTACACTGCATCTCCGCAGATTTCACCAGCATGTTCATGGCGAGTGCAAAAAGGATGACTGAGATTGTACAGCCAGTGATGATTCCCTTCTCAAGCTTGTGCCAGTCTGAAGTTGTTGTTCCGGAGGAGACTCTCACATGGAAGTTGGTATAGTAGTCCAGGATGAGGTCTCTGACCTCAACAATATATATATATATATACACACACATTTATACGATAATTAAAAAAATGCTGGTGCTGACTGGCAACTTAAAAAAAGATGATGAACAAGACATAGACTTAGACATAGTCATAGATTGAGTAGACTAGATCGCGTCCATTAACACCCCCCAAGGTTGCACAGTACTATACTTCTTCCTGGGTCGACATTTCATTCGGTAACATAATGTTAGGCTGTTTTGATTAATATGGTGTTTAATGTTTGATGATCGCATTATTTCGCTTGTTTCTTCAGATTCTTTGTGTTTTGATCTGGAGAGATTCTGTAATTTTTCAGACGATGCGTCATAGAAGTCAAAATATGGATTGTCAAAAAAAAAAAAAAATCAATTGAAAATACAGTCAGTGGCGGGGAAATCTCGTAAACGCCCTTGATTCTCTCTTCCAGAGCTGCTGGGTATTCATGACTTGTCCCGGCCAGACTACGGGGACCCAGTGGAAGTGTGTTCTGGTGATGTGCCTGTGTTCTGGGCCTGTGGGGTCACCGGTGTCGAGGCTGTACAGAGCTGCAGTAAGAGTTCAACAAACTCCTCAATATTACCATACAGATGGACTTAACGGTGAAGTGTGCCATATTTTGAAATCATTGAGGAGCTTTGCTGTAGATTTACATACAGTAATGTCATTTTTGCCGCATACACAGATCATTTTTATGCAGAGAACTGTATGTTGACCATTGTTTTTTGTGTTGCAGAGTCCGCTCTAGCGTTCACACACTCTCCTGGCTGTATGTTCATCACTGATCAAAAGGCAGAAACTGTTTCACCCCTCACACTTGAGCCAGCACAATGCCCTTTGACAATCTGCATTTCCCAGAATCCTCAGCTTTACAGTATGGCTAGCAAAAGAGCTGTTCAACAGATTCGAGCAATTGAGGAGCTCGTCGTCGAAGACCCAGGTATGAAGAAACGCAGTTCTGACCCCAAAAAACATGTGAATACTTAAGAAAGATGCACTTACAATGAACAAATGTCTTTTATACAACAAAAAAGCACATGACTAGACTGAATTTACAACAAAAAACTTTAATTCATTCTCACTCGGATAAGATAAAGATAACAGTCATATAAGTAGTGTAATAAAATGGTATATATTTGATACGGAGTTGTCATCTTATGATTGCAGACATTGTTTTATGGCTGACTGTGAAATTTGCACTTAAACTTGAAGTATACAAATGTTATGAAAGACTAACAAACTTCACTAAAAGTCTCTAAGATGGATACAAGTTCAAGACTTTAACAACAGTCTTTACATGAATTAGAAGCATACAGTTTGATTCATTTTTTGACCATCAGCAGTTACGAATGTGATGCTTACCTAAAATAATTAATGAATTAAGAACAAATCAACATTTATTTTCCTCTCAGTTAATGTCATGGAACCACGCATCCAGAAAAGTGCATTTATACATCGGCATTGCGAACTATAATAAAAATATTTGCCTTTGCGTGATGCTACATCCACAAGTCTACGACAACATAAGCACAACTACTAAAATTAAATTGAGTGCAACATTAATAATTTTAGTGTGAATTAAGTGTACAAATACTTAATGGGGTCACGGTCTGCCATTCATTTTTAATGCTTTACAATGAACTACATTTTTATCTGTTCAATAAAATACCTTACCTGTTGAGTAATAAAAACACCATCTCCGTGTCACTTTTATACTAAATCACTTAGATAAATATTTTTTAAGAAACACTTAATGCTAATGCAAATAATGTCTAAAAAAGGGTGGTTTAAAGCATTCAATTAATGACATTTTCTGTGACCTAATCTAAAGTGAGGACTATTTACAGTTAACAAAGCATAAACAACATTATCAAACGCTTTACATATGAGCTAATAGCACACTAATAAATTGGTTAATTACAGTGATAATGAATGAAGAACTCACTATTTGTCTGTAGCCTATTAATATATTAACAATGTAGAGACTACTATGAATCTAATAGTTTGTAAATGATTTGAAAGTACTTTATTACTGTATATTTGTATCATAAAATGTTGCCCAATGTTTTCCCTTTACTATAATCTTTGATCTGTCCCTACTTCTGTTTTATCATGACTTTACACTGCAAAAAAATGCTTTTCTAACTTAGTATTTTTTTCTTGTTTCCAGTCCAAATATCAAACATTTCTTAAATCAAGACCCATTTATTAAAGTAGAAAAATGACGTAAGTCTTGTTTTCTGGGGAAAGTGAGTTTTTGCACAAAACAAGCAAAAGTATTTGCCAATAGAGTAAGAAAATTAATCTTGTTTCTGTTTGAATTAACATTATTTTTCTCACCCCATTGGCAGATAATTTTGCTTTTTTTAAGCATCAACTCATTTAATTTTGATCAATTCACCCAGAAAACAGGACATAATATCTCATGTCATTTTACTCATCTAGTAAATGCCTCTTGATTTAAGATTTTTTTGATATTTGGACTGGAAACAAGACAAAAATACTAAGTTGGAAAAGCATTTTTTACAGTGTAAGTCTGTGGTTTGTGTTCAGGTGCAAGGGGTATTCGGGCCCTGTTCTTGCAGGACGAGCTCCTAAAGGCCTGTCTGTCTCTGTCCCATTCCTCCTCTGTTCTCATCACTACCGGCTTCCCCACACACTACATGCACAGCCCTCCCGAAGAGACTGATGGGCCGCCCGGGGCCGTTGCCATGGCAGCCATGCTTCAGGCACTCGGCAAAGAAGTGGTCATCTTGACGGATGAGCGGGCTTTGGAGATGAACCAGCACATCATGCAGGATGCTGTGAAGAAAGGTGCCGCATTTGATCTTCATCGTTGCTGATATAGTGTTTTTGAGATATTCTCTGGTTTTCTAGTCAGACGTTATAAAGCGGCATAAGTAGCCGTGTGTTTCGTTGTTTGGCTTTAATTTTGTTGTGTTGCAATCAGTGGGGATTTCTTTAAGACTGCAAGAGCTCGGCTTCCTCTATAATGCCAAAAAATTAATGGTCAAATATGTACTATTGTGTTAACATTTTAATGACTAAAAAATGCGTTAAAACACGTTCATCTCGAAGACGAGTTCGTTCAGAATCAGCTTCATATATCAGATCGGCTGACTCGATTTCCTCCTCATTCATTCCCGGAGCGTCACAGTGCATTTCCCTGTTGAAGCCGAGCGTCCGGTGACTTCAGTGGCGCTGCTTTAAACAGTTTTTTTCAGTGCTCCGAAACTAGACGGTCATTGGATAAATGCTGTGATTATGCCCCGCCCACGGACTCTCAGCTTCTCTCAGGTGAATGAGGAGTGGGCGGGGCTGGACTCTGGGTTTCTGCGTGATGATTGGAGAGTCTGTCCAAAGACTGCATCTCTTTTTGATTGACAGCGATTTTGTACTATAAGAAGTCGCTGACGCTGAAGCTGTTCGAGCGCAGTCCCATCGCGGATTTTACAAGTGTAGTCGAAAGACAAACTACTGCAACATATTTCTTGGTATTTGCTTGGCGAAATTACTAGGCAAGTTTAATCATACATTTCACACAATTCTACACAACATTCCTTGTTTCAGTTTAACCTAATTCCCACATTTCCTCCGTCGAGTTTATTATCTTTTTTTAGACTGTTTAATTCATTCATATGGTAATGTAGGCCGAACATGAGCTTCCCCTCTTTGAAAGACCAGCATCCGCCACTGGTTGCACTGGGTTGCTCCACCATAGAAACTTGCAGCTACAAAATCTGCTCCACATTAAAGGTGCTGTAGTTGCAAGTGTAGTCCAGACTCCAGTTCCCGTAATAAGTTTCCAGTGTAAAGGCCCTGACTCAGCGCTTCACTTCCTATGCCATGATGGAGATCCCACAAAGCCCAGGTGTAATGGTGGTTCAGTCTAACAGATATCACTAAAATAGATGTCATGAGAAATTACAGTTTCTGTGACCGCCCTAAGCTCTGCATTTAGTAGAAAATTTCCAAAAGTTCCCACACTCACCGAACAATGAATTTCCATTATTTTCCATGACATTTCTTGGAAATCACCATTTTAAATTCCCTGATATTTCCAAGTTTTCCATGGGGAAAAGTCTGCACTTTTTTTAAGCCAATCACAAAACTAGCTAGTCAGAAACGTTTTGTCTGTCATTCCTTTTGCAGACATGTTTTGGGGGTGGAGGGTGTGTGTGGTTGGTTAAAATGCTGAAGGTCGGTTCCCCTGAATGACTGGAATCACTTACACCAGCTTCAAACAGGAAATATAGAGCCATAGTATCGTGATTTGCCGCCTAACATTTTGAGCTGACAATGCTAATGAAAATGCTGGTGAAACGCATTAGAGTCAAGCTCAAATACACATACATATATATATATATATATATATATATATATATATATATACACTACCATTTAAAAGTGTGGGGTCAGTAAGTTTTTATTGATTTTTTTATATTTTTTTGAAAGAAATTAATACTTTTATTCAACAAATGTGCAAAATTTAGTTGGGAAAACAATCTTTAAATTGTATTGATCAGAAAACCCTGGGGGGTCGTCAGGGTTTCCACAAAAATAATTAAGCAGCAACATTGATGATAATAAGAAATGTTTCTTGAGTATCAAATTAGCATATTAGAATGATTTCTGAAGTATCGTGTAACCCTGAAGACTGGAGTAATGATGCTGAAAATTCAGCTTTGTCATCACGGGAATAAATTCTATTTTAAAATATATTCAAATAGACACAATTTTATTAATGTGTGTGTGTGTGTGTGTGTGTGTGTGTGTGTGTGTGTGTGTGTGTGTGTTATATTCACTAACAGGTGTGATAAAGACTCCAGTTCCCGTAATAAGTTTCCAGAGTAAAGGCCCAGACTCAGCGCTTCACTTCCTATGCCATGATGGAGATCCCACAAAGCCCAGGTGTAATGGTGGTTCAGTCTAATTTCCCATCCACTGCTTTCTTGGTCTTTATTAAGATCAAATGTAATAGAAAATCCCTGAAAATGACGTCAATTGCAAATGCATACTGCCTAGTATATTTAAAAAAAGGTTATGTTAAACTGAGCACATTATGCAACAATGAACATTATAAACAGTAGTATAGTACATAATTAAATTGTATAACTCACTGTTGTTCCAGATAACCGGTTTCTTCCAGTATATAACTGTGGTAGCTTCATGTCTCTCGTATCACACTTCCGTCTCAACTCAAATTAAAGCTGCTGTCTGTAGTTTTTCCTCTTTGTCGCCATCTCTGTTCGAAATCTGCAATTGCAGTTATTCGCGGAATGATCAGCTTTAGGTGGGTTGTGCCTCGGCTCGGCACAGCGCGGATGAACACAATGTTTTGAGGAGAATGTGCGGCTGTCAGTCGCCGCCGGTGTGGATCCTGGTATTCGGGAATCACAGATTACACTTTTTGGAAATATGACCAACATAAGAATTTTCACTGGAAAATGTAATCTGAACAAGTGAGTAACATTCACTTTTGATCTGACCAAATAAGGGAAAAAAGGATTGCAGTAAATCACGCTGATTAAATCTAACGATCGCTTATATCACGTCAAACCGTGCAAATTATACTTTGTTCTCAAATTGTTAATGTTATCAACATCAGCATGGCGTGAGTAAGGGTTAATGCCCGACGAGGTGTCCATTGTCAGGTTTTAATGGACGACGGCGAGGTGTGAACCGGCCGACGCGCAGCGGAGGACGAAGTCCATTAAAACCTGACAATGGACACCTCGGAGGGCATTAACCCGCTTATACCATGGTCACTTGTCAAATAAAACATGTTTAAAACATTAGTTTATATTTGAATTAGTACTAAATCTAGTTTTTACAAATAATAAATAATAACTTGCCTGACGGTTTATTTAGCAACCGGAGATATTTATAGTCCGCTCAGCTTGTAGAACCCTTCAGGTTCACAAATGCATTTTTTTTTTCATGAAACACAAAGGTAGGCATAGTTATTTTTTTATTACACATAAAACAATTAATCAAACAACAAAAACAGAGCAGCAGCGGTGTAATTTTCAAAGCTGGAGTCCATTTCTTTTTGAACAATAAAGTCTCTGAGTGTATTTACTGCCCATTTCGAATTTGTTTTCGTGTTGATCTCATCTTTTTCGTCTTCTATTTGATTCTCTTTGTGTCGTTTCTCCGTTTTATTTAAATTTTTTCTTTCTTCAGCAGCATCCCAGTCGTCAAAGTTGTCATATTCTCCATAAATGTTAAAAGAAATAACGAAGTCGCTCATTGTTGTATTAGTAGGCTATGTAATATCTAACTAACGTTAGATGTTTGTTTTGATAGAGCAAATTGTTAACGGATACTTTGACTGCATGTTGCTATGGTTACTCACAGCTGTTGTAGGCAGTGCATTTATTTATTAATTTCGAATGGTAAACAGGCAGTTTCACCAGAACTACTTTACTAGGTGTCCTCTTTCACTTTTTAACGGACACCCTGCAGCCAATCAGAATCGAGTATTCACCCAGACCATGGTATAATTACAGTTAATGCCCTTCCGATATTATCCTTGTTTTCGCATGGACCGGTTGCGGTTTCTCACGGAAATACACCAGTACCAATGGAGTTAAAAACATTATTACAAGCTTACCGTTTTGAATCGAGCGAAGGCAAGCGGATAGTTTTGAAAGCGGGCTGGTTATGTACTTGCTTAATTTATTTTGGATAATTTTTAACCCAAAAAAGTTACAGACTGCAGCTTTAATATGTCATGTCCATTATATAGTTATTTGGTGATTACCCATGTAATAAGAGGGATAATGTACTTTTAGCCAATCATTATCATAAAATAACCCGCTTTCAGGGTGATACTAGAAACCATTTTGGGGTTTATTTTATGAAAATGACTGTGCATTATTATCCATTACTTAATGCATTATTAAAAGAATATTCCAGATTCAGTACATCTTAAGCTTAATCAACAGCATTTGTGGCATAGAAAAAGTGAGACAAATTAATATTTGTGGTAATCAATACTATGAAAAACTTATAAATGGAGTAATGTGTGAAGCTGATGATTATTCTGCTAAAATGTATGTGAAAACAAAGTTGTGAAATTGCATAAAACCAGTATACTATTCCCAAACATAGCCCACGTCTTGTTTACCGTGTAGTTGAACTCATTGTTACTATCTCCTGCAAAGGTTCGACCACTTGGTGGCAATAGAGCGCAGCGGCCGGGCTTCAGACGGGAACTACTACAACATGAGAGGGGTGAACATCAGGCATTTAGTCGACTCAATAGACGATCTCTTCATCACTGCCAGCACTATTGCAGGAATCACCACCACTGGTAACAAAGCCAGAGCGCCTAAGCAACAAACATCCGTGATTAACAACAACAACCTTTATTTATAAAGCACATTTAACACAAATCCCTCAGATTTCAAATCCCTCAAATAAATATTTTTTAAGGAACACTTAATAATTCTTATGCAAATAATGTCTAAAAAAGGTTGGTTTAAAGCACTCAATTAATGATATTTTCTGTGTCCTAATCTAAAGTGAGGACTATTTAATTTTACAGTTAACAAAGCATAAACAACATTATCTAACGCTTTACATATGAGCCAATTATACCATGATAAATTAGTTAATTACAGTGTAATCTAAAGTGAGGACTATTTAATTTTACAGTTAATAAGTTAACAAAGCATAAAAAACATTATCTAACGCTTTACATATGAGCTAATTATACTATAATAAATTGGTTAATTACAATGTAATCTAAAGTGAGGACTATTTAATTTTACAGTTAATAAGTTAACAAAGCATAAACAACATTATCTAACGCTTTACAATAATAAATTGGTTAATTACAGTGATGATGAATGAAGAACTCACTATTTGTATGTAGCCTATTAATATATTAACAATGTAGAGACTACTAAATTGATCCAAAGTGCTCTACATAGTGCATAGCAGGACTACACTATAAAAACTACAATTACAAGTTTCCAAAAGTGTGTTTTCAGAGTAGATTTAAAATTGTCCAATGAAGGAGCAGAACTCACATGATAAGGGAGAGCTTTCCACAGCTTTCGCCCAGCCACAGAAAAGGCCCAACACGCTTTAATTGAAAGCGACACATTTAAAAGCAAGTGATTTGAAGATTTAAGTGCCCTAGCAGGACAGTATGGCACAATAAGATCACAAATTGGTGCACAGCCAGACAACGCCTTATAAACAAACATAAGGATCTTAAAATCAACTCTAAGCTTGATGGGAAGCCAGTGAAGGGATGCCAAAACAGGAGAAATAGGATTAACTTACACTGTCAAATGTTGCTTGATCTGACGTAGTGAACATCCTAATCTCTTTTAACGATCACAATGCTTGGATCGCCAACTTAGTTCCCAATTAACGATTGGCACTAGGGAGCGTTGTGATGAGATCTGTTACCTAACGGGATTAATTGTGTGTGTGTGTGTGTGGGTACAGGGATCGGAGATGGTGGTAATGAGCTTGGTATGGGTAAAGTCAAAGCAGCAGTTAAAGCACACATGCCTAATGGGAACCTGATAGCATGTGACGTGGCCGCTGATTTTGCCATCACAGCAGGTAAGCACACCTCACACAGAGACCACATAATGTGTACATCCTTCTGGAGAGCCATTGGTGGAGCGTGAAGTCCAGCTTAACTAGAGATGCACCGATTTAAATTTTCTTGGCCGATTCCGATTTTTCATTGAGTTTGACCTGCCGATACCGATTTTAGCCGATTTCATTTTTTCTAACCACTTTACAGCACACACACACATTTATTTTCTCTTTTCTTTAATAGAACATTTCACATTTTGCATAGAACATTTTTTTTTAACAGATAATCGCTATATAAATGACTCACACACATTTAAAGTGCAGTGTTATGGAAGAACCACTTCCTTCTTTTCACATCCAATATCCAACTAAAAATGTTCATTTCAAAAAGAAAATTCATTTTCATTTTCTTTTCTGACATAGCCTACTCCAGTTCTTGTTAAAACACACCAGACATGCAAATTCTGTGCATTTTGGGCCCTTTTTGTGTGAAATCATATTTATTTTGTCCATCAAAAGTGTGCTTTCACTTTAATTGTGCGTGAGCAGCGCAGCAGAAATAGACTCGGTGCAGAACTTCACTTCTGCTCACGCGATGCTCCTGCTGGTGTGAATGCACTCAAATAACATTTATGAATGAAGATATGTTGACCGCTTTTGTGCCATAATCTTGCTTTGTCAAGCTGTCAAGACTTTTTTCTTCCTCTTTTTTTATTTACAAATTGAGGTTGAGGTTACAACAATTCACATACAGTATACCCTGTATAGTATAGTCGACAGATCTTCTACTGTTTTTAACCCGGAATATTTCCCCACAAAATTTTATATTGAAAAACGCAAAAATATTTAATTGAATGTATTTTATTTTAATATGATGTTATTATCTGCAGAAGCATGTATTTAAAACACAGTGAAGATGAACCATGAACAATCTTTTCCTTGCATAACTAACGTCCATTTCATGTGTTGTAGGAGTGTCCAACTGGGGTGGCTATGCTGTCGCCTGTGCGCTTCATGTTCTGAATCTGTGTCCAATACACTGGCGGTACCTCCAGAGAGGTTTGGGTTCATCACCCACACCTGATCAACACAGCCTGTGGTCTGCCTGCCTGCCCACCATAGCCAAGGTAACACTGTATTCTCATGATGATGGCTGGTGATCAGGGCGGCTCAGTTCAGTCCGACATTAACTCTTTCCCCGCATCTTTTTTATTCTTTTTACTTAAGTTGCCAGCCACCACCAACATTTTTTATAATTGCTCTACGCTATTACACTACGTTAACTCACTCGAGGCCCACAGAGAAGGAAATTAATAGTTGAAATAACTCGTTATTTTTGTTTGTTTTTGCGCACAAAAAGTATTCTCGTTGCTTGATAAACTTAAGATTGAGCCACTGTTGTCACTTGGACTATTTTAACTATGTATTTAATAACTTTTTCGGGAACAAGTTTGAATTCCTTAGAAGCCTATGGAGGAGTGATCCAGCTCTCAGATTTAATCACAAATATCTTAATTCGTGTTGCGAAGATGAACGAAGGTCTTACGGGGTTGAACAGCATGAGGGAGAGTAATTACTGACAGAGTTTACATTTTTGGGTGAACTATCCTTTTAATTTGTTATTCGTGGTTAGTCTTTTTTTCTCTCTAGTGCTCCATTTTTTTATGAATCCATCAAACAACTATGGTAAGTCGAAATCCGTCAGCGAGTCATGGCATCTTCTCCATTTATTGTCACTTGCATTGCCTGACACATGTTTAGCGTAGACTTCTCTGTCAGCAGTGAGGGTTTCACGTGTAATAAATGCAGGGAAATAGTTGAACTGACACAGAAGATTTCAGAATTACAGACACGCATCCAAACTTTTATTGAGGATAGTAAGAATGTAAAGGCTCTAGATACTGTTTTGGATGTGACTACCTTATAAGGCCCCATCCACACTACTGCATTTTAGTTTAGAAACGGAGAATTAAAACGAATACGATCTCCGTCCACACCAGCGTTTTAGCTGCGTATTAGAATTGATCTCCGTCCACATTAAAACGACTGAAAACGTGGATCACGTGACCATTCACCTACACTGGGCGTGCGCGTGCCGGTGTAAACAGGAAACAGATTGACTATTCCTCAGATTTCGTTGAGATTGATAAGTGCCGATCTAGACATTCGAAATTTTTCGCACCATTGCTCAGGAACCGCACCTTCATTGATAAAATTATCCCACCATGCGCTGGTTCTTCCCGGCTTAACCCAAAACCGACGCTCCATGTACGGTCGATACCGCCGCTGCACACGGGAATGGTCACAGATCGCTCGAATAATAGCTTGCCTCCAGCGCGTGTACAGTTATAGCATTGTAAAATGCAGAATTTGCTTGCACTAACGTAACTGGTAGTCCAGGCTGTTGTTGTATGTTTTCTTCCGTTGTATGACACCCAATCAGAGAGCCGAGCGTGAGCCTCTGCGTCATCGTTTCTGAACTCCTGTGTTTTGACCCGTGTTCACTAAAACGCCCTCCGGAGATTCAAAACGCAAAACGGGGTCGGCAGTGTTTCTAAACTTCTACGTTTTAGGTCTTCTTTTTTTCCGTTTTAGTCTGGACGGGAGGTGCAAACGTAGCAGAAGGTCTCCGTTTCTAAACTAAAATGTAGTAGTGTGGATGGGGCCTACCTTAGCGAGCCCCGTACATTGTTCGGTTCCGGTTGCAGAGCCCCCGCTGCAGGGCGAGTCTGGGCGACTATTCTGGTCCAGATATTTTGTTGTATGAATATCTAAACATGCAATAAATAAAAAAAATAAAAAACAGAGCCTCTGTTTTAAACATGTGATTGTGACCCCTACCGTATAACAGTGAAAAACGGGAAATTCCGTCAATGGCGGAAAGCGTTGTTTCATAAATGAAGGAAATTTCTTTCATTGGTGGGAAAGAGTTAAAAACATCTGTTCTCCTCAAAAAGAGTTCAGTTGCAGGACGAGTGTCTGCACTGCAAGGGTTTTTGCATGTCTCACCTTATTATATCACCTCATACTGTTCATTTTTGTATCCCATTTTGTTTTAAATGGAAATCCATTGGTATAAAACTTGCAGGCATGTCGCAGTGCGGCTTCCTGTCAACACTGGCCATTTTTACATTTGCGGTGAACTGCAGACCACTTCAGAACCTCTGCCAATATACTGTATAATTATCACGGCCACAACTCCTAGATCCAGCCCGTTAACCCTGTATTCACATTCCTTCCTGTTAGCCTGAAAATTTTCTGTGTCTATCATGTTGTTTCTTCTTAGTGGCTGCTAGGGATTGACATTTTAATAATACTTTTCCTGTTTTAAAATTCCCACTCCCACATGTAGCTTAAAATAAAAAACCATTACCACTGAATGCATTACTAAAAACTGAACACATGCCTTGACGTGGTTCTTCTATTTGAATACAGGAGGAAGACATGCTCCACATTTTGGTGAAATATGGCGTCCGCAGTGGTAAAACGGCAAACCTGGGACTGGAGGTGGACGGATTGACCTTTCATCCACACCATTCTGACATCATACAGCGTCTTAGACATCTCACTCTTGCCTAATGTCAATGTGTAATCACAGCCACAGGAGTTTAGATACAGATCCGAGGCCAATGTTTTACTATTCTCACGTCACCTTCATTTATATAGCGCTTTTAACAATACAGATTCAGGAATATACAATACAGGAAAATAATGCAGCAAGGTTTGTTTCTAGAAGAAAATACCATCATAGTCCAGCTTAAGTAAATTCAGTGATGATTAATTTTTTGTTGTACAAAAGTTATTAATTTAGTTAATTTATCTATACAGCAGCTCTGGAGAAAACAGTTATGTCATTGTCCAGTTCGGTTCTCATTTAATGCGGTCAATGCAGCCAGATCAATAATATTGTTGAATATTAAATGTCCCCAACTAAGCAAGCCAAAAGCCAAAGGCGACACACATTCTCACAGATGAAAACAAAAATGTGAATGTAATAGAAATAGCTGCCATGGTAACATGTTGTTGTTTCTTTATTTCATGTTTTTGTTGATATTTCACATGTATTATTGCCCTATCCCGATCCACTATCGTAAGCCTATGATAAAATGTTGAGCTGCGGGGTCGGGGTCTATCAGTATTATCAGTATCACTCCCAGATAGCAATCACAGGGAGTAATTAGCGATTTCTCAAACCATTTGATTCATCCAATACGTGCGATTTTATTTTCAAACACAGATGGCGATAGAGAGGCCAAAGTGACATAGTGCAGCTTTAATTAGGCTATTAAATCGAATTAATAGGCATATTTGATTTCATTTATGTGTGGTAATGTGATGGTAGGTATTCAATGCATATACATTGGAATAATAAATGCATATACCTAATAAATAATAAATTATACAATAATATTCAAGTTGTGGTCCAAGGGACTTAAATTTTTTTTTTAAATAAATACCATAGTGTTACACAACTTCTCTCATGCATGGTAGAGTACAGGCAGCTGTTTTAGTTCAGATCCGTGTTACATAACACCTTCAGGTTATTTGGAAATTTGTATATTATCGCAGAACTTTTTAGAGATAAGTGTCTTTCCCTCTTCCAAGGTTCAACCAAAATCAACACTGGAGAAGATCATCCCAAATCCCTTAATCATAAAGTAAAATAAATGGCAGACTTTTCATTAGTCTGGCTCTGAAAATAAAATAAATAGGCCAATCCATCATTTTCTTTAAAGACGGTGCTGGATGCGTTTTTAGTGGGAATATGACTTTATACTAATTAATCACGGCTGTATTTAAGCTTCTGTTTATGCACCTTTGTTTAATGTCATAATTCTGCTTCCAACAAGTAAAATAATCAAAACCAAACAAAGACAGCCAAACAAAGGGCCATAACTAAACAAACAGGACAAGTTTCTGATGAAAGCGTTTCTCTGAACCAAAGAAGAGCCATTTTTAATGGAGCGTTAATTTCTGTCTTCTGTTTGAGTTATTGAGATTGAGATGGTTCATCATCATTTATTCCTTTATTTAGTATTGTTTTTTATACTTAACCATTGAGGAGAAATTACATGGGTACATATACAAAGTCCATATTTTATAAATTTTACTGAGGCTTACATGCCAAACAAAAACAAAATTCATTGATCAGACACCCAAAGAGAACATTTTATCTTCACAAAAGGTAACTAGTCAGATTTTTGTAAGAGTACCCATAATTAAATATATAATCTCTGTACTTTTTATAGCTCTGCAGTACAGCATCATTTCTGTCTCCATGTACTGTGTAACAATACAATCATTGCCAGTGATTTGTGCATCACAAACAATAAACAGAGTATAAAAATCAACAATAAAAATCTCAAATGAAACTGAACAGCAGTCACTTTGTGAAATCATGAAATAACCTTTTTTTGGTTACATACAAACTGCATGCATGCTGAGTATGCATTGTAAACATAGTTTGAATGAGCAGGAATCGGAGAACACTTCCACGTCTGTTGTTTCAGTTCAGGTCACTCACTATTAACTGTGGTCACGTCCATCTTAAAAATGTAAACACTGCACCAAACACTCATCACCGTTATTTAAGTCAGTGGTTTGAGCAAACTAAAGATCTATGATTTCTGGAAGCAACCATCCCTTCTTCCTCACAGTGGGAAGCTGTCCAGATTAAAATGGTCAGTTTTGGGGTGGCTGACCCTTCACACCCGTAAACCTTCTTGTGCTTGTTAACTCTCTGTGTGCTCCATGCCTTACTATTAAATAAAAGCTGAGCAGAAGACTAAGATAAGGCTTCATTGCTTTTCTTTTCTTAAAGGAAAGGTTCAAACCAAAATGAAAATTTTGTCATAATTTACTCACTCTCATGATGTTCTAAACCTGTAAGTCTGTCATTCTATTGTGGAACACAGAATTTCATGACACTCTTTTCCATAATATAAAAGCATGCAGTGACTGTTAAATGGTTAGTTCTCCCAAAAATATAAATTCTGTTATTAATTACTCACCCTCAAATCGTTCCAAACCCGTAAGACTTTCGTTCATCTTCGGAACACAATTCTGTCCCTCCATTGACAGCTACGCAACTACCATGTTGACTCTTCAAAAAGTTCATAAAGAGATCGTAAAAATGCTCCATATGAATTAAGTGGTTTAGTCCAAATTTTGAAGAAACGGAAGCTCAAGCATGTTCGCTTGACGTGCGACAACCAATGAGGTTCATTCTCGTGTGTTTGAGCTTCCGCAAGAACCAATGACCAATGTGTTTTTGGGTGAACTTAACCCTTTAAGCTCCAATAAATCTCTAAAAATATTGCCACATTAGTCCACGAAACTTATATTCCAAGACTTCTGAAGCCTTACCAGCACAATTTTAATCATAATTACTGATACATTTTCTCTCCCTATCTCTCAAATAACAATAATTAAGCATACATTTGCATCAAGGTGCAGATTGGCAAATAAATGCTATTGGTTCTCAAGCCTCGTAACTAAATCTGACACGCAAAGTTGACATGACAAGAGATTTTCAGTGTATAATGACCAGTATACAGCATACTGTAAGTTGACTAGTTTTACAGACCGTTGACCACTTTTAAAGCCCCTTGTCACTGTTCATTTTCACTGTATGGGAAGAGCGGTGTAAACAAAAAACTGAAGAAAAATGTCTTTACAATTCACGGAAGAAAGACAGCTGTACAGGTTTGGGATAGTATTAGGGTGAGCAAATGATGACAAAATATTAATTATTTAAGACGATGAAGGCCTTTTCCTGTCATGCTAACAGTCTAACTATCACTGGGAGCCTCATTAATAAATGTGGGTATGCACAGATTTGATTTTAGAATGTGCGTACGCTAAAATTCACGCCAACGTTCATATTTATAAAAACAGTCTTTGATGTAGAAAAGTGCTAAGCGCTTCATCAGGTCTAAGCAGACGTTTTTTTATGCAGAATTATAAGCAATTCTTGCTGCTCGCATTCTCAAGTAAAGCATTTGGACGTTGATTAATCTTCTATATGTTAATGAAATTACAGGGCTGAGATCTGAAACCATTCAGTCGCGCACAATTTCAAGATAATTTGCAATTCATGGATTTCACATGTAGAAGAGAGACGTACAGACGTTTTTTGTGCTTACGTTCATTCTCTGAATCACATGTATGCATATTTGAGAAATGATCGAAAGATCAAATGTAGGACGGTTTCTATGCAACATTTTATAAATAAGGCCCAGGTACTGAAACCTATGAGGTATGAAAGCAGAAATGGCTTTAGTCTTGGACACAATGTTTAACCGCTACATGCAAATGTAGCTAAAGGGACTTTAAAATATATTAAAATAGTATATTTTTAGATCATTGGATATTGAAACCTCAAATGTCAACCACAGATGATTATCAAGGTAGCAATCCCTGAGAATTACACAACATAACAATAGAATGTTAGCTTACCAAAACCATGAAATATTGCAATATGAATCTAAAAATGCAAAGTTTTAACCAATGTAAAACAATTGTATGTTGACTTTATGTGACTATACATCTAGGATGCTTCCATATGTTTGTCCATCAAAGAGCCTGTAGCTAAACTGTCTGGGTATTGTATAGATAAAAAAGTTCAAACATCAGTTTTGATCTGCTGCGAGAAAGTCACCACTGACGTGCCTGTAACATTATCATGGGTAACTGCCAGCTCAGTGGAGTGCGTGCTGAACCTTCCATGACTTTTTGAGCAGCAGCAGAAGACCCGAGTACAAGCATCCTGAGCCTTCTGGATGCCCTTTTGTGCATTTTCACTGATAAAACAGTAGAGCGCTGGGTCCGCCACGCAGTTAAAGCTAGTAAGCAACAAAGAGAAATGATAGTAATTGAAAATGTTCTCAATGAAAGCGCAGTCCCGCTCAAATACAGTGCGCACCAGCAGGAAGACGTGGTACGGCGAGAAGCACACCAGGAAGATGACGATGGTGCTGGTCACCAGGTACTTGATGCGTGTTTTCTGGGCGGTCTGCGTGCCTGCACTCTTGCCCACTGCTCGGAGGACTCGAAAGTACGACACTGAGAGTATTCCTAACGGGAACAGGAAGCCTATGTAAAAACGGTAGTAGTTTATTGGGTACTCCCATGTCTTCATGGGATAGTGCTCAAAGCACACGGATTGGTTATGGTTGTCCTTGCTGAGCTCCTTATGCCGGAAAAACACCACTCCTACGGCAAGCTCTTTGAGCCAGACCACCGTACTAACCATTGCTGCTGCTCGTACCGTCCTGAAAGCGGAGAAGCGGAAGGGGTAGACCACTGCAAGGTAGCGGTCAATGGAGATGCAACACAGAAAACCAATGCTGACATAGATGTTCTCGTAGAGAAGGAAACCAGACAGCTGACAGAGCCACTCCGAGCCGCTCCAGTCGTCCCCCTGGAAAATATACTGGAGCCAGAGGGGCAAAGAGGCCAGGTACAGCAGATCCGATATGGTCAGGTTTAACAAGTAGACCCCCAGCTCATTGCGGGCTTTTAGTTGCAGCCAGGCATGGTAGAGCGAGTAAGCATTGGCGGGAAGACCAACTAGCAGGACTAGGATGTACGCACCTGAAAACAGGTACTGGTGAATCTCGTGGCTTATAGTGCAGTTGATTTGCTCCTCAGACATGTTCATTTTTCCAACCTCATGTTTCTCAGTGAGTGTAGGACGTTCGTAACCAACAGAGGTCTCCGAAACACATTCCATCAATTCTAAAGGAAGCAAACACAATATTGCCAAATGATTAGTATATCCAAATACCACCACAGGATTCATAAACCTGGACTACAGCTTTCAGAGATTTTGATGTACGTATCGGACACCGTGGGAAAGGAGTGATAATGTTCATAAACGGCAGAAAACTGTGACATAGCATAAGTTGTTACATTACAAAGCCAACATGGCAGATTTAGTATGTCCAGTTTGTATTCCCTTGCAAAGTATACTCCGAGTTCCCTTTATTAAGTATACTTAAGTAAAGTTCAAATATATTTTGAAGTATACTTTGTTTACCATTATTAATGTAGTGGTAGTTTACTTGTACTGGGAGTGTACTATTTCAATACTACTTGGGACTAAATTGGCCCACTTTTTAGTGTATAAAAGTATACTTTCTAAGTACACAACTAGTTTACAACTAAGTTTTTTTGTTTGTATTGCAACTAGAAGGTTGAGATATTAAACAAATGCAGTACATACTCTGACAGTACTAGATTTTAAATGCACTGTGGGTCTTTCACATACATTTCCGTCATAATTCATTTATGATAGTGTGATGCATCACGATGTATTGAATCGTGGCTCAAGTACGGCAGTGTGTATTGTATCGTGATGCAGTTGGTGATAACTAGTCCAAGTATGAGGATGAGGAAACACCCAAGAAAAAATGAATGGTAAAAATCACAACACTTCAAATGACAACTATAGAGTCCTGCAGGAGCCTTAAAACGAAGTGTTTTTATATTTAATGACTAACTTAACTTAATCTCCTGACTAATGCACATTTACAGTCTCCTTGAGTTTATACTCACGCTCTTGCAAACTATTCTAAGTCAAACTTGTAGATTTTAAAGAAAGTAATCGAGGGAACTAGGGTGATGCTTACTTCTGGGTTGGACTAGAAAATTACATTTTCCTTCAGCTCTCTATATGAGTTACCATAAAACTACAACACATTATTACTATTTTTTGGGGGGTCAATTTCAGCTAAAGAAGCACATTTAATGACCATTGTTGTAAGATTTGATTGCTTGCAGTACTTGACATAATTGTCAAAATGATTTGGGTTTCTCTCAATTTAAGCTGACAGAAGTTGTTCTTGCATTCTTAGAAAATAGCAGCCTGAGGATGTTATCAAGATGGCAGCTGAATGACAAATGGTTTGTGTGTGGATCTGTGCGTGGGCTGCGTCCTTCAGACTCTAAACTATTCTAAACATACAGAAAGAGATATTAACTTGAAGGAAGTGTGAAAAGTGCTCTTGAAACTAAACTATTGAATTCAGAAAGAATTCAACTGTACAATGTCTTTTGCACTTGGCTTCGACGTCAGCATAGGTATTTTCTTCATTGATCAGTGTGAAATAATCTGATTTACTCAAATCCATAATGTGAATTGGGATTAAATACAATACATAGCTCTTTTCAAAATGACCGTGACCTGTTACACGAAAAGTCGAGCTGATGAAAGGATATCTGATATATTGGGAGCGAGGCCTTGGCTGTGACTGCTGTGGAACACAACAAATTACAGATAAATGAACCAGCATGAACAACACGTTTCATCACCAATCCATTAAATGCTTAAGAATGTTTCCCTGCATCTGAGTCATACACGACACCTTCAGTAATACTGTGACGCACGACATCTGTGCGAGTACAACATTATTACCCAGAACAGTGTCTCGATATGGGAAAGCTTTTTTTTTTTTTTTAGCAGAATTGTTTTTCTGTTCTTGGAGGTTACTTCGGATTTTGTATTTGATATATCGAGCCAGCTTCAATATCAACCTAAGGGACTTAGAGATTTGACATTTGACAAGTAGGTCTTGCCCAGTGAATGCACAATTACATTCCTCTATTACATTTCAATGAAGTCATATATATGATAATAACAGAAACAAGCATTTCATTTTCCAGCAGTACAAGAGAAGCAACGTTAAAATGGGTGTGTTCTTAGGCACAACACCGTGGTTCAATAGTCCAATAAATGCATTAATCATTACTAATTAGAGCAGACATTTTTTTCAGCCAAACTGTAGTATAATGAAGGTTGCTTTGCAACATAGAAACAGAATTCAATTAAAGTCTGGTCACAGATGTGCATCTATCTCCAGCGGTTTCAAACATGACATCCAATTAGAATTCAATTACCCCATTTTAGGAAACACTTTATTTTGATGGTCCCCTTTATACATTATTTTGACTACAAGTAACATTGAGCCTACATGTCAACTAACTCTCGTTAGAGTATTAGTAGATTGCCTGCTAAATATCTGCTTAATTATGATGGTCCCCAAACAGAAATTGGACTGATGATGAGTAACTTTGCAATGTCAACTTTACTAACACTCTACGAATACTCTAATGAGAGTTAGTTGACATGTAGGTGGAATGTTTGTCAACGGAATGTCTAAAGGGGACCATCAAAATAAAGTGTAAACATATTTTATTAATAAATCCGTACAGGGGACTCCTGGAGCAGCTGCCACATGAAGGTCTTTGAATCAAAAATCCAATTGCACAAATATGGTTTTGTTTTGTTTTTCTTCTTTTTTTAAACAGCTAGTAATTATTTTAAATAAATTTTTAAAAAAAATTAATTGTGCCCTGCAAACTAACATCCAGTATGTTTGTAAGAGGATGTACATTTTCTGCCATTTAAATATGAAACCAAAACAAAACTGAGAACGTTTAGCCTAATTAAGGTTAAATATTAGGGACAGACTGTCTAACATAAACTCAATAATAACCCTATTCCTGCTCAGACTCGGGGAACCGTGTGTTTGAACATCTCTATACTGACACGCTTACTTTTGACATGAAATGTTCAACCTAAAGCCATGTAATCCCACCGGTAGCATTAGTGTCCAATGTCTGCCAAATAAAACGTCATAAGAAACAAACTGCAATATATTTGGTAGGCGAGTAATAGAGTTTATTATTAATGTAGTAAGCCATTGCTCTGTTTGCGCCGTCTCATTGAAACACTTTAGGTAGCCTATGGCTTAGCCTATTCACTTTATAAAATTGCACATTTCAAAGTAGCCTACTGCTTCAACAAAAGAAAAAACAAATATAAAGAAGGCATTTATTCACAATTATCTTACCATTCTGTGAGGAATACAACATTTTCACTTGAAACCTTCACGCGGGTTAAACTTAATGTTCATTTCTCATTCGTAGCGCAGTGTTAGGCTACTATATGTGTTTGAATAATTTCACAAACCTGTTGGTCAGTGATGCATTTGCGATCGTCGCAACATAAACTAGCCTACTTGAGAAACGATCAGGCTGATAGGCTATATATAATTTTCAATTATTGTAAAAAAGCGTTAACAGCTTGTGGAAATCTGTGAAATATAAAACATCAGCATTTATTTGACTAGATTACTAGCCTACGTGATAAATCGCATGATATTCTCAAGCAGAAATACCACAGAGATTATTATTGTTAGGCTATAACTTTATCTTTTTTTTTTTTTTTTTTTGGGGGGGTCTTAAAAGTCAAAGAAATTTTCATTTTTCACCTTTTCCTTTATGGTACCAAAGTGCTCAGTTTTAGCCAAATACAATAATTACCATAGTAGCCAACATAGTATTTTTTCTTAGTGTGAGTGAGCATCAGATAATCAAAGTGTAGGCTATTACCTTCAGATTGCCGCTTTTAAATCCACGCCACTTAATCGAGCCATTTCTGAAGTGTGATGAACATATCCTCACGTTCAACAGCTCCTCAGACTCTGTGATAGAGAGGAGTCTGATGTTATTCGCGTACAAGCAGAAGTGAACATTTTTTGCAGAGATAAGATCACACGCGTGTTCCGAGGTTATCACGTCAGAAAAGGAGAAATACACAAGCGTCAACCATTTTACGCGATGATGCGCGCAATTACTCAGTCAACATTCAAGGGTCTTCCACAGAAACAGGACGTGTCTCATATCGTGAACCTGCCTATACAGAATGCGTGTTTAGGTCATTACCATAGACTGTAAAAAATACACCCAGATGCGTTCCGAGTAGCTGCTGAACAGTTGGCCATTTAAGTTTGATTACACTCAATGGGTTTACACTTTAAGTGCATGGCAACTGTCTTTAATTAAAGAGACACTATTTTTTTAAATTATGAAATTTTCTTAGTTTTCTTGTAAGGTGTTTAAATATTAAATAAAGTGGGCCAGTGGGGTTCAGGTAAAGTGGGTGACCTTTCAGCTTCAGTAATTATACTCAAATTCATTAAACAAATTGACATTCACTGGCTATTTAGTAGGATAGTTCACATGTATAATCTACTTTTTTTTAGAAAGCAGAAATAAGTGTGCTATTAGGAAATTCAAGTCAGAGATTTAAGAAAGGAAAAGAGAACACAAGACAAGCCATTAAGTTCAATCTGTGGAGTGAAGAAAGGATGAGAGAAGCAAGATGTAGAATATAAAGCTTTAAAATATGGGAAGAATTGTAGAGAATACAGACAGTAAAGAAGTTTTACAATATGGATTTGTAACCATTTAAAAAAAATTCCACTTATTAATTTTTTGTTAGCCTATTTGTTGTTGCATATGTTATAGTCCCATTGTTTATGTTGTAAAGTTCAGTTTCATCCATATTCTGATTTTCAGATTTCATCAAATTTAATGTCAACACAACATGTTTCATCAGTTGTTTTGAAATTCACACATTTAGTGAAATCTAAGGTTCCCTCAATGGTATTGTTCACAATGGCAAAGGAAAAGATGGTTGGTTCATTCCTCGAATACGCACACTTTGGTGTCCTATATACCCAGTGGTGGAAATGGCTGAGAGTCACTAAGGGGAACCCTATAGTTGGGGACATTTTATATTTTTAAACCATAGATGCACAAATCCCTTCTAGATTGATGTATAGCGTTTGGAGGTTATTACATGGATAAAAGCTGGAAATTCTCTTAATTTTGAAATGGAACTTCGTTATCCCTCTGAAATGGTCTACGGAAGTGAATTTCAAGATCAACATTTTGCGTGCAATCCTGTTACTGCATGATTTCCTCAATTGCAAACATTTTTTTTTCCATCCCTTATAATTGGAAACGAGGTTTGAACACTTTTTATGTCAGGATATAAAAATTCTCCAATTTTAATTGTATTCATCAACTTTAAACTCTTATATTGAAGTTACTGAAAAAGAGCAAACCAATATTTTGGATGGTAAATGGACTGCATTTATATAGCGCTTTCACAGACCCAATGGCACCAAAGCGCATTACATATTTGCCTCACATTCACCCATTCACTCACTCATTCATACACCGACGGAGGTGTCAGCCATGCAAGGCGCCATCCAGCTCGTCGGGAGCAGCGGGGTTAGGTGTCTTGCTCATGGGCACTTCGACACTTGGTCAGGTGGAACCGGGGATCGAACCACCAACCTTTCAGTTTGTAAACAACCTACATGAGCCACTGCCGCCCCACATTTTGTCTAATTTTGGGAAATAGAAGTTTATCAATAACTACAAACCAACATTTGATCCTGAATTAGATCAAATGACATCTTAAGTTATGCTAATCTGTTGCTAAAATAATTTTTTAATAAACTGATTTAAACATCCTAGAAACTAAAACAGCAAATATACAGTATAATTTACTGAAACTTTAGAGATTGTTTAAAAAAAAAAAAGCTTTATTACAAATAGTTTAGGTTTTGGACAACAGCTTTCTCTACACAGGCTTCTATCATTCACAAAAAATGTTACATTAAGTGTAAAAGGATGTTATGGTATCTACTCACACCATATCTTACAGTTAATGATCTATGTTCATGTGCAGTAGTGTATAAAACAGTTGTATATCTAAAATCATTTAACCAGTAGTCGTGCACACTCAAACAAGAGATTCTTTATATTTACACATCCAGTGTGAATGCTTGCTCCAAATATATTTCTATGAAGATCCACCATCTCTTTCAGTGACCAGCTCTTCCAGAGAAGTTGGAGATGGTGAAATGAGATGGCAGAAAAGCACCACTGACAGGGAAGAAATGGTGACATGATTGAGGGATCCTGGGAATCCATGGGCTTTTTCACCGGCATGCTTCAAGAACATTTTTACAATCAGACTAGTCCATTCTTCCAGTATACAACATCATCAGACTTAACCATCAACCACGCAAAACAAAAAATCTTGGAAAATTAGGCATACACGCACATTAAAACAACCACACAAACAAGTGTCATTTAATTGTCTCAAAGACATTAATAAATAAACCAATTAAAGAACTTCTGGTCATTAGAACAGATGTGCAGTGTTATAAAATGAGTGTGTCGGAAAAACAAAACACCACACTTCAGATTCTCTTTAGTACAACCCTAAATGCTTTCAATGTGTCCAGTACTCTAGATTTCAACTTAAAAACCATTCCCTAAACAGTGTTCCACCTTATGTGCTTTCTTTGTCCTATTGCCTGTCTCTCTCTTTCTGGCTCTGTGTTGTCCTCTTGCCTCTGAACAGAGTCTGAGCCAAACCCAGGTCCTACAGCAAATACATGGTCACCCACAAGAAGCAGAAAAGAGCAGATTGTTTGGTCTGTCAGCAGGGAGCGAGTGAGAGAGAGGCCGCTTCCCGTAACGGGTCCCTGTGAGGCTGTCTTGGTGATGGACCTGCAACTGTCCTGCGCCTCCTAAAGATGGATGGAGTTGCTACTCCGTAATTAAGCTGGGAGTGGCTCCGAGCACACAGCCCAACGTTTTGTTTTCCACATTCAGAATAGAACGAGAACTGGCCTGCCATGGAGCTGCGGAAATCAAAGGCGTTTGATTTGATACGAAGGGGAAAAATACATTCAAGTGCCCCGTACATTAGTTTCCAGGTCAGAGTGAATGTGTGCAAGACTCTCAAATGCACCTGGTGCCTTTGAAGCACCTGGAGAAATGGAGACCGGAAGGACGTGACCAACTGTCTGAGGCTTTTCTTTGTTTACAGTGCAGTTTCATTCGTCAAACATGTTTCTTCACCAAGTCCGAGGCTCTACACACAGCCGTACTCATACCACACAGTCTGAGGGTCATTGTTGGGGTCAGGAGAAGCCGGTTTGCTGATGGCCTCCTCCTTGGCGGCGCAGCTTAAGTCCGCAGTGTCTGTTTTCTTCAGTAGAGGCGACTCTGCCTGCCTTTGTTCCTGGGGTTCCTCTTCCAAATCCTTCAGCCTCAATGCTGACACAGCTCGCACCGGAGTCACCATGGCCACCTCACCACGGTGGGGCGCTGCTCGGGTTTGAGCAGTTGCCCGGCTACTAGCACTCCTAACGTATTCCCGTTCAGCCAGCAGCGATGTAGACAAAGAGTGCATTGGGGGCGGACAAGCCAGGGACAACTCATCTCTCGGTGGAGCAAGAGAGAGGCGACGGGGGTCCACGGACAGGTGCCCTGGATCTCCAGGTAGAGGTGAGGATCCAGCCAGCCTAGCGGACATGGGTCTCTCTCTGGCGACTGCACCAGATTTCCTCAACACCACGTCGGTTTGGCTGGGAGAACTGGCCTCGGTGCGGTAGCTGTCCGGTCCGTTGGAGCGGAGGAGGTCTGCTGAGGCCAGGCTGAAGGTTCGGCTCAGGCCGGCGCGGGGATTGGACTGCTGCACAGGTGAGGGCCGCAGTCCTGCTCCTCGGTTGGGAAGGGTTTGCGACTGAGATGGAGGTTGGGAGGTTTCTGTGAGACGAATGCTTGGTTTGACACTGTGTCCAGGTTTATTGGCCCGGCCATCTAGCTCTGGTGGGGTATTCTTGATAATTGGAGTGACATAATTGGTGGGAGTTTTAGCGCCCTCTCGCAGAGGGACAGGTCGAGTAGATCTGGTGAAAAAATCAGTCATCAGATCCTCTCGACTTCCTGTCTGCACCTAGAAAAAAAAAGACATAATCATCAATTAAAGGTCCGTATTGTCAAAACAGAAATTTCCTGGCTTTTTCATGATAAAGGGGGCTTTAAACTATCTCAGAGTCTGAGCCAAACCCAGAGGGTCTAGGGGCTTTGAAACTATCATATAAGTTTCAAAACAGTCGATCCACAGGCAAATGCACACAGCCTGCATAAAGTAGCTGTGCCTTTTCACGAGCTGTTGTGACTTCCGTATATTTGTGATGTCAGAACTACTCAGTCACTAATGGTGGGTCACTCAGAAAACAACAGGCCAATCAGAAGAGAGGCTCTTAAATATTAAGTAGACAGGCCAAAATCCACCTGTTCTTGGCAGAGCTCCTGAGAAAGGAGGCCCACAGAGAAGGACATGAATAGTTGAAATAAAGTCGTTATTTTTGTTTGTTTTTGCGCACAAAAAGTATTCTCGTCGCTTGATAAACTTAAGATTGAGCCACTGTAGTCACTTGGACTATTTTAACGATGTCTTTAATAACTTTTCGGGGGTTTCAATCCCTCAGAAGCCTATGGAGGAGTGATCCAGCTCTCAGATTTAATCAAAAATATCTTAATTCGTGTTCTGAAGACGAACGAAGGTCTTACGGGGTTGAACAACATGAGGGAGAGTAATTACTGACAGAATTTACATTTTTGAGTGAACTATCCCTTTAAATTAACCTAAATCACCATAAAGCTTTTTGCAAAAAGAAAAAAACTTTGTATCCCATTGTGCCCCAAATTTTCAAGATTACAATGGTAATTACATGCAGGGTTCCCAGAGCTTTTAGATGAGCTTTTACTACAATAAGGCAGCTATATGTTTCCATGTATATTTTAATTTGTGTAAGAACAATATTGACTGCAATATTTATGCTTCTTTATCCATTGTTATACTAAAATAAAATATTAAAATGTTAGGGAAAACTACAAAAAAATTTGTTTAATTAAAATATAACAAATATTTATTATTAAAAAAATACTTTATGATGAAACATTGTTAGATATACATCTATATAAACATAAAAAACAGATTTAGTTTTTACTCTCTCTGTTGAAGGGCTCAACAAGGATTAACTGAATACATTAATTGCTAATTTAATAAAATGATGACTTCAATTAATCTCATGATTTTTGACAAACAATAATTGTGTACACAAAAATAAAAAGTTGTTACAAATATTTAACTAATTTAAATAACACCTAATCCCAGGGCTGCCAACTTCAATGTTCAGCTTGGAGACTTTGTTCATATCATAAGTAACCTGCTGTCTTGTCGTCAGCTTATTGTCTGTTCTGTTTGCGGTTTATTCACTGTGTGAGAAAATAGACGTGTGGCATGAGAGTGTGAGAACAGAGCCAATTGTGTGAGTCTCAAGCTGAATGCGTGAGAGTTGGCAGCCCTGTTGAATCCTAAATGATAAAATTCAACGAGTCTAAGAAATACTATTTTTTGGGGGGGAGGGGGACCCCATCACTGGAAATCATCGTTGATATAATGATATTAATTGTTTATGACCATGGGAATCCTGTTGCATGCATTTCTCAAAATGTGCATGCAGAAAACATATACATATCTGTTATCATAAAGGAATATAATATCAAATATGAATATTATGGCCACTAGCTGAAATGGTTAAGATCCATCACGGTCAACATCTCTATTAAAAACATCTCAAACAACACTCAATATACATTATTTTAATCCACAATTAATAAGCAACAATCCATGGTGCAGATCAACTATCAGGCTTAATTTATTTAGAAGCATAAATGTCTCTACTGACCATGAGTTACATTTAAAAAGATCCCTTTTGCTATTCTCACTGCAGAAATACACACCCACAACTTTCACATTGACTATGGTGTATGATTCACCACACATTATAGAATAATTATCAGGTGATTGTGGGGGATGTGTCACTATTTCCCCACAAGGATCATCTTATACCTGGATTAAAAGGCCAAACCACCAAACAAATACATTTGCTAAGAAGTGTTAAAGGTGCAATGCGTAATATTTCTGAGGATCTATTGACAGAAATACAATATAAAATCAATAACTATGTTTTCAGTGGTGTATAAAGACCTTGCATAATGAACCGTTATGTTTTTATTAGCTTAGAATGAGACATTTATATCTCCATAACCGCGGGCGCCCCCTTCTATGGAGGTCGACGTATTGTGTGGTCATGTTTCTAGCGTAGCCGACAGCGAACACACAGCGCTACAGAGCGCGTTTCCTCACTACCTTGAAAAAGAAGTTTTCAGTGGTGTATAAAGACCTTACTTAATGAACCGTTATATTTGTATTACCTCAGAATGAGCAGTTTCTGTCTACACACACCGCGGTTTCCCTTACATTGAAATGCGCCAAGATGTTTCTACGGTGGCCCTAAATGGACAAACGCGTTTTGTTACTATGTTGCTCTTCGTGCAAGGAAGCAAGCTTAGTTCAGCGAATAAAGAACTCACACAATGAACAAGTAACAATAATATTCGCAATAGCACATTGTTTTACTGAATAATTAAAGGGTTAGTTCACCCAAAAATGAAAATTATGTCATTAATGACTCACCCTCATGTCGCTCCAAGCCCGTAAGACCTCCGTTCATCTACAGAACACAGTTTAAGATATTTTAGATTTAGTCCGAGAGCTTTCTGTTCCTACATTGAAAATGTATGTACGGTATACTGTCCTTGTCCAGAAACGAAGTAAAGACATCATCAAAGTAGTCCATGTGACCTCAGTGGGTTAGTTAGAATGTTTTGAAGCATTGGAAATACATTTTGGTCCAAAAATAAACAAAACTACGACTTTATTCAGCATTGTATTCTCTTCCGGTTCTGTTGTCAATCCGCGTTCACGAGTCCGCAGTGATGCTGATGACGTAAGACGCTGCTGACGTGTATCTGGTGCGTCCGTGTATTCGGGTTCAAATAAATATGGCTGGGCAAAAAAATGCAAGTCTTCCCCTGTGTGGAAATCCTTAGACATGTTTGCGAAGATTGTTTTGTTTCCAGCGTGCGTCTCCCTCAGACTGTAAACGAAGCTCGGGCGCACCAGACACACGTCAGCAGCGTCACTGAACGCGGATCCCGAACAGAACCGGAAGACAATACAATGCTGAATAAAGTCCTAGTTTTTGTTATTTTTAGACCAAAATGTATTTCCGATGCTTCAAAACATTCTAACTAACCCACTGATGTTGCATGGACTACTTTGATGATGTCTTTATTTCCTTTCTGGACAAGGACAGTATACCGTACATAGATTTTCAATGGAGGGACAAAAAGCTCTCGGACTGAATCTAAAATATCTTAAACTGTGTTCTGAAGATGAACGGAGGTCTTACGGGCTTGGAGCGACATGAGGGTGAGTCATTAATGACATCATTTTTGGGTGAACTAACCCTTTAAGTAAACATAATCTCTTAATTTATCCTTGTTTAGAAACCTCATTGCTGAACTGCTACTCTCTGCTGTCTCAGACGATGACATATTTTCCTGTCGGCCACCGTAACTTTTGTTTGTTGCAATTCGTAGCCTCACCACTAGATGCCGCTTAAAATCACACACTGCACCTTTAAAATGTTATTAGTGTTAAAACAACTCACAGTGGGCGGGGACAGGGCATTGCTCTCCTGCAAGAACTGCTCCAGAGTAACCATCTCGCTGCCAGGAGAGGACGGGCGCCGAGAAGTGGGCCGCTGGGAAGAGCGTGACGCAGGTGTGACATCACAGGGAAGGGTGGAGCTACGAGGAATCAGAGACAACTGACTGAGACGTGAACCCTCATAACCCAGTCCAACGACATCATCGCTTGACAGACTGGCAGATCGACCCTGAAGACAGTCCAGAGAACCTGGAGAAAGACAGAAAATTAAAAGATGAACTGTACAATTTAAGAGTGTGAGAGGCCGTAAAAATGTGCACATTAAAATGTAGCTAATGTGGGTCAGTGTGTGTCAATACTATTCTTCACACAGTAAGTATAATTAGTTTCAGCATTTACATGCTTTCATTTTTTTGTGCAATCTGAATCAATATTTTACTGTTTTTGACATTCTTTACGTTGTAGAGCAAAATGACACCTCAAACTGTCTCATCTAGTCACTTATTAGAAACCTACGTTTTCGAAAATAAAGCTTTCAATATAAATAACATCAAAGTGTTTTAGTTAATCATAAAAGCTATTCAGTGCAGTAAATTTACTTAAGTCCTACTTAATTGGGTCAAAATGTACTTTAAAAGCTATTGCATTTAATATAAATTTAAATACATTTTCTTTTAATTGCAATTAACATGCAATTAAGTGCCAGGAAACATAACGTATATTGTCTTAAATATTATTTCCATAATAAGTACTCTTTTTAAAAGTATGGTAAAGTGTACTTCTTTGTCACCAGGGTAATGATGCTTGCTTTATCAAATACCACAAATTAAATAAACAAATCACCAAAAAAAGCACTAAAACACATTGAAAAGCTTCCCTGACCAACTCATTTTTGAGTTCATAAAACAACACATGGCGCTAATAGGCTAGCGCTGATCATTAGGAAGTCTTCTCTCATCAATAATGGCAAAAAATGCAAGATACTTTATTATCAAAAGCACATTATCATTTTTATCTTCTCTTAGCAAGCACCACAAACTACTTTGCCACACCACAGTGATTGAGAGTCTCCAAATGAATACACTGGGTAGCACTTTATTTTAAAGTCCTGTTCCCCATGTACATACTATGTACTTATTATAGTAATTAAAATACTACGTATTAAAATAAAGAGCAACCGTACACTGTGTAAATAAATCATTATAATAGTTCTCTCAAATAGCTGGACATTTGACTAAATGGCAAAATGACTGGTCCAGCGGACTGACGCGTAAAAAGACAAAACTGTTTTTATGGGCTGTTTAGTGATGGGTTAATCTGAAATATACACTGGAGTTTGGGGTAAACAAGATGTTTTTGAAAGAAGTCTCTTATGCTCATCAGGACTGTATTTATTTGATAAAAAAAACTGTTTTTCTAATTTAACAAATTTTAAAATGAAATTTATTTCTGTGATGGCAAAGCTGTATTTTCAGCATCATTACTCCAGTCTTCAGTGTCACATGATCCTTCAGAAATCATTATAATATGCTGATTTGATGCTCAAGAAACATTGTTTATTATTAAACAATTATTATTAATGTTGAAAACGTTGTGCTACTTAATATTCTTGTGGAAATAGTGCTTTTTCATGATTCGTTGATTTATTTGACAAATAGCATTTATTTGAAAAATATATGTAACATGTAACATCCTACCTGAATTAAAGTATTCATTTCTTTAAAAAAAAAATCTTACTGAACCCAAACTTTTGAACGCTAGTGTATTATACCACAATAATACACCAATATATATAAAAATGTAATACATTTAATTAATAAAATAACCATTTGATTAACTTAAATAATTGAATTGTTTATTTATAATTAAATAATGCTTTCTCGACAACAGAGCTGCCTCTGCAAATTAATAATGTCTGGGAGTCGTGCTAATGTTCGTTTCAACCTGAGAGTCTAAGGAACAATTACGGTACCAATAGTTCTTGAAAGAGAGAGTGTGCGTGGGTGGCATTTCCCATAGCAGCTAATGAAGTGACTATGCATGCATATATAACAGACCGCACACACACACACACACACACACACACACACACACACACACACACACACACACACACACACACACACACACACACACCTTTGGAACTGATGGGGGAATTGCTGCTTGAGGTGTTGCGGCTGAATTCGGCAGAACTGGGCCGGTGGCCTGTGGGTACACATCACATACTGAATAAGCACAGGAAGTAAACAGGCTGTACAGGCAACATGTATTGATTTAGTTAATTCTCTTACCTGTGTTTCCATGGACACCGCTGCCAAAGCCAGCATCTGGGGAATGATGGCGCAAGTCTTCCTCCGAGACCAACCCTAAAAGTAAGAGTGTAGCCCAACAATGTGGCAGTGAAAATATTAGTATATGTAGTAGTGGTGTAAAGATAACCTCATGTCACGATTGGATACATATCGCCAGTGTTGGGAAGTAACGCGTTACTAGTAACGCATTACTGTAACGCAGTTACTTTTGACAGTTACTAATACTGTAACTCCGTTACCGTTACCATATGGTGCGTTGTCCGTTACTTTTTTAAATGAATTAATTGTGGCTGAAGTGTAGCCTACAGCCTAACCTGTTTGCAGCAGCGACGCATTGTAGGATTGGTGGTAGGATTGCTTGCCACCCGTCCCTTAAAATACGGAATCGTCCCGTATTTACAAGTAAAATGCGTATCAAATCAATAAGGGAAGCGATTTGTCCCGTATTTTACATAAGGCCCACACATAGTTGGATAAAAACAGAAGGATTTACTATACTAATAGCAAATAGCCTATAAAGAAATCAATTTCATAATAATGTTACATTTTGACCTGTGTTTGACATCTGACCTAATGTTACATAAGCTTAGAAAATGCACATTTATACGGGCTGAATTTATAGGCCTAAAATATTGTTTAGTAATTCTGTGAATTACACTGCGCAAACCAAAGTAGGCTATTACTACCCACCGGATGAAGAAGGGTTGGCTCTCAGTCTCCTCAGAACAAAATATTTATTTTATTTTTAGTGTTCACAATGTTACAGACGTGACTGTTCTCCATACGTGAGCGCTCTGAAAGCGGCACTAAGATATGCTTTAAAACTTTCACAGAGACATCAAACAGAAAGCACAAAACCTTTCTTTAAAGTGAATTGCGTTTTGTATTAATTGTATCTTAATTTTAATCAATGTTTTATCAACCAATTGCCTAGATTTAATAAATAAGAAGTAAATATAGCAGACGATAGTTAATCACGAAACGGAGGCGCCAGCGCGTGAACTGGAGCTCGTCTCATAAATGAACCGAAACTCGGCGTATGAGGTAACCTACTTGCCTCACAGACATGTCTACTTTTAAACAGAACAATTCAAAACGAAAGAATACAGACTACAGACTGCTCTCTGCTTATGCAATCCGTATGAAATGTGCATTTCTCTCTGCCGCGTCTACTGTGAAGATCGCGAGTCAGCATAGCGAGTCACATCAGAAATCCTTGTGATATATTCAGTTTGTGCTGGTCTGACTTAAATAAAATAGTGTTTAAAACTTACTTTCTGTTTAAGTCAGTTTTGTGTTTGTGTAGACCATAACGCATAAAAGAATATTAATGGGAACATTAAAGAATGTTTTTTGTAAAGTAACTAAAAAGTTACTTTTAACAGTAATGCATTATTTTTTGGTGTAAGTAATCAACAAAGTAATTGAGTTACTTTTTGAATGAAGTAACTAGTAACTGTAACTAGTTACTATATCTTAGTAACTAGCACAACACTGCATATCACGATACTGAACTCACGATACGATATTATTGCGATATTCCTAGACATATGATAAAAGGTTAACAAAAAAAAAATGCTACATTTGTGTTACATTATGTGTTTAAATGAATAGTCTTGGATTTGGGCATGGAAACCCAATGAACAGGACAATAAAGACACCAGAATAAAAATAGTCATGATTCTGAAGCTGAAAATACAGAATTATTTTAGACGAATATGCTTGTACTCACTGGCTAGATATATTTAAAATAATCTAGGCCACATTTTACTGGTAACGCAAGACATTTGGTATTATCAGGACCCACAAATATTGCCCCACTGCATTATTATACATTATATTCAACATTATATATAGGAGTTTAATGTAGTAATAATTACACTGAAACTCTGTAAACTAGAATTTCACGCACTGTAATTTTCATTTTGGGTTAACTATACACAATACATATTGTCACTATCCACGAGTATATTGTTACATTTTTGTATTGCGATATATTGTGACACGATATATTGTCACACCCATAATATGTAGCATACATTTTTTAATACATCATTTTTTCCTGCACAATTTAGTTCTCCTTTTAAAGATGCTCTTCTAAGAACAGTGTCATTATTGAACATGATATGCTTCCGGCTACTGCAGTCTTCCTGTGTGCGTTTGTACGAGCATGACTGCTTGTTTACGCAGTGCAGTGGATGTCTGAGAAAGCTTCAAGCGCTTGAAAATAAACATTGGTTTAGAGTGAGCGCTTCGCTATTACGCTGACAGTAAATTGATGAAATGAGCTTCAGGCTTTTTGGCTGGGAGGTGAGAGTCACTGAGAGGGTCAGTGGTGTTTAAAAATGAAGCCCCCATGTGTACATCGTGGCACATTACACAATGTAAACTTGCTAATGGCTAAATAAACAAATGCGGTATGAAAAACAACAAACTCTCTTAACGGAAACTTCAACAACTGAACTTAAATATGGAAAAAAATTGAGAAGCTGACAGAGTAGGTAGAGCCATTAACCGTGAACACCCATCAGTAATTTAGCCTGGAAATCAGTTTAAAAATGTAGGTAGCGTGACGCTGTATGCAATGCATCCATGGTGTGCAACTGGTTACCACAGAAAATTATTTCCACTCATCCTTCAAATTGAAAAATGGATGAAGCATAACTAAAGTAATTACTAAAGCAGACATGCAACCACCTAGAAAAGTAGTTTCATTTCAAAAGGATGATTTGCCGTAGTCAGGACACCCCTATGTTAAATTCCCATAGAGACAGCTGATTTTTATTTTTAAAGGCCAGTTATTTCATAGATCCAGGATAATATGCATCCTGATAAAGTTCCTTCGGCCTTTGGATTTAAAATATCCCACATCATCACATTCCCTTCACCATATCTAGAGATCGCATCACATTCCCTTCACCATATCTAGAGATCGGCATGGTGTTATTTCAGTTAGGCTAATAGCTGGTATGATTTGCATTGAGAGATGATCTTATGGAAAGTTCTCCATGCCAATCTCTAGATATGGTGAAGGGAATGTGATGATGTGGGATACTTTAATCCCAAAGGCCGAAGGAACTTTATCAGGATGCATATTATCCTGGATCCATGAAATAACTGGCCTTTAAAAATACAAATCTGCTGCCTCTATGGGAATTTAACATGGGGTGTCCAGACTTATGCACCCTGTATTTTAAAGAAGAACATTTATTTATTTACGATACATTATTCATTCACAAAGAAAACTGGTGTCCTTAAAGGTTGGAATTTTCCATATTTTTTAAATTCAGGCATTAAGATCAATTTCTATAAGAAGATTTTTTTATTCCTCCTTTTTAGTCAACTTTAGCATGGGTGTGTTCACTTATGCTAGGCACTGTATGTACTAATCTGCATAATTTAGGGTTACCCTTTGGCCTGCGTCCCGGCCGCAAGCTAGAAGAGGACGTGAAGACTGGTGCATTGTGGGAGTTGCGGCTCAGTGGAGTTGAACAGGTGGCTCCTGGCTCCCTGCCCCTCCATCGGACCAGTTCCTCATACCCGTTCATGCCCTCAATACTTCCCCCTACTGAGTGATAGCCCTCTCTGCCTCTGGATCCTCCACTGTCGTTCAACACTTCAAAAGAAAAAAAAATATTCAAGAGAAAAGGTCGGTATCTGTGAGGTATACAGAGTATGTGCAGTGCAAGCGCTGCTGCTGGGCTCCAGTGACGCTGCAGGAAGCTGTAGGAGTCGTCAGGGGCAAAAGCATAAGCATGTGTTAGTAAAATGCACATGAACTCAAAAAACACTCAAACAGAGACTTCCATAGACTTTAAATAAGGTTAAGGGAATGTTCCGGGTTCAAAACAAGTCAAGTTCTCTATCAGTAGCATCTGTGAAATACTGATGGATTCCACAGAAAATAATTTTAGTAAAAACATACCAGTCAGTGTCTGTCTTAAGTGATTAATTATTTGAGCAGTGAAGTTGTCCATTTTTATGTGCAATTATATTCCAAATCCAAACTGGCTTTACATGATCATGTAATAGTTGAAATAATCTACTATATCTTGTTAAAGGTACAATATGCAGGATTTTTCGCCACCAGGGGTCGCTAACCTCTTACAATAACAAAGGCGTATACTGATGACGTATATTCCACATTAAGCTGAATTATGGATCTTGTCGTCAAGCTGATGGATCTTTTATGGATGAGTGAATACATTAATGTTTTTAACATGACTGTGGTGTGAAGCAGGACGCGATTGCAAGACGTATACCAGCGCCACACACACACACACACACGAGTCCAGCGGATATAAAAGAATAAGGACATTTGATTCTACCGAACTACACGCAAGTGCTGGATTAATACGCACACAGGTCAGTTTATTAGACGAATCAAACTTGAGGTAATGCAGCGCTGTTTCACTTGCTCTAACAATTACACTATCACACTAAACAGCATTTGAGTGTGTTGAATGTTGTTAGTTAGGTTGTGTGTTGGCTGTATGAGACTAAGTACGTTAAGCTAGATCAACATTAGAATAACATACAGATCATATTCTAACATTTCATCATGTTGAACTAAATAACATTGATTTACATTGATAACATTTGTTTTATGTACATTTGCTCACCTGTCTAAAAGTACATGCAACACTCGCGTCTCTGTCAAGTCGAAGTTAGTCGCGGACGTGGAGCTCTCAGCATCTCGGAAGATGTTGATCTTCATTTTAGTCCTCTTTTTGTCTCAAAGTCTGCTTGCCATGGTCCAAAATGTTTAAACAAAACAACAACAGCGTGAGCGTCCTGCTAGGCATAACGGGCCAGTTGTCAACGTCTGTTGCCATGGTTACTATGGCAGTGCGAGGTCAAACCTGGCGGAAACCGAGGGTAACGCGGATATGACGTCATTGACTGGCGACTCCTCACCCCGGCTCACACGCCCCGTTTCCTTGGCTAAAATCGCAATTTTCTCACGATTTACAAATTGTTTTAAACATTTGGGATAATGTAAGTAATCAACTAAACAAAATATATATCATTGGCCTAGTGGTTTTTGGATATTATACTGCAAAAATCCTACACATTGTACCTTTAAGTCTTGTGGCTACACAGTATAGCCAGAAGTGCACATTTAAACTTGCATTCTGGTGCGATGTCTTGACCCACAGACTTCCAAGCTAAGTGGATTACTGTAAACATCATTTTTGTTTGCTTTTACACATTGACGAACAAGTCAAATACATTTTTTTTGTGATAAATTGACAGCATGCCACTGTTGCCACAGATGCTGTGGATAGAGCTTTGTATTTAACCCAAAAATTCCTTTAAGCTTCACTGCTGTGTCCAAACTAAAACACCAGCTGGAAAACTCTGGTGCTCCATGAGATTATATTAGAGCCATTGTGCAAATGATCCCTCACATGGTTTTTAAAACGAGGAGACATTAGTTTCCATAACTGCCTAGAACATTATAACAGAAGTTCTACATATTGGCTTTTAATGACAAATGCAAAGAGGAAATGTTGCAAGCAAGACTCAAATATGTTTTATCTGTATGAGCACCATGGCTGTATTTTCCAGACTGCATGTGTTAAGCGATCATTTAAAGTTCCAGGTAATTCTGCATAATGTTTTTGGCCTTTTTATCACTTTAAATTACATAAATGAGACAGGAAATGTGTCATCTATCATCTATATGAACACCATGGCTCAATTGTGTCAAAGTGCATGTGCTAAGCACTAAGCTACAGAGCCAAGTATTTCTAGATCATTTTTTTGCCTTTTTTTTAATCACTTTTAATGTCAAAAATGAGTTTTGAAATATTGCAAGCCAGACTCAAACGTGCATTGTGTGTATGAGCGGCATGGCTCAGTGTAAAAGTGCACGTGCCAACCGATAACTACGGCTGTGGATATTTTTTGCATAATATTTAGATGCAAAAATAGAGACAAAATAAGCACAGAAGCAGAAACCATCCGTTTTACAACTAAAAATAAACACAGAATGGTGTTTGAGGTTAGTGTTTCCTGCTGTACGGTGCACATAACTTATCACACATCTCATCACATTACCTTCAGACTTTCTTATTTGCTTAATACACAAACCATGCAACATGTAAATCTAATTATTTTAATCCTAATGAAGCTGTTGTACAATTAAGATACCTCTTGCTGTCCTAAGAGTGGTGGTTATGGGACATACCGACACATCCCCACCCCCAACAATGGTCTTTATAAGTGATGTGCGCTGAAAAGGCTAAGGTAAAAATCAATGCATCTCATCTGATTTGCATGTCAATCCTCCACACATAAATGGGACCGTCGCATGCACATGTACATGACCTACAGTGGACGTACAAAGGAAGATGCAAAAAAAGGGTGACACACTTGGACACTAGTTGCTGGATATAATCTAAATAATGCAGGCCATTCTTGAGCAAAACTTAAGCAATGCAAGTTCACATGCCACACATCAAAGCACACAGCATAAATCCTCCAATCAGCTAGGAGTATCTGATGAAGCTGTCGCCTCCGTCTACCTTTCATCATCTCTCTGTATGCATGCACTTTATTTGATAACTATTGATTTGCAACTGCGGTCACCTAACCCGCATTATTCAGTGCTAGCACTATCAAACACACATTTCTCACGGCAAGCGCAAAGCGGGCTGCATTTCGCTCCATTTAATTCACATTACTTACTGCAGGGTGGCATTGAGAGTCCCGCAGCCCGGTCCCAGAGCCCCCAGAGCATTTAAATGAGGTGTGGTTAAGGTGTGTGTTGTGCGTATTCATGTGTGTTTCATCGTCTTGATTGAGTACTGTGAGCCTGTGATGGTGAGGGTGATAGGAACATTTAAAAATGCTTATTTATTTAGCGTTTCGGAGGTGTGCATTGGCTGGTTTTAGTGCCTAATGCTTTTTAGCTTGATGCTTTTTTTAAAAAAAGAAAAGAAAAAATTGTGAATAATGGTAGATGGAAAGAGTAATGATGGTGACTGATGTTGATGGAAAGAATAATGAGTTAGAAATGGCCGATATGCGAAAAAGGCTCGCAGGGGGGGCAGGGGACGATGTTATCAGATGAGGACCAGAAGCGTAGGCGTCTGGTAATGGATCGTCGAGATGGCGGCGTCCCCGGAACGCGCATTTTCTCCTGGCTCTTGCTCCTCAGAAAGCGGAAATGCTTCGCTGGAGGGGCTGGAGTGTGTGAGGGTTAATGTACAGACAGATACATAGACAGGGAGAGAGAGAGGGGTCAGTGGAAGAGAAGAAATGATGATTCAGAGATTGAAAAATGGCTACATCTATGATTCATGAAGAATGAAGCCCAGAGGTTTCCTTTGAAGATTATTTTGGCCATGCAATAATATAAATGAAACTTGGGAAAGTATTATTACTTGGAAAGCTGAGAAATGATAGACTGAAAATCGAAATTTACATCAAGGTTGGTTCATTGAGTGGTTGTCAAGAAGAAAAAGAGGTTGTTTAATACCAATAACCCAGAGAAAAAGTCGCATGGCGCCCCCTAGTGGACAACACAGAGAGCACACTAAATGCTGGTTTACTGCAGTTTCAATGAAAGTCTCCCAACTTTTTTTTTGGACAAATTTGAGCTTTTAGTGCAAACCTGAGTATGTTTAGTTTAGTTTTCTGAACTCGTATGGGCGTCAAGACTCCCAAATCGCTTGAAAAGGAGCATCATGAGTATGATTCAATCGACTCTAGTGTTATTCATGATTAATATGAAAGCAATTTTCTAATTTGTAATCGTTTTCACTATTGATGCTGCCACTTGTTCCTTATATTGTATAATTTAAGTCCAAGTAAAAATAGTGCTGGGCAACGATTAATCGCATTCGAAATAAAGGTTTGTTTTTACATAATGTATGTGTGTGTGCTGTGTATAATTATTTTGTATATATAACTACACACATATGCATGTATACATTTAAGAAATATTTGCATGTATATATACACACACATACACACAATTTATACTATACATAAATATACATATTTTATATATAAATAACAGATTTTTCTTAAATGTATACATGCATGTTGTGTATTTATATACAGAATAATTATACGCAGTACACACAGATATATTATGTAAACACAAACTTTTATTTTGGATGTGATTAATCGTTGCCCAGCACAACGATTGTGTATTGTATTGTCTTGCAAAACGGTTTGATTTTCTTTCTTCTGTGGAACATAAAAGAAGATAATATATATTTTTAAACTGTGTAAGTTACAATGACTACATTATTCTACGCACCCTTCAACCATTGAACATTAAAAGGACCTTTAAAAGTGTAAAAGCATCAACAAGTACTTTCAACAGACCATGAATAACCTCAAAAGCGTGAATGTTTACATGGCAAAATCGGACGTTTAAAAATCACTGTGGTAAATCTGTATTATGTAACATATGTTGCCTTAATAATTTTTATTATTTAGCTACTTCAGCATTGCGTGATACTATTTCAAAGTGATTTCAGTCATTTTGACAGATAATAAATTGTGTTTACCTGTGAAAACAAACCTGGAAAGAGACGTGAGGATTTGGGCAGAAAAAAAGAGATTTGTTCATTCCAGTGAATTATTAATAACATATCGAAAATTAAATTGGGAGAACAGACCACAAATGTGCACTATAAGTCGACCTTTTTCATACTATTACAGTGGAATGCAAAAGGAAAAAATAAAATAATCACGAGGACAAGAACGCAGAGCTCTTGCCATAGATATTCTTGTTATAACACGTCACGTTAAAATACCAACGCTAGCAGTTCAAAGCTAGCCTAAAAGCACATCTCTTTGACCTAGCATACACGTAACGCATTATCGACTTCTATAATTCAATATCAGAACACTTCCCTTAAATCCTGATGTACTCGTTACATCATAAGAAGAATGGCATCTACGCAAATTTTAGTGTCTTTGTTTATCCCGAGGTTTTCCCGCAGCCTGCCCGATCCAGGCCGTATCCAAATCTGACGAAGGACCTTCGCCTGGACCCGATGACAATGCAGTGCTGAAGTGCCAACTAGCCTCTCCGTATGGAGGATCCCTATACCACTCTACAGATAAAGCGTTGTGGAATTTTTCAGTTCGCGTACCTACCCAAAGTGATAAAATAAAATAAAATTCTGCATCAAAATTTATAGCCAAGACAAGTAGTTTGTTTAGGCATGGTTTGTAACTGCGCACATATATTCAAACGCACATAACTATAGAATCAATTCTTAATGCGCATGTGAACGCCATCAGCGTCTATCACAGGTTCGCGTTTAAAGTCTGTTTAGAGAGAACGGTGTCGTCTTAGCGGCCCCTAATTTAATAACAAACTATCATTTAGACGGAAGTGAATCAATCAAAACTAACTTTAGCTGGAAAAAACATTATTCAAGAACCACTATAAAACCAAACCAATCTCTGTTACCTTAAATTATATGTTTATCTCTGTAAAGCTGCTTTGAAACAATCTACATTGTTAAACGCGCTATATAAATGAGGATGACTTGACTCTGTGACGGCAGAACTCACCTCGGCCGTTGAGCGCAGGAGAGAGCGTGGGAGACTGTATATGATTCTCCTCCGCGGAGTGACCGTTCGTGGCGTCCACACTGAGACGTGACTGTCGGGGGGGCAGTGGTGGAGGGGGGAGGGGGGGCATGCTCTCAGGACCGTCTGTGGATGTGGGGATCTCGGGGAGAGGGATGTCTGGAGCGCTTCGGATCCTCTCACGGGGACCGTCAGCCCGTTCTCGTGAACTTTCTTTCCTAGGTTTCATGAATTTTGCTATTGCTTTGGCTCCAGCCCAGTGACGGCTCCTGTGTTATGAGAAAAAAAAAGGTTTGTAGTATAATAACTTGATAAATTGCCTTAAGAGTAAAGTCTATTCAGTCTTAATCAGTTGGACTCACTTTTTAGGAGTCGGGTCATAGAACTTATACTGGTCCATGATCTTCTCCTCCAATTTCTCCTTATGTCGTCGTAATGAATTCAGCTTATCACTGCAAGGGGAAACCATGACTATTAAGAAAATGGCATTAAGCTATTTTTACCACAAGTTTCTTGATTAAAATCAATAGCTAGTTTACATGGACCCTTATAATTGGATTGACGGCTCAATCGGACTAAAACACCTTCATGTAAACACCTTAATCGATCTGATTGAGCTCGATCCGATTGGGATTTCGATCGGATTGAAAGGGGCGGTTTATTCCTTTTGTAATCCGATCGAGAGAACATGTAAACACTTGATCGGATTGAAAACCGAAACTGAAAGGATTGCGCATGTGTAATGACGTTGAAATAGCGTAATGACGTATGACGCACTGAACGAGTTGTTCTTCCTGTTGAATAAAGTGTTGTATAAATAAGTGTATAACTCTCATTTCACTGCGTCTGAGAAGTGGAGCAGGACGACGTCCACCAGTGCTTGTTTCAGACTCTCATCCACACACGACTGGTTTTTGGCGCTGGGTTTTACTGCGTGATCAATATAAGCAGCGGCAAAACAGTTTATATGCTCATTGTCTCCAAATCATGACCAGAGACGGATAAATATTAAGTCTGCTGTTTAAAACAAATAAAGAACCAATAGAGGAGAATAGTTATGCGTGAACAGCAGAAAAAATCAATTCCGAATTGAAATTTGTGACGCATAAACGCACACATCAACTCGATTACTTTATTTATCGTTCATGTAAACACCGTGTTCGGATTCATCAATCGGATTGATTTCATTCCGATTGAACCAAAAGGTATCCATGTAAACGTAGCTATTGTTTCTCATTATTTTAAGTACGCCAAATAATAAATATATTTGTTTGAAATCAAAAAATTAATGCAGGGACTTGTCATTTCCAATAATGACATTTTGATTATAAATACAAGGTTAATTTTTTTTTTCATATACAGGTGAAACTCGAAAAATTAGAATATCGTGCAAAAGATATAATTTTGATGATTATTGTTTACAGCTTATGAAATCCCCAAATTCAAAATCTCAGAAAATTTGAATATTACATGACATCAACAAAAAAAGGATTTTAAATACAGAAATGTCAACCCTGTGAAAAGTATAATCATGCACATGTATATAGTTATATAAATATATTAGTTTCACCTTTTACTTTGAATAACTGAAATTCACGAACTTTCGCACGATATTCTAATTTTTCGAGTTTCCCCTGTACATAGATGAATCGTTCACAATAACATCATTACATGCATTTAGAAAATAAATTTTCAACAAGTATGACATAGAAATCAGCACAATGAGCTATTTAAATCAACTAATTTCTATTTTATAGCTTTAACAATGCAAAATCATAATCATTCCTAGTACCCAGGATGGGAATCATTGATGTATGATGGGAAGATGACTCACATGTATTGCTTCTGTTCTTCATGGTAAAGTTCTTTGCTCTCCATGGTTCTCTCCAGTAGGGTCTGGTTTTGTTGGCTAAGCATCTGGATCTGACTGAGAAGATGATGGTTTTCCTCCTCCAAGTTCCCCTTCAAACGGGTTAGCAGCTAAATTAAGAGAGAAAGAAAGATACATTAGCGCTGGAAGCTGAAAAGTAATCAATTTCAAGCCTTGGAATCAATATCTGGCCCGGCTTGTGATGGTACGGTACAGTCTTGGGCTCTCTGCAGAAGCTGCGCGTATAAAGACGCTTCAGTTCTTTCATCCTGTAAGATCTCAAATGCTAACCTCACAATGGTTGTCCAGTTTGGTCATTGAGATGTCCAGGCCCTGGTGCTGTTCCTTCAGTTGGTCATAACGTGCCTGCCAGCGGTTCAGTTCCAGCTGAGACTCATTCAGAGAAGTCTTTAGTTCTTTGGTCTGCAGTTGCAGGCTGTCATACTCCTGCCTCAGCTGTGTGTGATTCTGTGACAGTCTGCAGGGACATCAACAGAGGTATTATTTTATACATTATAATGCATTTTTAAAAAATTATACATATTATATTTCATACATACACATTATAACATATACTAATAATAAATAGGGTTGTAACGATACCCTCATGTCACGATTCGATACATATCGTGATACTGAACTCACAATACGATATTATTGCGATACTATAATAGGCTTGGTGCTGGGAACCAATGCACAGGACAATAGTGACACCAGAATAAAAATATTCATGATTCTGAAGCTGAAAACAGAATTATTTTAGACGAATATGCTTGCACTCTGTCACTGACTCGATATTTTTAAAATAATACAGATCACTGATAACATAATACATTTGGCATTATCAGGACCCATAAATATTCCCACATTGTATTATTATACATTACATTCAACATTATGTAGTACTGACACTAAAACTCTGTAAACTCTGTAATTTTTATTTTGAGTGAAATATCCACGATACATATTGTTGCATTTTTGTATTGCGATATATTGTGACACGATATATTGTTACACCCCTAATAATAAATAATAAAGGTCGCTGTAATATTGTGCATGCATACATTCAAGTTGTTACTACTGCTGAATTTCTGAAGTCTATTCCAGCCAGAAGAGGGCAGTAAATATTTACAATGAATTAGCTCAGCCTGTTGTGTGTTTTTAACTGAAAGCCACCTACTGAGTGTGTTTTGTTGTTAAAAAGTCTCTCTAACCTGTCTACTTCTTCCCTTAAACTGCGGTTCTCCCCCAGGATAAGAGTGTTCTTGTGAATTTCTTCTCCCAGACTCTCTCTATCCCTGTGTTGTGACGCTTCCAGCGCCTCCATAGCGTCCTTCTGCTTCAGGAGAACCATGTACCTGTTCAACACAAACATACAAACAGTGACTTTAACTAAACCATTTCTCTAATACACAATCAAGTCATATGATTCTGGATTAAGTAAATTTGGATTATCACTAATGCAGGTTTTCCCCATGGGTCTTAGTTGCCCATTTTCCACAAATTGGTGTGATTCTTTAGGCTTCTCTTCTCTTCGAGTCAAAATCTATTACTAGAGGGCGTGGCTATCAGCCATACACTGGCATTCAAATCTGCCTCCATTTTGTTAGCAACGCCCAACCTCCAACGATCCAATCAATTCCCGAAGTAGTCCAGTCATTTTAAGCCAAAATGGGGGTCAACCTTGAACAAATTGCAACAGAAGCAAACTCAACTGATTTTGTATCCTCAATATGTCCTGAGTAAGGAAAAAAAAAGGCTCAGAAGAATCCCATTAGGGGAAAGTTTCGAAAAAGACCCAAATATATCCCATTCATACGCCTATTCATTCTTTTTCTCACGTGAAAAGGGTAAAAATTTGAACCTTTAGATATCACCATGAAAATTACTGAGTTGATTACTTGCATCAAGACAAACAAAAAATGTATTACAAGTTTTTTGAAATTGTTTGTTAACATGGACAAACGGTGCATAATATAATTACGTATTAGCTAATTTGCATAATTACCCAAACAGTTCTAAACATTAGGTATAGCCAGGTGAAAATGTCTTGTTGAATGTTGTTGACATATAACAGTAAACTATTTAATATTAAGGTCTGAATGGAACCCATTAAGGCTACCCATGAACATTAATACAGGAAGAAGTACTTTAGAAAGCAGCCGTTATTAATTATAATGGCAGAGATGGGGTTTGGGGCTGGGTCAGTGGGACTGTTTCTGGGGGATGAGTCTGAGGGAAGAACAGGAGACACGGGTAAGGAGAATGCAGAAGACAAAAGGTAGGTGAAATAAAAAGTGTCTGGATCAAAAAATCTAATTACGTACACAATGCACTCAATGCCCAAACCCCATCTCTGCAATAATAATCAAGTACTGTCCTACATTTTTTTCTAATTTCGGAAGCCGTTTCACTCGGATATATGTCACAATAAGGAAAAAAGGACAATCTCAACTTCCAGTCGTTTCATGACGACTTTAAATGATAATAAGCAACTGCTCTCTTCCATGGGGAGTGTCACAACAGACACATAAAGTGCGTTTAAGTCCTCCTGGGAAGTTCGTACGTACGAGCTGGGAAGTCGTGTTTACAATGTGAGGTGCATTCAAGTCAGTTAATTAATTAATTACACGAAAATACAGCAAGGTTTGTTAACTCTGCTTATAGAAAATGAAGAACAAAGAATGCGCATCAGGTGTGTTTTTCTTTTTATGTTTTTAATAAACTTATAAAGCCAATGTAAATGTAAACTGTTAGCATTTTTTGTTGTAATTCATTAACTTGCTGCTTTTAACAAGATTAATGATGATCATGATAAATGACAGTTTCTAGGACAAGTAAACATTGAAATTCAATTAAAATTTACCGTCAACTACAGACGTTGCATCCATTGATTCCGCCGTGTTTCTCACTGACACGCCCCCAACTCGTACAGATCGGGGCTTAAAGAAAATCCCGAGCTCCCCACTGGTATTTACGACATTGTGGTGGCGTTCAAGTGCATTCAACTCGTAATTACGATCTATACGAGATGACTTGAACGCACCGATAAAGTGCTGCCTTGGGAACCAGCCTTGGTGGACAGTATACAAATGGGTGAGGACAGAAATATGCTAATACGGGACAGTCCGTCAGTGGTCGTGGGCGGAGCATTAGCAATATGACATCATATATTGCTCAGAAAATCCAAACAGCTTGATTATTGAGAGTGTTTAGACTCTGAGGATTAAAAAAAATGGATTTTTTTCATTGTATGATGGTTGTGTCCACACACTGCCAAGACATTTATATGCAAACACCATGTAAAAGTGAATTTTGCATCCGATGACCCCTTTAAGGGAGATGCTATATTTATTATTTGTTTTTATTTGATGTCAATAAAAATAAGTTTAACCAGTAGTACAGTCTTTTCAATGTGTTTGTAAGTGTTGTATTCCTTTATGGCATCCATTTAGCCTACGAAACAAAGAAAATGTCTTTCATAAATCAATTCCAGTGGACTAAAAACACATCTGATTGTTAATTCTTTTAACACTTAGACAAACTAGGAGGACCTTAGGACAGCATGACCTACTGAAGAGACTGTACATCTATCACAGACTTGTTTTCATTTGTGTCAGATTGAAGACAGGGTCTAATCTGACTAAGGCCCACACGGTTAGGGTTAGGGCTTCAGAAAGCAAGAGGGTTGTGATGGAAACTGTTAAATTAAAAATGTATTTTTTTTATACATGCATTAATATTTTGTAATTAAATGTATTACAATTAATTCATTTTTAAATCAATTAAAATTAAGTAAATAAAAAAAAATTAAATGAATGTGTACATAAAACCCAACACTTTGATCAAATAAAATAAAAACATTTCTTTTCACGGTGCACACACAAAAAGACATTTATCTTTATACATCCAAAATACATTTATAATTATTATTATTATTATAACTACAACTATTATTATTATTATACTTTGCCGAACTTGTGATAAGCCATGTTTGTAAGTGCCTTGGACTTTTTCATAGTCATGAAGGAATATATTTTGGAGAAATAATGTTTTAAATAATGTCCAAATAATGTGTATGACTATGAGTAACGCATGTTACGTAAACAGATTACCTTGTTCAAGTAACTAGTAAAGTAATACATTACTTTTAAATTTACATCAAAATATGTTACTTTTTCAAGTAATTAACAAGTATTTTTCCCACACCTCAGTCTCCATGCTGAGAAATCAGGAGTAAGTGCAGAGGCGTTGTGTGCGCTGTGTGAACATGATGATAATTGTAGTTTTAGACTAAATGCGAGCGTTTATTTACGCAAAAACTGATTCAGTATTCCTCAAAAATAAATAACAACCGTGAAATGCAAACTCAGATTATGCAAACATGCAATAATTATTATATACAAATATACTTTATGTATTTAAACTCGCTTTATTAAGCGATCTTCCCTGCTGACCTTTGATGATCCAATCAACCATACTAATAAGCAAAAATTACTTTAGATAAACATCACATTTGGGTTTTTTATTTTATTTATTACTGAAGTAAGTGTTGAACTTTCTTCTCGTGCGTCTTATTCTTCTGCAGGGTTTGTTTGAGCTGCGTCCTATACTGTTCAGGTGTGAATTTGCATTTTCTTTTAGTTTCCAATAGTTTTTAGAGAGTAACTGAATATTGTATTGAAATACTTTAAAAAGTAACTTTCCTCAACACTGAATCTTGGGAACCAGCTTCATATGCCAACAGTCCCCCCAAAAAAACCCAGTACTGTTCTAAACTGATGATGCTAGTTTAAATAAATAATAGTAATTAGGAGATTGAGTGTGTGTGTGTGTCAGGTGGCATGTTGGACGTAGATGCTGTGGCCGGTGGACATTACAGCTGATTGGGCCCCTGACAGCCATCTGGTGAACCCCTCAGCTGAGGCCCCCAGAGACACGATACTGCATCATTCATGAGACCGAGCGGTAAAAGAGACAAGGGGAGACTACAAAACTACAGGCAAACAGAACCGTGTTTTTCCTGTCTCTAACAAAGGAAACAACTTTCCACATAGCACCATGGAAAAATGAGTGTGACGTGAGTGGATTAGTGTGTATTGAGCAGGTTGTGTTTGTGCTAATTAAATGTCTAATGTGTGCGTATAAAAATAAATGCTATTTTTCCACTGTGACCCACCTCTAAGAAAAACAATTCAGATTCCCATTGGGGCTGTTTCATTAGCAACAGCATAGACTTTATTGCAGGACAAGTCACGCCTTAAAACCTACAATTGTTATCTAACAAATTTGCGTATAGTAGAAATAAATGCTATTTTTACAAGCACTTCCTTGTTCCTTACTATTAAAGGGACAGTCCACCAACAAATGAAAATTCTGTCATCATTTACTCGCCCTCATGTCGTACCAAACATGTGTAAGTGACTTTCTTCTGCGGGACATAAAACAAGATATTTTAAAGAATGTTGGTAACCAAACAGTTTCAGTTCCCATTGATTTCCATTGTAATTGTTGTCCGTACAGTGAAATGTCAGTGGGAGCTGAAACCATTTGGTTACCAACATTCTTCAAAATATTATGTATTATGTATTATATTATTCGTTTCTTTAAAGCTTTTAAGTTTCGCAGAAGAAAGAGAGTCGCCATTTTGGAACGACATGAGAGTGAGTACATGACAGAATTTTGATTTTATGGTGTACTGTCCCTTTAAGGGCCCTCCATCTCTCAACGTCTCTGTCAGCAGTCCTAATGGTATGGGGTCATTGTGGCGTCTCCACTCAGACCAGACGCAGCTCATTACTCTATTGTTACACAGCCTCCTCAGGCAGACAGAAAGATGCATAAGCTGCCACCTATGGAAAGGGTCAATAACTCAACAAAGGTCACCAACTGTGTTCTTAAAGGGATAGTTCACCCAAAAATGAAGATTCTGTCAGTAATTACTCTCCCTCATGTTGTTCAACCCCGTAAGACCTTCGTTCATCTTTGGAACACGAATTAAGATATTTGTGATTAAATCTGAGAGCTGGATCACTCCTCCATAGGCTTCTAAGGGATTGAAACTTGCAAGCCACGAAAAGTTATTAAAGACATCGTTAAAATAGTCCAAGTGACTACAGTGGCTCAATGTTAAGTTTATCAAGCGACGAAAATAGTTTTTGTGCGCAAAAAACAAACAAAAATAACGACTTTATTTCAACTATTGATTTCCTTCTCTGTGGGCCTCGAGTGAGTTCACTAGTGTAACAGCGCAGCGCTTCTGTGTTGTACGTCACACGCATCACACACGACCAATAGTCATGCCTACGTGTGACGTAGCTCTACGCTATCACACTACGCTAACTGACTCGAGGCCCACAGAGAAGGAAATGAATAGTTGAAATAAAGTCGTTATTTTTGTCTGTTTTTGCGCACAAAAAGTATTCTCGTCGCTTGATAAACTTAAGATTGAGCCACTGTACTCACTTGGACTATTTTAACGATGTTTTTAATAACTTTTCGGGGAACAAGTGTCAATCCCTTAGAAGCCTATGGAGGAGTGATCCAGCTCTCAGATTTAATCAAAAATATCTTAATTCGTGTCCCGAAGATGAACGAAGGTCTTGCGGGGTTGAACAACATGAGGGAGAGTAATTACTGACAGAGTTTCATTTTACAGCTTAATTATTTTTGCAATTCCAATTGATCATGACAATTCTTCGTGTGATATTCTGTATACCACCTAATATTTTTAAGAACTATGCTAGTTTCCCATTGCGCATCTAGACCTAACGCCATCACGTTTGATGAAGAGCTGGACGGTAGATGAATGCATTTCTGAAAGACTGATTGAGTTGTGAAAGGGACTGACTTGCTCTCCAGCGTGCGGTGTTCTTGCTCCAGAGCTCTCAGGCTGCCTTTCAGCGCTGCGTGTTGGGTGATGAACTGCTCGTACTCGGTCGCCTGCCTGTCGTGTACGCTGAGCAGGCGCTCGTGGTCCTGCGTGACTCGGTCACGGGCCGCACACACCTCCTCGCGCTGTTTCTGAAGAGACTCAGCCTCCGACTCCAGAGTTTGCAGCTGGGCCTGTAAAGCTCCATATTGAGTCATGAGAGAGGAGCTCTGGGAGATTAGGGTTGAATTTTCCACCTGAACAGGAGAAGGGAAATAAATAACGGTGAGAATTTGACATCTAAGGATTCAGTTTTGTATATTTTAAGCAGACAGATAGACAGATTTTATTCTTGGCTGAACAAAGCAACTGTCTTTCTTGCCATACGTGTCAGAGAGAAACAGGTGAGCATTCTGTTCTCATTCTGGAAATGTTAATCCTACAGTCTGTTGTATCACACCTGCCATCTCTTTGGTCACAAAATTGCTTTCTCATGTCACTAATGACCCTTACACAACAAAAAAAAAAAAAAAAACAGAAGGTGGCCGGCATCCTCACCTGTTCTTTCTTATGGTATTTGCTGGACCTAGTAAGCATTGGTAATGTCAACCATTTCTATGTGCCTGAAAATGTCAGATATTTTTGGAGATCAAAAAGGAAGGACTGATTAGCTGCACAATTCTTAAAGGGGTCATGACATGAGAAATCAAATTTGCCTTGATCTTTTGACATATAAGAGGTCTTTGTACCATTAGAACATCCTGCAAGTTTCAGATCTTAAAAAGTCCTCCCCGTAATAACGAAAGCATTTATTTAATCAAAATAAAAAAACGACTCATTTGGATATTGTGGGATCTGTGACGTCACACGGGCAAATACTTTTGCGTATACTTTCTGCATATGCCAAATCGAAGAATAGTTATACATCATCGCATCATAGGCCGCGCACAAGCGTTCAGTCACTTAATGGCTGACATTTGCCTACACTGGATGCGAGTGTCGTGTTAAAAGCAAATAAAACCCATTATAATCACTGCCACTGTCTACACTGGATTCAGTATACAGAGGCACGCTCAGTTTCTGTTGCACTTCACACGACAACAGGACAAATAGAAGAGTAAATGGAAAAGTAAAGGAACGTTTACTTTGATGCGTCCTGTATAACAGCTCATGTACTCATTTCTGTAGAGACTTCAGAAGGATACAAGGCGTCAGGAACAAGTGGTTTATTTTAACGTTGTAAGCAAACCAATAGATGTCAAAAATTATGTCCAGTAGTTTTCAACCTGGGGGCCACAAGGGGCGCTACGGGGTCCGCAAAAAAAATTCAATGGAGAAAAAAAAGTGAGAAAAGTAACAATACAAAATTTGACATGGTTACAAAGGTTTATTATCAGCCTTATGTTTTTTATAAGAAAAGAAATGTGAAAATGTAAAAATGTTTTTTATTAAAATATAATTTTCAGTTCAGTAGTGCAGTGGTTCCCAACCTTTTTTTGTCTGACCCCCTTTTGTACCTAGAAAATATTTTAGGGCCCCCTTCACATTTAATGCTATTGTCGCTCTTGTAAGCTTGCAGCAAGGATGACAAAAAGTTTTGTTTTTAAACAAACAGTATGTTTATTACTATAACCAGATATGTTCATGCACATAAATAATATAATATTGAAAATACTATAACGAAAACATCAGTAGGCCATTTGTAATTTAAAAACATAAGCCTAGGAGTAGCCTATTAACTGGTCCTATTTGAAATGCAATAACAAAATTATCAGTATTCACACTGGTGTGTAGGAAAAAATAATTAATATAGGCTATTACAAAATGACTGGTGTCTGGGACCTCGTTGAAAACCCATTTTTTGGTCAGCCAGGGCATCGTGAATAAAATTAGCTAATGTAATATGATCGTTTGGCGCTCTAGCGATTAATAAACATGCGTTTATTAACAGAATAATGCGTCTTGCGGAAGAACATTGTAGCCGGAACTACTTCTCTGTTTATGTCTATGAAGAGTCACTGGGTTACACCGCAGCGGTGCGACCCGAACCAGTGTAAAATAGTCCCAATGTAAACACTTATTACAGGTGTACCATAGTGACTCAGGATAAGACAAAAACACGGTTTGGAAAATAGATTCATGATGTACTCGCTCATTATATAAATTTAGTACATTTTGAACACAAAAAAAGTTACAGACTTTAGTTACGTTGCTTTAATGCTCACTGTTTAACGCTTTTCAAAATATGACGCAACCCCCTCGTTGGGCCGAGACCCCCTATTGGGAACCGATGCAGTTGTGAACACAATTAAGACCTACTGCATTTAAATGTTAGAACAGAAGCCTGACAGTAATGATTAATGTTTAATTTTTGCTGTACACTGTACCTGCAGTTTGGCAGTTTCTTTATGAAGAGAGGTGTTTTGCTCTTGTAAGGACGCTGCCTGTTTCTGCAGAGCTAGTGTTTGTGCGTTGAGCTGTGCATTCTGGGAATCTAACTGCTTCAGCTGCTCCTTCAGAAGATGTTTCTCCGTCTGCAGGGTAGCGTTCTGGGGAGTTCACAAAAGCACGTTACAATACTGAAGGCGATACTGTGTAAGAAGTTGAGCAGCTGGGTTGATATAAATATGTCATCTTACATTCTTCTCAACATCGATTAGTCTGTCTTTCAGCTTGAGGAGTTCAGCTGTGGCCTCCCTCTGTTCAGTCTCCCACTTCTCTTTATCAGGGACCGATCTAGCCTGCCCCAAAGCCTGCTGGGAGATCTCAGAGTGAGCCGCTTCTTCCTCTTGCCGTTGCTTGAGGGCCTCCAGGCTCTTTTTCACCTGGAAAGGAGAGAACAGAAGAGAAAATCAGGCCAACATATCAGAGACTTCCTTTCACCATTTCCCAACTTTCTCTGTTTGGAATTGTACATATTTGTAGATTGAGAAGGCCTGAACATACAGCGGTGAGTTCGGTGCGAAGTTGCTGGTTTAAGCTGCTGCTCTCCTCCAGGCGAGACTCCAGGCTCTGGATCTTCTCTTCTCTCAGCTCTAAAGTTTTCTTCAGTGCCGACTCAATCTTTGTCTCCAGGATCTTATATTTACTGAAGAATGAAAATGAAATGTTGGTATATTAGAATGTTATATCTGTGTTAGCATCAGAATCTGACCAGTCACATAGAATCGCTTAGATCTCATTACATCAGCCTTAGCAATAGGGCTGTCACTTTTGTGAAAAAATCCTGTTCGATTTTTGAGACATATGTGTTCATTGAATCGATTGTAAAATCGATTTTTCCATGTCTAACGACGTTTCCATTTTCAACACCAAATATTGGCAAATCCACGGACAACTAACAGGCATTAGGACGAACGTAAAGAGGGCGCTTGAGACGCGCACAAGTCGGCAATATTTCTGATGATTTATTGGCGTGAAGTTTTTTGCACAATGACAAACAGGAGTGCAGCATTCAAGGATTGAAATTAACACCCGCCAAATTCGGATAAAATGAACCTTGGCGGGTAACGCTGTCATATCACGAGCCAATTTGGCATGTTTCTATGTTTACCCACTTTGCTGGGGAAGTTCGTGTAAGCCAAATCTGCGTGGATTTAGCGCAAATACGCAACTCGTGAGTCCTCGTGATATATTAAATACAGCGTATTGCGCGAATCTGCGCATTTCTGGCTTGCTTGAACACACACGTCACTAAGCAACAAATAACGGCGCCCTTGTTCACTTGCACTGAAGTAATAGCGAATATTAAAAAGCATTTGGTTAACAGAAAAGACATTGTTATTTTCCAACATCCTACATGTTCTGTGTACTGTATTGATCTGTCTATCTAAAAAACATTTTTGGTTAAAAAAAAAGGCAGTTAAAATCGATTCTCTATTTTCGTTTTCGAAACTTGTGTTGGTTGGTCCGATCGATTGTGCAATCGATTTTCGAACGTAAAGTGACAGCCCTACTTAGCAATGAATAGATTCTCTTGGCAAGATACGAAAAATATTTTGTGCAAAAATATTTAATTGTGTTTATTTAGGAAACACAAACTAGCTTTAAATAAGACAAAAAGTCGGTAATTTAAAAAAATAGAAAGTCATTTCTGAATGAGATGAGGTTGAAATGACATTTGTTTGAAATAAACAAAGTGCAGTTTCTTTGTTTGACATAGCTAGTAGAATAATTAACAAGAGAGTACTAAAAAGCTTAAGAGCTAAAATCCACAGGACTGAACGCCTCCCTAGTACACTGTTATTTTAGTATTATTTATATACTTAATAGTATTTATTACAATTGTTACTAGCTTTTACTTTTAGAGTTTGATTTTAAGGATTTTAGTTTTAAGTTTTAGTAATTTTATGAGCTTTTGTAATTTTTATTAGTTTTTTAATATATTCCTATTTAGCTTTTATTTCAGATTTAGTTTTAGTCATATTAGATTTAGTACTATTTCAGTTAGTTGCCAAATCGACATTAGAACATTTCAAATTTTCATTTAAGTTGTCTAATTTTAACCTTTTATGTAAATTTTTATATTTTATTTTAGCTTTACTTCAATTAAAAACAATTTGAACAGTTTTAGTTAACAACAAAACTAGCAAAAGAAACATTTACAAAATATATAACACACACAAAAATATATATTATATATATATATATATATAATAAAATATAACGGGTTCCCAAAAATATGGTAGTAAGTAGGTACACGTACGCGAACACACACACACACACACACACACACACACACACACACACACACACACACACACACACACACACACACACACACACACACACACACACACACCCTCTCTTGGAGGGATTACAAAGCACAGTGGAATGTGACTGTTAGTAGTAAATTTCTTCAAACACGAAGCGATTAGAAACAACTAGCGTTTTATGACACTATTAGCTGGTGAGAAATGTTGCAGTTTCCATTCAGCCACGTTCATTTCTTTTGATCTAACTTATAAATACATGTCAGATGTCACACTCAGCGTAATAATGGGGTTAAAGGTCGGAGAGAGAGAGAATGAGTACAGAAAGTAGAATCATTCACTACTGATCCTTCTACAGGGAACATTCCAGTGAAAACTAATCAACCCGGAGTATATACCAAGAATCAGTTCTGTAATTTCTTCATACTAGGGCTTCAATATGAAAGAAACAATTATAAACACACCACTATACAGCAAAGCTCCTGAAAACAACAACCATGGAAAGACAGTAAAGTTAACATGCACTTTGAATCGGATTACATTTAAGGCAATGAACAGTGTTGGGAAACACTACTTTTAAAAAATAAAATAATTTAGTACCATGTAGCATGCAAGTAGCATGTTAGTTAATTTTGCATTATTTCTTGTATGGTGTAAATTAAAAAAATAATGTGTTACTTGTAAAAAATGTGGGTAACACTATTTCGATAGTCCACTTTAGACATTCTACTAACTATAAGTAACTTTGCAACTACATGTCAACTAACTATCATTAGAGTATTAGTAGACTGTCTAATTAATATCTGCCAACACTTTATTTTGTTGGTCCCCACATAGACATTCTACTGACTATAAGTAACTTGGCAACTACAAGTCAACTTGCTCTCTTAACCCTAAACCTAACAGTCTACTACAGTCTACTAATACTCTAATGATAGTTAGTTGACATGTAGTTGCAAAGTTACTTATAGTTAGTAGAATGTCTAAAGTGACTATCGAAATAAAGTGTAACCAAAATGTGTAGGGCACATTACTTATAACACTTTAACCTCAACACAGGCAGAGAGAGGAAAAAAAAGACAGAGTCAAGACAAGTGGTGATGGTGTGTACAAGAGAGAAAAACAAGCATGTCGCATTGCAAGTCTACAACTTTAGCAGCACCTCACCTGCTACACCTTTCAGAGGGCAGCGTCCACATAAAACAAACAAGACACTTTAAAGCATCTTGCAACACCTTGTAATTACAAACTCTAAACCCGAGAAACGATATGACTGATCATATTCTTATTACTCGTATTACTCACTTGTCTTCACAGCTGTGTTCTTCCTGTAGGAGTCTCTCTCGATTCAAGCCGATCTTCTCCAGCTCGTGACTCAGCTTCTCCAGTTCATTACACTGTTGCTGCACTCTCAACTTCTCATTCACCAGCTCCTGTTTGAAAGAATATGCAAAGCCAACACTGAACTCCAGTGATATCATACAGAGCACCACCGCAGACCCTCATAACTGTGTGTCAAGGTAAATAAGTCTCTTAAAGTCCCTGTAAAGTCAAAATTAGGTATTTGTTCTGAGTTTGTCACACCAGAGAAAAATATGTTATTAGCCACCCAGCCAAATTTGAATGATGAAAAAGCCGGCAAGTACATAAAATAAGCTATTAAAATCATCACTTTGGAAAGGTCACACTGGACGTCGGCAGAAGTACCGCCGCGTTGTTTTAAACATCCAGAATACGCACACGAAAGGACCATTTTAAACAATAAACTGACACAAAGACATAAATATGTCATTCAACATACAGTAAAATTTGAACGATCCTCCTTCTCCACGCTTGTAAACAATGGGGCGGTACTTCCACTTGACCTTTCCAACGTGATGACATAATACCTGGCGCGTCGCAGACCAGCACAAGACGAACAATTGTGGTTAAAAAGTATATCAATTATTATTATTTTTTTAGAAAATGGCCGATCGTTTCGCTAGATAAGAACCTATTCCTCAGCTGGGATCGCGCAGAGCCTTTTGAAGCACTTTTTAAAGCCCTTTGAACCTGCATTGAGTCCATTATTCGAAGAAAAATCCAGAAATGTTTTCCTCAAAAAACTTATTTTCTCTTCCACTGAGCAAAGAAAGACATGGATATCTTGGATGGCATTGGGGTCAGTAAGTTATCAGGAAATTTTGAGGTGAACTGAGTCAAAATATAGAAGAAATGTCTTTACTTCGGTTACATTTTACGTGATGGTTACTTGGAAGTCATTAAATTTAACAATTTTATGAAAAGGGTATCAATGTTTTTCAAAACCTCATGAAACCAACATGAATACAAAGAGTACATTTATAAGATTTAGATTTTTTCTTTATAGTGGAAACTCTTATGTCATTGATGTACTAAACGTGTCATACCTCTCTTAGTGTGGCCAGAGTCTTCTTATCCATGGTGGCCTGTTTCTGCAGGTCTTTGTACTCTCTCTCCAGCTCTTTGAGTCTCCCTGCAGCCTCTTTAAGGCGGCCTAACTCTTTATTGACAGCCGTGCTTTCTTTCTCCATGCTGGCCAGCCTGAGGCAGTTCTCCTCCAGCGCTGCCTCCTTCGTCTCCAACTGCTGCTTCAACCTACGCGTCTCCTTCTCCAGCTGCTTCTTCTCCTTCTCTGCCTGGCCCAATTCCTGCTCCATTCCTCTCTTCTCCTTCTCAACTGCTTCCGCCCAGGTTAAAGTCTGCCTCAAGCTCTCTAACTCTCGGCGCAGATCCTTCTTCTCCGCCTCATTCTGCCTCAGCTCGCCCTCAAGACTTTGGATCTTGGTGGCGCTGTTGTCCAGAGTCTGTTGGAGCCGTTGGTTTTCCTGGCTCAGACTGCCGTAGCTCATCTCTAATCTTTCGCTTCTCTTGGCCTGGGAGCGGAGCTCCTCCAAAGTGCGGCACATCTCCTCATGTTCCCGCTCTAGTCCGGCATGTTCTTGCTGTAGTTGTGCCAGGCGAGCAGCTGTTGGCCGCAGGGTCTCCAACGCACGCCGCTGCTCCAGGTTCTCCTCCTCAAGTTGCTGGTGATCTTTCTCCAGAACAGCCAAGCGCATGCTAGCATTCTGTGCCGTGTCAGCCAGCTTCTTCAGCCGGCGATTGTCTTGTTCCAGAGTAGCGTTCTCACACTCCAGGGCCTCGACACGCTCACTCCCAATCTTTAAGGAGGCGGCTTCCCGCTGTAGCTGCTCTCGGACTCGCTCCAGACGCACTACCTCCTTTTCCATCTCCTCACAACGCTCTCCTCGTTCCCGGAGAGAGTCTAGCTCTTTAGTTGCCTGCCGTTTCTCAGACTCCAGGCGAGCAAGTTTACCACCCGTTTCAGAGATGGTCTGGTGGAGGACGCGGTTTTCTGTCTCCACCTCTCTCACACGAGCCTCACTGTTCACCTGAGCTCGCTTCCGGAGGGAGCTCACTGCCTGGGTCAGGTGCTCCTTCTCCTGCTCCAACTCTGAGATCTAATACCCGCCCACACACAAACAAATTAAGTTTATGAATGAATAATTCATATGATCATCATGTTACATAACAAGAGTTTTCTTTCTTTAGATGTTCACCTGTCTGTCTTTATCAGCCTGAATTGTCTCTAGAGTTTTCTCCAGTCTCTGTTTCTCCGTCAGTAGCTCATCTCCAAGGTTCTCCATGTCCTGAGTTGTCTGTTTTTCCTCGTCCAATTGGGACTGCAGACGCTCCAACTAAAACACACAACAGAAGTCATCTCATCAGTATTCAATATTCTGTCTGTCAGTAAATGTGGAAAAGATATGTACCTTCTTGCTAAGACTCTGGTTCTCTCTTTCCAGCTCCAATGCATGCAGCTGGCCTTCTTCCAGGTTGATGGAGGCTTCTCTTAACTCCTGGATTGTGCTTTGAAGGCATTGGTTCTCCTTCTCCAGCTTCAACAGTTGGCTGGATGTGGACTCATTCATCTCAAACACAAATGACTTACGGGCTGTAGTAGGGGAAGACAAAATTTAGCTGCATTGTTTTGTCTTCCCCTACTACTACCAACATATTTTGGAGATTATGAGCATCAGTTAAAAATGATGCATTCTTAATAGAAGACATACTGATTAATCTTTATAATTGATAATCAAAAAATAATGCTTTAATAAATTAGACCAAACATTGGACCCACATTGGCAACTACTATTTTTTTGTATTTAAATTGTTTCTTATATATCTTGTTGTTTCTTGTATGTGTATACATTGTATTTATTTATTAGATGTGTGTTTATAATATTTATTATGCAGCCTGAGTAACAAACATTAAGTAGGCAGATGCTTAGTCAGCCGTGTATTACCTTTGAAAATGTATACACACCTAACGGCTTACAAACAGCCTCGGGGTAGAGATATTTCAGTTACCAGTTCTCTCAAGATAACATTGACTTATTATAACATTGACTTGCTTCATTAATAACAAATAAGCGTTTGTTCACTTTGCATGAAAAAAACGGCAAGATTCTCTGTTGACAGAATATTTGCATTGGGATGGGTTCTTAAAACAAACAATTGACAAACAGAAAATAGGTCATGACCAAAATTTGACTCTTTGTGCTGTATTCTATCTAGTATAAGAGTTCTATGTTGGGTTAGTATTACAAACATAGAATCTAATATTCAAGTCCAAGAGTAGTGTCTCAGAGGGTCCCGACTAAGGCCCTGTTGTGTTTACACCTGGTATTAAGATGCATTTTGGTCAATTAGATCACTAGTAGACGAGGGAGACACATGACCGTTTACACCTGGTGTTTTAATCAGTCTCTTTTGTCTACTTTCAACCAATTCTGTCCTTATTTCTTTCAAGGGCAGGGCTTTTTCACATTTCCCATAATGTTTATGCATTAGGTCAGTACGCAGAGAGTAGGTGGTCTTTTGTGGCTGTTTGAAACCATTTGACCACATGAGCATCTACACTACGAAAGCAATCCGGATGAATGCGTTTTCGACTACCTCTGGAAGTAGTCGAAAGTTGACTAGCTCAAAACGTTTTAGACCCCATTTACACCTAGCGTCATTCACTTATGATCCGCTCAACCAAAACGCATCTTAATACCAGGTGTAAAAAGGGCATAAGACATTGTTTTCAAACTGAACTTTTATGTGAGAGCACTGTTTTGGACTCACCCTCATTGACTTCATTGTTCTTGGCCAGTTGCTCCAATTCCCAGCCAAGGTGAGCCGACTCATTCATGCTTTGTTTCTGAGAGATCTCCAGCAACATGTTCTCTTCCAGCAATTCCTCCAGGCGTTTCTTATCACTGTCCCTGTCCTAATTCACATACAAAAGAGGAAAAATCATATACCTAGGGCTCGGGGAAAAAAGGATCAACAAATCCATTGCGAAGATGTTTTCTCAAATCTTCACATTTTTAAACTAGGTATACAGTTGCTACGGTGTCCCTAGTGTGTTTCTTGGTAGTTTTTATGTGCTTGCCAAGGTATTCTAGGTTGTGACTAGGGTGCCTGAGTGCATGCTGGGACGTTACTTGCCAGGTACTTTGGTAACAATTATTGCTAGTTGGCTTCCAGCATGCTGCTAGGGTATTCTGAGGTTCCTATGGCAAAAATTAAGCAAAAATGTACTTTCATTTATTAAATCATGATGCTTTGACGAGTTTCTCTCTGTGTAAACAGGCCTTAAGCTAAAATAGGTCAGGAACATGGCATTCGTTACATAATGCATGTTTCCACCCAGAGCTGAAGGAACAATGGCATTCTTGCGGTCACTTCCAGAGGACCCTCAAGTATCAAGTATCAAAGCTTTCATATACTTTGGAAAGGTATAAATGAATCAGCTAGGTCTACAGCATGTTTTATCGCCCCCTCTACGCTACAAAACAAAAAGATGACTCAAGGATTGTCACATTGTGAACAGAACCAAATTGAACTGTAAGGTGTGTAAAGATTAAAGGGATAGTTCACCCAAAAATGAAAATTCTGTCAGTATCTTCCCTCATGTTGTTCAAACCCGTAAGACCTTCGTTCATCTTTTGAACAAGAATTAAGATATTTTTGATTAAATCTGAGAGCTTGATCACTCCGCCATAAAGTCGATATTTTTGGGTTTTTTTGCGCACAAAAAGTATTCTCGTCGCTTGATAAACTTAAGATTGAGCCACTGTAGTCACTCAGACTATTTTAACGAAGTCTTTAATGACTTTTTGGGGAACAAGTTTCAATCCCTTAGAAGCCTATGGAGGAGTGATACAGCTCTCAGATATTCTAATATCTGAAAATATATCTCAAAAATATATCTCAGATATCTCAAAAATATTTTAATTTGTGTTCCGAAGATGAACGAAGTTCTTACGGGGTTGAACAACATGAGGGAGAGTAATTACTGACAGAATTTTCATTTTTGGGTGAACTATCCCTTTAACATGTATAAACACCAAAAAAAATTATTTCCCATAACACTCACAATTTCCATATCGTGCAATTTGGAGCGCAGCTGAAGGTTCTCTTTCTCCAGCTCGTGTAGTTTGTCACAGCGCCCCCTAGCCCCAGTAAGCTGCTCCTCTAGCATTGACTTTGTCTCCAACAGAGTCATATTGTCCTCTCTTAGTTCCTGTGCACAAAAGAGAGAAAAAAAAAAGAGATGGGCAAAAAGGAAAGATCAAAAGTGATAGAGAGCATGACGAGAGCAGACAGAGAGGGCTGTTAGTGACAGCTCAGGGCCTCAGCCGACACCTGAGGCATTATATCTGAGATATAAAAGCAGCAGGGGCTCTCAGTAGGCAGCTGTACATCAGTCACCTCACAAAGAAAACAATTTCTCCCCTTCTGATTACAGTGGTGTGTGGCTAGTTTATAATTCATGCTTTTCCAGACAATGTCAAAGTCTAAGGCTGTCTTTTTATACAATGCTAAAAGCAAGTTCTTAAAATGGAAATGTAATATAGGTTGGTGTGTGGTTACCTCTATGCGTGTCTTGTAGAAATGGACATCGTTTAGCTTCTCTTTGCAGCGAACCAGTTCCGTTTCCAGACGATCCACTTTTCCAGCACGTTCCCTTAGAGCATCCACCTCATCACGGTACACCCGCACCGAACGTGCCTCCGTCAGCAACTGCATGTTCTACTCGCACATGAATACAACAGATGATCAATACAGTAGTGTTGTCCAGTTTGATTAAGCCATGTAGAGTGTGAATTTTTCTTGAGGCCAGATTTACTAACAGCTTGCGCCAGCGCAAACCCTCTTTTGGTGTTTAGAAACAACTGTCAGGATTTACTAAAGACACGCAGTGAAAAATTAGCGCTGAAAAGGCGTGGACAGGGTTATATTTGCGGCTGACCTTATTGCATATGCATTTGTAGGAGATTCCCATTCCGACGCAAAATGTATGGGAGGAGAATACGAATGAATCATGCAAGGTGATTCACTAAGGTGTGCGCTAGTCAATTTACTGGTATTTGCGCCATTATTAAACGCCAACATTTGCGTTCTTGGTAGATTGAGTTGTCATTATAGAAACTATATGGCTTTTTCAGTGTTCTTTAATTTGCGCGTCATCAGTAGATCACACGCAGAACTTTCCACTCCTACCTGTGCTTTTATGGGATTGTGCTTTCACGCTAATTTGCCATGTTTAGTAAATCTGGCCTTTGACGTGATACCTCCTGCTTGAGTTTCTGAATCTCTGCATCCAGGCGCTCAATCTCATTCTTGGTATCAATCAAATGCTCTGTCTTCTCCTCTCTGAAGAGAGCACATACACAAGAGTAAGTGTTTACAATACTGATATGTTTACAAAATCTGACATAAAATTAATGATAAACATCAGCTGATATGGTTTTCTGCTTTCTGTGTCAGAAGCAGGACTTTTATTTTAACAGTGCTGCGGCTGTCAGTGAAGTTAGTTTGAATAAAAAGTAAAAAGTAACTTGTACAAAAGACACTTACAACTCTTGGCGGGAGCGCCGCAGTTTGGCCTTTGTGTCAGCCAGCTCCACAGCTAAATGCTGACGATCTTCTTTAGACAGTAGTGTGACGGGGGATAGAGAGGTGTGCTCAGGGCTAGAAAAGCCAAAGAGACCGGAAGGCTGTTGAGACTGAAGATAGTCCCTTTCCTGTGTCAGCTCTATGATCAGCTAAGGACACAAAACAGACCTATCAGCATCTAATCAGTGATGATCAATCTCTTCAGAAGTTTAATGCAACTTCCGAAAAAAAAGATTTTTTTTTGTGCTTTTTTTTTTGGTACTGCTTAGATCTGCATACCTCAGCAGAATCATCTCGCTCGTCTATGAGTTTGCGTAGGTGAAAGGCCATGGTCCGAGACAGAGGGTCCAACTGGTCAGCGGGAATCTCCTCAATCTCCATCCACTGCAGGTCCAGAACATTCTCCTGGTTGTGAGTTACCTGTAATCAAAAAGCCCTCTAATTCATGCTCCATGTATGATATTTATTATGAAGTTATTGGCTGACATCAGGGAAGCTCACTTCTTGAATATGAGTCACGATGGTAGCCTGTGTCTCTATGTCAAGCAGCTTGATCTTCTCAATGATTTCTTCTTTACGATCACACTGTTGGAAGAGAGGAAGAGAATTAGGAAAGAGGTAATGGATGGAAAGGAAAGATGAAAGGTATGAGGAGAGAGTGGGAAAGGGGAAAAGAAAAGGAAAAAGGATGAGAATGGGAAGGAGAAGGGAGAGGAAAAAGAAAAGGGAAAGAATCGTAAAAGGAAGAGGAAGGAATGTGTAAAGGGAAGAGAAAGGAGGAAGGAAAGGAAAAAGGAAAGGAAAGAGGAATGGAAAGAGGAAAGGATGGGAAAGAGGAAAGGAAAGAAAAGAGCAAAGGAGAGGAAAGAGGAAAGGAAAGAGGAAAGGAAAGAGGAAAGGAAAGAGGAAAGGAAAGGAAAGAGGAAAGGAAAGAAGAAAGGAAAGGAAGGAGGAATTGAAAGAAAAGAGCAAAGGAGAGGATAGAGGAAAGGAAAGAGGAAAGGAAAGAGGAAAGGAAAGGAAAGAGGAAAGGAAAGAAGAAAGGAAAGGGAAGCAAATAGAAAAAAGTTAAGAGAGCATGAGGAAGGGAAAGGATCCAGAAATGGAAAAGATAAGAGTGAAAAAGAGAGGAGGGAGGAAGGAAAGGAAAGGGAAAGAGGATGGAGAAGGAACAGAAAAGCGAGAAAGGGAAAGGGATTAAAAGAAGGGAAATTAAAAGGGGAGGGAAAATGAATGGTTAAGGGAACATGGAAGATAATGAGAAGAGAAAGGAATGATGAAAGGATGAGAACGGGGACAGGAAGGAAGGGAAAGGTAACGGAAGGGGAAGAGGAAGGGAAGAGGAAGGGATGAAAAAGGGAAAGAGAATAAATACGAGGAATGGAAAGGAAAGGAAAGAGGAATGGAAAGAGGAAAGGATGGGAAAGATGAAAGGAAAGAAAAGAGCAAAGGAGAGGAAAGAGGAAAGGAAAGAGGAAAGGAAAGAGGAAAGGAAAGAGGAAAGGAAAGGAAAGAGGAAAGGAAAGAAGAAAGGAAAGGGAAGCGAATAGAAAAAAGTTAAGAGAGCATGAGGAAGGGAAAGGATCCGGAAATGGAAAAGATAAGAGTGAAAAAGAGAGGAGGGAGGAAGGAAAGGAAAGGGAAAGAGGATGGAGAAGGAACAGAAAAGCGAGAAAGGGAAAGGGATTAAAAGAAGAAGGGAAATTAAAAGGGGAGGGAAAATGAATGGTTAAGGGAACATGGAAGATAATGAGAAGAGAAAGGAATGATGAATAGATGAGAACGGGAACAGGAAAGAAGGGAAAGGTACCGGAAGGGGAAGAGGAAGGAATGGGAAGGGAACAGGAAAGGGAAGAGGAAGGGATGAAAAAAGGGAAAGAGGATGAATACGAGGAATGAAAATGAAAGAGGAAATTATGGGAAATGTGAAGGAACAAAAAGGGAAAAAAGGAATGAGGATGGGAATGGGAATGGGAGAGGAAAGGATTTAAAAGGAAACAAAGATTAACGATAAAAGGAAAGGGAAGAGAAAGGGGAAGAGATGAGCAAAGAAGGAAATAACTATCCTGTGTATTAATGAAATCAGCACTGCCAAAGAATTTAGAAGTATGACTTAATGATGGTGACTAGTCTAATAAACTGCTGGCACAGATGAAACAGTGGCAATCACAAAAGAGATCGAACACAACTTCGAAATGGGACAAAGACTAAACTGTGCATCCCGTGACTGGAATACAGAGAGAGGAAGATATGGTGGAGGATTAGACAAGCTCAAAGAAACTGAACAGAAAGAAAATCAGCAGGCAAATACTACGCTGTGAAGTTTAAGGCACTAAATCAATGCGAGCGGTTTATTATCCATTCATAGAACAGGAAAAACCAGCTAGAGAGGGGGCTAACAGTGTGGGGACAAATAGGCCTGCACAGAACAGACATGTGAGGAACAATCCTCAGGAAAAGGAGACAAAAACTTTAGCATATCTAACCCAATTATATTTGCTATCTCCTCTGGGACAAATCTGAATAGATCAGGGCCAGCGCTGTGGTGGGGCATCCGAGGGCATAACAAGCACTTAGATCACTTGATTTCAAAAACAACACATTTCAGCGTTAGATCGTCTCTTATTTAACAAACAAACGAAATGAATGCTCTGCTAGTTAACTGGAGATGTTTTATTTATTTGTATTAGCTACATCCGTGCCGCGAGATGTTTCAAAGTGGTGGGGACAATATCGACCCTGGCAAAAAGTGGTGGGGAAAATCGCAAATAATATTTAATAATAATAATAATAATAATAATAATAATAAAAAAGGTGTTTCATTTTTTATAGCATTTCTGCTGTGTTGGACTATGATGTCGCCACTGCGTCAAAATATTTCTCAAATGGCAGTGCCTCCCCGCCGATGACCCAATGCCCACCTGCCGATCACACAATGCCCACCTGCCGATGACACAATGCCCACCCGCCGATGACCCAATGCCCACCCGCCGATGACCCAATGCCCCTCCAGTAGATCTGCTCTGGATGCTGACTCTGGAATAGATGCTTGATTTTGCAGCATAATAAGCATGTGTTCGTTTTACACTGGAACAGCAGAGGCATGCCCAGACATGGTGATATGGATATGATTTCCTGAACTGGTCTCAAAATGTCACTGTTGAAGTTGAAGCAGTTTACCTGAACAGCACAGCCCAGTATTAGCAACAGCAGTCTCTTCATCTCCTCCATGCTTTTAGCTGAGGAAAAAACAAATATTGAGAATAACGGTACTATAAACATAAGAAATTAATGCATCAACTCTTTTACAATCACACAAACCCTTTGAGATCAAGTTTTTTAATACAGTTTTTCTAAGCTTGTTTCTGTGTGTTGGTGATTTTGTTTGTCTGGCAGTCTTAAGACTAATAAATACTCTGGAGAGAATGGAGTGGGTGTGGGGGTGCTGTCACCGTGGCGACCATTTGTTGCTAAACGCCACCCCACCCCACATCGTACCCCCCTTTACACACACAGCAGAGGAGGAGCTCTTTACCAGCCGTGGGGGAAATGACTCTATTGTCCACTACAAGTGAAGCTTACTAAAAAAACACAAACATCAGAGTGTTGCACATGTAACAAGATAAGAAACAAATCGACCAGCACATAAAAACCCTTAAACATAAGGCCTTCTGTGAAATTACTGTGCCCTGAATTACACATATGATGTTTGTCAATTTAAAAGATAATTATGAAAGTCAAGAAAGTCACAGTTTGTCATAAAACAGAAGAGTAACATTTAGTTTTATGTGAAAATCGCTCCATGAACTACATCTCTCGTCTCGCACTATGTACGTCACCGAGCTCGTGTGTGTGCAGTCTGGTACAAAACACACAGGCATGACGGCATAACGTTACGATTATAACGTTAGACTGTAGAAGAAATGACAGATGTTAGCTTCAGTAAAGTTAGCTTTATTCAAGAGAGAAAAGGTATGACGTCACATGCGCGCCATGGTGGACCACGGGACCTTATTTCAGAAAAACATTGTATGGTAGTCAATGGCGAGAGACAACAAATATTTGGATCATGTGCCCTGAATTACACATATGATGTTTTTCAATTTAAAAGATACATTTTAAAGTCAAGAAAGTCGCAGTTTGATGTAAAACTGTTGAGGTATAAGACTGAAAATACGTAATTACAAAGACTACAAACCCAAAAGGCGCGCATGTGACGTCATACTTTTTCTCTCAATGAATGAAGCTAACTTTACTGAAGCTAACGTCTGTCATTTCTTCTACAGTCTAACGTTATAATCGTAACGTTACGCCGTCACGCCTGTGTGTTTTGTACTAGACTGCACACACACGAGCTCGGTGACGTACATAGTGCGAGACGAGAGATGTAGTTCATGGAGCGATTTTCACATAAAACTTAATGTTACTCCTCTGTTCTATGACAAACTGTGACTTTCTTGACTTTCATAATTATCTTTTAAATTGACAAACATCATATGTGTAGTTCAGGGCACAGTTCAGACGGAATAAAAAGATAAGTTGTCTCTCGCCATTGACCAATATACATATTTTTTCCGAAATAAGGTCCCATGAGCCGGAAGCGGAGAGGAGGGACTTAGGCTCTCTATACATTCATATTAGTCATTTTCTGGGAAAACATTACTTCCTTAAATCTTTTCATGACTAGAATGACTAGAATGTGGTCCGCGGGAGCCAACTGAACAACGTGTACAGAAATAAGCTCCAATACAGCATCCAGGGAAAAAAAAAAAATCTCAGACTGTTTTGATAACCCATGACAAGTAGAAAATGACGGCATAACCATGATAAGGGATTATTTTATATGCAAAATCATTGTACAGCATCCTGTAGGTAGCAAGCATGAGCAGAGAAGGAAATTAGTCTACGCACATACGCATAAAGGTCAATCTGCAGATCAGATGCACACCTCGTTATAACAAAGGCCTGTTATATGTGTCTGTTGTCAACAGTCTACTGTAACATTACCATATGTATTGGAGTATAACAGCAGACCTGCAGAAGTGATCAGGTGTCATGGTGCAAACCTTACAATATTCGCAGAAGTTTAGTTGGTTTTATGTAGTGATATTTGAACATTATTAGCTAATAAACAATTTACCAGCTAATAATCTTTTGTCAGTCAAATACTGCCTTGCTTTAGTAGGAAATACTTTGCAAGTTGACATCATTATAACTAAAGGTTTGCTTTGTTACAGGGAGCAAGAATTACGCGATGGAAAATCGGTGAGTTTGTAGTCAACATTTCCAACTGGATGACCACGAACACAGTGTTTTAGGCCGAACGAAGGGGGAAAAGTGAAAGAAACGGCCATTCTGGCCATCTTGCGCCAGCGCAAACCCTCTTTTGGTGTTAAAAAACAACTGTCAGGATATACCAAAGACACGCAGTGACAAATTAGCGCTGAAAAGGCGTGGACAGGGTTATTTTGGCGGCTGACCTTATTGTATATGCATTTTTGCATATGCAATAATGCATTGTTAGTTTTCCCAAAGCATTTTCCCGAAACAAAATGCTGTTGCGTACAGGTAAGAAAGCGGTTGCCATATTGTTCTAGGGATACAAAAGGGATACAAAAATGCAGAAGTATAATCTATAGTTTTACAAAAGTCCTGGAGCTTTTGCTGAGGAATAAACGTGCATACACTACCGACACTACTGAAAAATCTGCAAAGTTACTTTAATTGAGGCATTTTTTTTTACTCTATACCATTCGCTAACAGTTAATTTTATATCTATACTATTTTTACATATTTTATTACACAGCTCTCTTGATTCAATTGCAAGCATTGCAGCATTGTTCAGTCAAATATTTTAGTTTAATGACAGATTAAAGCTTTATAATTGGCTATAGTCCCAGACTCTAGCAGCTCTACTGGCAACAGCCAGATCCCCAGTCAGCACTTAGGGCTGGGCTTGATCCCAACAAGTTTCCTCTGGCCTTTCTCCTTTCCTCCTGCCATTACAAGGTCCCCAACATGAGTTTCCTTCCCCAGAGAGCCAGAACCTTGTCCGCACACATCCCATATCAGAAGGTGAAAGGGTGTTTATGAAGGCTGAGGTGATAAATGAGGAGGTTTGTTCAGGGTGTACTGTACGTTTTGTTTTGGGGCATGATGGAAAGTGGTAGTAGGTGATTTATAGTGACGATATAGCAACTGATCCAGATAAAAGTAAGAAAATAAAAGTATGCTGATTCTACCAAACGTGTGCTATATTGTCATAAATGTGCATAAAAAGACATTAGCAATGAATTGCAGATAACTTTTTCTGTTAATATAAGCATTCTCTTTAAAAAAAAAGAATGCCTAATTTTGCGTTTTAAATTTCATCTTGCAAGTGTTGCAGAAAACAAAATATATGATAATAGAATTGTTGCACTATTTTCCCTTGAAATTCTGTCCACAGATTATGCATCAGCCCTGGCTGTTACCATCATATCATGTTTCACAGACAGAGCTTCGATTAAGCCAGAATTAGGCCTTAGTTCAATTTATGCATTTGAGTAACTTTTATAAACATGCATTAGAAAAAAAAACATTACTGGTGTACATCTAGAGACAAAACAATGACATATTTTAAGATTAAAGTAACATATTAAGCAGAGAGTTTAAGTTGTCCTTGTGTTTTATGTCAACCCATCATGATTTTGTATAGTAAACAATTAAAAAGTAGATATTGGAAAAAAGATCAACATTAAATTCTCTTTCTAAAAGACACCTTAGGTAACACTTTAATTTAAGGTAGTTACACGTTACTACATGTACTTACTATAATAATAGCAACAGTAAATTACGCATAATTACAAGTAACTAATCCTAAACCAAACAATAACCATAACTTTAGAGCAACTGCATGTATTTAATTAATATTACTCAGTCAGTACTTATCTGAGTAAGTACAATGTAACTACGTCACCTTAAAATAAAGTGACCTTAACCACACCTTATTGTTTTACAACCTTGATAATCATTTAAAATTAAATAATAAAACCATAATCTTGGCACCATCAAACCACTTAGCTTTCTGAAGATATAAATACATGTATTACACACATATTCAAATGTGTGTAAATGTGTATAAAAAAGCTTAATTTATCTTAAGAACAATGCAGTTTAATAACACATTATAGAACGTTTTAAAATGTTAATTTAAAAATGTACTTAAACCAGAAAGACGCCCATTTTGTACCACAATCTAGTGGCTTATTTAAAATGATATGAATGAGCAATACCTGATAATGGGTCCTTGGCGATGGCCAGAACATTGGGCAGGTTCATGACGATGAGCTGCTGAAGACTCTCCTGAGAGAAAAAAGAAAACATGCCTATTGTAAACGGGTAGACATGGAAACATTCAGTGCACTGTGATGGGACCTTAAACATTTCATCTATGTAAAAGGACAACAGTAAAGGGTCAAAATAGGCATTAATCAAGATGGCAGCCAGATTGAGAGACGGACGGGTGTCAATATTTGGGGCGAGTACCTAAAACAGGGTCAGTGGTTACGTGGGAACAGGAAACTCCTACTTACAAACAGACAGGCAGGATATCAAAATGGAAATGGGAAGCATTAGCAGCCCCAGACGAGGCATGTCTTGGGTGGAGAACATCAAATTCCAGCATACAGCCAAAATATGAGCGAAGCAATATTTATTAAAAAAATGTTTAAAAAAAGGACGACAAAGGGAACAAGATTTAACGGCATAAATATGCAGGAGTACACGTGTGCCCATGTAATAATGGACTTGCCTTCAGGCACAATGGCCCCCAGGGCAACAAAGCTCAACAAAGCACACAAAGAACAAGACCAAACCCTTCATTACGAAACACACTTAGATAAGAGCACTGACATCAGTGACAGAATTACATTCCAGATTTATTGTTTCTGTGCAACCGTCAATAAATTATATTCGAGAATCATTTCTGAAAGCTGAACCATTCTTTATCACAGATCTTGTGGGGTTTATTAATTTTATATATAAATGTGTGTGTGTGTGTGTGTGCGTGTGTGTGTGTGTGTACGCGTGCGCATGTATGTGTATATTTATATAATATATAAAACGATATATAATACATTATAAATTATATATAAAATATGTTTTATGTGAAAATATAAATATGTATATGTATATATATATATATATATATATATATATATATATATGTGTGTGTGTATATTTATATTTTCACATAAAACATATTTTGTATATAATGTATTATATATCGTTTTTCAGTTCCATTCTGTTGTGCTTTGTTTTACCATTTTTGAATGGAAGAACATCACGTGAACCAGCCTGATTATACAGGACATCCTTACGACCAATTAGACGTACAGGCAACCCACTGACTAGTCAGTTTTCAAAATATGTGGTTCAGTACATTCCTACTTTCAACAAACTGAAGTCATGTTGTAGGCAGAAGGATCTCTCACCCGAGTGCATGGCTACACAGTAGGGCTACACGATATTGAAGAAAAGTGCGATATGCGATAACTCATTAAATAATGCGATATTCGATATGTGATACGACAACGCTTAAAGTGTGTAAAATAAACTTAAATTATCTTTAAAATAGTTAAATTATATAACTTTCACATTCTTTTTTGACAAGAAAACATCCCTGCAACTTCTTAAAGTGAAAATCAGTGTTTTACAGTAGCATAAGAAGTGTTATCTTAACATCATTGTAAACCACTGGGTTTAGGGTTTCAGGTTATCCTACATTAGGTTTATTTAACAACAGAAACGGAATAATCAAATGTAAAAATAAAGCAATGCTTAGTTTTCACTGTATGAATGAAATATATACTGATTCTTATCAAAGCTACAAAAGTTATTCAGCCAAGAGCAGTGAGTGATTTTCTCTTTGTCTTCTGTTCATGACCCTAGTTATTGCAAGCTGTTGCGATATGCATATCGCCATATATACATTTGCGATATTTCGATAATTTCGATATATTGTGCAGCCCTACTACACAGCTAATGAGAAAGAGTGCTATCGCATTTGACATCATCGAGCCCGGACCTCCTACTGACGACTCCATCTTCAGCTCAGAGGAGTGACTCCCAGGAGAGGTCTTTGTGTGCAGAGACCAAAAGAGACACGACCCTCATCCAGTATAATAGAGCTGAGGCCGAGGACACAACACACTGCCTTTTTCAAAACATAGGCCTGCAAGAATTCCTTTCTTTACTACTATCCTTACAAACACTGAGAATACAGAAGTAATGAACTAAAGACTCTTTGTTATCTACTTTTCCGATAAATATGTGCAGCCGAAAGAGTTTCAATATATCAACACATGTGAATAGAGTAGCGATGCATGAATCGTTATGTTGGTCAGTGCAGCGAATCCATATAACCAACTTGAACCCATTGTGAAATCTGCATGAGGAAATCTTTTGCCCTTATGTGAAATTCCCTATCGCCTGGATTCCAGCTGAAATGACTTGAAATTAGAGATGCACCGATTACAATTTTCTAGGCCGATTCCGATTTCCGATTTTTCAAACCACTTTACAGCACACACACATTTATTTTCTCTCTTTTCTTTAGTAGAACATTTTTTGAACAGTAATCGCTATAAAGTAGAACTATATAAATAACTCCTGGTGTGGGAAATACACACACATCTAAAGTGCAGTGTTATGGAAGAACAACTTCCTTCTTTTCACAAAAATTTGTTCATTTCAAAATAGGGCTGCAACAACTAATCGATAAAATCGATTATAATCGATTATGAAAATCGTTGTCAACGAATGTCATTATCGATTAGTTGGTCTGCTTACGTCACGGGGAGCGTTTACTGGTACGCACACACACGCAAGGTCTCTCTCCCTCAGGCGCTCTGCCGAGCGCGCGCGCTACACGGTTTGGAGCAGTCTCTTCTGTCTCGCATGCGCGCTCTTGCTTGCGCGCTCTAGATTTCGGGAGTTTGAACTAATTCGCGGGCATCAGGGAGCCGCAATCAATATGCGGGAGACTCCCGGGACTTCCGGGATGTCTGTATTTTGTCTCGAGCATCAGGTTGCGCAATCAGTTCGCTCGCAACGTAAGTGATGGATTAAAATAGCGCTACCGCAGAAATAGGTTAAATTAAAACGGTCTTTACAAAGCGAAGCACTAAATATAAAGGCAGTTAATAACAGCAGCAGTAAAATATAGTTTTTTAGTCACTGTACTCAGTGGTTTTCAGCGAATGCTTGTGCACTAATGCATAATTTCTCCTGTCCTTTACTCAAGCCTGTTAGCTTGCTGGGTAACGTTACCTCCATTCCGTTCTCTTTTTATAGCATTTGTCTACTAAGTTTTAATTGTTTTTCAAACGCGATCTACTGCGGCTCTACATTCACACAATTGTTTTCAGTCTTTCTATATTTATTTAATCAATTTATCCTTATATTATTCTTTTATATATTATGTATAATATATATTATATTCTTTATCCTTATATTCCTTATATATAATTAATTTTAAATAAAAATTAAATGAATTATATATTTTAGATGTTTTAGTTTGTTTTTAGTTCAGATATTCACATCTGAACAACATGTCTGTGTAAATTTGTTTTAACAAAAATTGTGTTAAAACATAATATGTTGGATATCATTTTTTTAACAATAATCATGTTTGTCAACTTGCCATCAGCAATTATCATTAAAAACAATGCAAATATTGATATTAGTAACTCAATGTGTGGCTTTTGCACTTTTTAAAGTACACTTTTACACATAAATACCCTGATTTACGGTTTTATTTAGTTATAATAAAAAAAAATCTAATTTAATTTCTATCCGATTAATCGATTAATCGAAAAAATAATCGTCCGATTAATCGATTATCAAAATAATCGTTAGTTGCAGCCCTATTTCAAAAAGAAAATTAATTTTCTTTTCTGACACATCCTACTCCAGTTCTTGTTAAAACACACCAGACATGCAAATTCTGTGCATTTTGGGCACTTTTTGTGTGAAATCATATTTATTTTGTCCATCAAAAGTGTGCTTTCCCTTTAATTGAGCGCGAGCAGCAGCAAAAATAGACTCTGCGCAGAAACCCGCGCTTTCACGCGCTGCTCCTGCTCCCGGTGTGAACGCACTCAATTATTAACATGCACGGCAAAATAAAATGAGCTGCTGCTCGCGCTTGCGGTGTGAAATGTCATGCGGCGCCAGAGTGCATTTGACCGGCATAAAATCGGCATATGTCAGACTGACCGGCCGGTCATGGCCGATCACGTGACAATCGGTCAATTCCAGTCACGAGCAGATCAATTAGTGCATCTCTACTTGAAATGATTATTATAATTTGGTATTTATGTTTTTTGAAAAGTTTGACAGCCATGGTCACTAGAGGTCTGCTACCCGACCCGATATTTCATGAATTTATTTCATTGCAACTTGTTTTGCTCATGTGCTCTTGCTCACTATGTCACAATTCGGCAGACGGCAAAACACACTATGAGGGAGAACTTATTACTGTAGCAAATGATGCACTGAAAGCTGTACTGTGGAAGAATTATGAACTTGTCAGTACAACCAACAAAGAGCTCAGCAGTTACATGCAGGACTTGCAGAGATGTTTTGGCTTACGAAAGCAAGACGACAGGTAGGCTTCTCTACAGCAGAGGCCGCTGTGCCTTGATGAAACGGTGTTGATTTACATGTTACTAAAGTGACTGCTGCACACAATCCTGAAATACAGCATATTATAAAAAGTTACTTTTTGAAAGAAAGCAATTTCGGGTTCGGGCTTCAAAACATAACATTATCGGTCGGATCGGGTCAAATGATCGCACAGAAAAAACAGTCATACAGGTTTGGAACGACATTAGGGTGATAATTTTCATATTTTTTATTAACTAGGCCTACTCCTTTAATTTCAGAAATTCAGTTTAGTCCAAGTCTAATTTGCATCATTACATTGTATTTATACACATCAGACACTTTCTAAATACCATCAAAACTAATGTTTCTTTACACTATACACAAGACGAACCTTAAAAACCACTTGAGTAATCTTGTCGTTCCTGTATTTTCTGGACCACTGATGTAAGACCACTTCTGAGATACCTATGCACAATGGAACAAGCAAGGCACTCTGGGAAGAAACTTACCGGTAAGTGGTTTTGACTGACGGCCAGTCTGGTGTGTATAATTACATAAAGGTACACGTTTCAACTTGAGAGGGGAAGAAAGCTCTTTATGGTGTTTTATTCGACCATGATGGGGTGTGTACAGTTGTGTCACGTTAAGCATTTTCTCCATAAACACCTCATTCTTCAGTTGCCAGTAAAACCTGATCATTTCTAGCGCTGCTTAGATCAAGCATGCTAATTACTAGATTTGGTTCATATGCAAGACGAGGAGGCTTTCATGCCAGCGTCAGTATCTCGTTTCAACAAACAGCAGAGGATGGAAAAAATGATAAAGGTTCAGTTAACATTCCTTCCTTAAGGTGCCTACACCATTTCAGATACATTACGATAGAAATTACTGCAAATAAACAACACATCAGAGAAAAACTCTAAGTGTAATGTCACCACAAAGATTACCTTCAATCATAGCAGATAATAATAATAATAATACGATACAGGACCTGCAATTGCATCATTACTGAAAATTACCTGCCTGAAGTAAATTATTCATGGACATGCATCCATATCACAATGCCGGCGAGGTGTTGGTTGAAAGACTAACCTCCTATTTTCTAGCCAAAGCCCTTTGAAAACAAAATGACCATTAAAGAAGACAAATATTCTATAAAATGGAGGAAAAACAAAGCGAAAAGAAAGGCGAAAGATTTCACACTGATGATATATGGGAGTGTTGGTTTTGCTGGCCTCCTAAACTTCACCCAACATTCAAACGGCATTTTCCACTGTAAAATCAGGACAACAAAGATAACCTCCACACCTTCATACTTTGTTACCCCACTGGAAACTAAAAATCCACTAAAAATGTCATGATGCAACTGGTCGGGATAGTTGGAAAGTTTCATAGAAACTTTCCTGAGCTCATTTCCTCTGTTGCCGTGCGGAACAATGCCTGAATGGTAAAGTATGACCTTTGACCCTGGGGTTGTCCACCCCCTGCTGGCTTCAGCATTACGAGCCAGTGCGACACATGGTCCTTATCTATATATTGGGAGTGGACGTTGGCATTCAGATTGGTTTTGACACAAATCATCTAAACTAATCTTAAAATATATTAATATAGAAAACATTTAATATTTTTCAATATTACTGTTTTTACTGTATTTTTTATCAAATAAATGGAGCCTTAGTAAGAATAAGACATTATATAAACTTTCCAACCCTAAACTTTTAAATGGTAGTGTACATTTTTTGGTAATTTAAAAATATTTGAAGTTTAGTGTTCTTATTAAATGGACTTTAATCCAGGAGGAAGAATAGGAGAAATCTGGGATTGTATTGACAAAAAAAGAGAGAAAAATATAAAGGTAGCCTAGCGCTCTTCATCTGAGATGAAAGGATGCATGGAGAAACGGGCTGTGGGGGGAATGGGAGCCGTCTTCAGTAGTAATAAATCAATAACACAGCAGTGATGGACCTCTTGGATCAACACACGAATCCCATTTCTCCCACTGATTTCTGTGGGAACATCAGCAGCTTCTCTTCTGCCCAGTGAGACAAATGGTCACAGAAAAGATATCACCGTATTAAACGATCCAGGGTCACCGGGTATGTACTTGCTCCCTGTGAGGATGTTATTTTGGATTCCAAATTCAAGTAAATATTTGGATTCGATGGGTAGAAAGTCAAAGCAAAACGACCATTCGTGTTTATCACAATACAAACACGGCTAGAATTGGCCAGGCTCATTGAAGTGAATAGAAGTGAGAAAGAGGAGTATTCAGTGCCATTGTGTTCCACTCTAAAACTGCAGTCATCACAGATACAGGAATGAGGAAACGCAAAAATACTTCACACAAGAAACCGGAGAATCTTAGAGACGGTACAGCTACTGCACAATAAAACAAATTCATACATAAGCCTTATTTCACTTAACTATGGTTGCAAATCTGTTTATTTTATTAATTCATTCTGTAAATCTGAACAGAGCCCCAAGATGGGTTCTTTGGAAGGGGTGTAATATGTTTTTAAATGGTTTACATTCTGATTTTTTTTTTTTTTTTTTTTACATTTGAATTATGTGCATGTTTATAATTATCATGTTTATACTACACAATAATATTGTAAATAATCTGTTGGATTTTTCTGATAATTTTTTTAAATTACATAGAAATAATATCATTACTGTAAATCCTTTTGGCCACGACAACGTAGTGAAAATCTGACAGTGACATCCCTACTGCAAACACACATGTACGTTTACCAAAAGCTGCTTATTTCTCAAACAGCAGAACATAGGCCTACACACACACACACACACACAAAAAACGAGCACCTAAAATGTACAAAATGCAAAGTTAATCTGAAAAGCTTAATTAAACTCATTAAAACTTACAAATTAATTTTAGTAAATTAATCATCATTGTTTTAAATAAAGTGTATTGGGAGTTTTTAAATGTCAGCTATCTGAATATTTTATGGCCTCAAAATGACTTAGTCTTTAAAGTCTGCATAGATGTGTTATGGTTTTGTATTAATTAATAGTTTTGAGAAATGTGTTTTCAGTAAATGCATCTTTGCAACTAGGAGAATCTGTGAGTTTAATTTATTTTACATTGGAGAAGAGTGAAGCAAATGTGCCCATTTTCATGATTGACACGTATGCTGGTGGCAAAAAATGGGCTGATCAATGGTCATCCTCTCCTCTGTTACAGTGACCCATATTGCAGGTTTGCCTAAGGGTTCTTCACTGAAAATACAATGGAGAAACCCACAAATGATCAATATTATCTAATTCACCAGACAAGATCGTGCCACATGTTCAGCCTGAGCTGTGGTTATGATTTAGACTTTGGCTTGATTTAGATTGCTCATATAAAGTGTCTATGTATGCCCTTTTGTGTTATCGAACGTGAAGGTCAATTTTACCAAATTTGTGGCCCCATTGCTGTCTATACTCAGTGACCCAGTGTTCTACATTCACTCTCCTGTGGAGTAAACCACAAGCTGACTACCCACATGGTAGATAGATTAAAAATAAGCCCAATCCACAGAGTTCCTGTCCAAACATGGCAGGCAAAATTACAGCCTAAACAGTTCTTTATATTGTACGAATGGCATGTTTTCAAAAACTCCAAATATACCGCATGTAGTCATTATTTTGCTGTTTAAGTGTATTGATGTAAGAGAAAGGGATACACAATACAGTATGGTACAGGTTATCAGCTGATATTAGAGTGTAACGGATTATCGCAAAAGAAAAGGACTTTTTATTCATCGGTTGTTTATTTTATTGATTTTGAGATGAGAGATGTGGGTGTTGCACTCAAAAGCGAATGCAGTCAATTGTGGAGATGCAGGGTTTAAGTGGACTAAATGTTTAAAGAAATCTGGCAAACGTCACCAGAGAGAAGTCTCTCATTATCAATGGAAGAACGAGCTATGACATTATTATTATATATTACAAGGTCAAAAAATACAAATAAATGAAACATACATGGATGGGTCATATTTTCAATATGTTGTGTAACTCTCTGAAGAATTCTGTGGTCCTTCGTGTTCAGAACTGAACCTTTTTTTTTTTTTTACACCCAATATAGCAGTTGTCATTCACATATATTCTGTTTTGTGATGTGTAATTTGAGACCCTATTCAAGGATATATTGGCAGAATGTGGGGAGACATAAAAGATGGAAACCACATAAAGACTAAGACGTCACAGTGTCCAAACATAAGAGCATAAACATCAGCCGCTAACAAGTGAAAAAACTGTAGAGTACACAAAGGGCCCAGGTGAGCAGCACCATCACATGTGATGTGCCCACTTCCTGTTACCAAAAATCATATTGCCTTTGTGATATCTCCACAAAGCACAATAACATCAAAGCGTAGTAATGCATACATGAAGTATTTAGGTTTCAGTTGTTGAGGTAACTTTTAAAAAACAAGAAAACTCAGAATTAAAAGGTCCAACCCCAAATCCCTGAACAAAACAAAAACAAATGGCTTAGAAAGGGAAACCTAATTCCTACAGGCTCTGTATGTGCGTGGACACACCAGCTTTCACTTCTCATTGACTCCGACGGCAACAGCAGGGACAGAAAGAGAGGCATTCCAGACTCCCTGGCAACTTCAACTGACCTAGAGAGCCATACCACCTCCCTCTTTACCCCAATTCTTCATTAAATAAAATCAGCCAAGTGGAACCTCCTCCACTTCTGTCCCATTGCAGAGGTAGAGTGACCGGCACCTCGGGACCAAAAATACACCGCAGTTGAGAAGAATAAGACTTCTCGTCTTCAATCATTACCTTTTAAAGACAGCTTGATCTTTGACCAGTGGTCCACAGGGGACATGTTTGCTTCATGTGTCACATTCAGAAGCAACAGATGTCCATCAAAGACAGGAGGAAGGCTAGAGTTACTCCATATGGCAGCTACCCCGTAATAAATAGAGAAACCTTCAGTCTGGAGTTATCCGGAGCAAAAACAAGGGGCGACATTCACTGACAATAGACGCACAGAAAAACAAAACTCCCTTAAAACAATACAGGCTCAGCCATGACCTGATTTATGCAAACAGGCGTAATATAAAATGAGCTCTATTTTATTAAACAGCAATAGGATGAAGATTCATAATGTAATGTGTAATGGCAACAGTTTAAAAAAAACATAGGATACAAAACTTTGGGTTGTCTTGTTAGAATGATTAACTTTGTACTGTTGAATGAATAGCCAGAATTGCAAAAAATGAAGCCGGTAATAAAATCCAAGGTACACGTTTTATGCTGTGCAAAGCGTTGTGAGTATAAACAAGTGTACAAACACAGTTCTGATTGGCAGTGAATTGTGATTGTCACACCCTCTGCATTCAGTGTAGACATACAAATTGTTGTTGCATCGCACCTGGTCAGGCCACAGTGTCGTGCATCCTTTGGTCTTAATTTGGTTTCACTAGCAAGTGACAAAGTGAGAAAGAATTTTCTTATTGCATGATAATAACAACAAGTCATAAGTAGAAACCTCTCAGGCAGCATAATCATTACTATTTGCCTAATCACCTTGTTAGGTCTCCATTCTTTTGCACAGTGAGTGAACTTGTGATCTCACCAAACACATGAATACATACTGTGCCAAAGTCTGCAGAAGGAAATGTTACGGTCTATCTGCTTTGAAATCCATGGACAAGAAACTGTCACTTTTGTGTAGAGAAAATATTTGTATCTTATAATCGTTAACTGCTGGCAGAGATGAGAAAGAGAGAGGCAGAGAAAATCCAAGAGATGGGGAGGGTTAAAGAATAGGGGGAAAAGGCTAGCTTTAAAGCAGTCCATAGTTGCGTTTCCACTGTCACTTCCAGGGCTTGATTGGGCCTCGTCAGGGCTTCTTGGGGCCAACTGCCAGGGTTTTCTGGCCCGCCGAATACCTCGGTCCAAAGCGGGCCAGCTCGGGCTAGAGGAGTGGTTACGAACCGAGGCGGAGCTTACCTGAGTCTGGGACAAACACACAGGCCTTTTAAAGGCAGTGAAAAGAAGCATGTGCATGTACATGTCTAAGCAACATTGAGTATTAAAATAATCAGGCATTACAAGACAGCCAAAAGAAGTGTCACATCTACATCCTGAAATGAAGCAGATCATGCAGAAATGAAATGTCAGACCAAGATGAGTGTTCAAGTAGAGCTCCTCTAAGGCGGTTCAGGTACATGCAGAAGGGAAACTGAACACCTCTGGGAACAGCCATGTCATCTCCACTGTACGCGAGCAAACAGTAGAACAAAGAGCTAGCAAGCTAACCCAAAGAGACACCTCCCTTCATTTAGAGCTACAGTGAAGCAGAACCTGTAAAAACCCGCCAAGGAACGGCAATTCAACACATGATTGTCCTCGTTTACAGGGCTTGCGTGGGGGTAATTCACAAGTTCTACGAATGAGTCTTAACCACATCCTTTAAGACAGCTATTGAACTCAAACCGAATTGTGTGGCGACAGTGAAGAGGGGTTTTTACTTTTACAATAGTGCATGTGGAACTATAGCCCTATTCGCACGGGTTAAGTATTACCTGCTGACCTCTAGTCATTTGTAAAAATTGCAGAGTTTGTCTGTGATCTTAATCCCTTGCGAATCGGCCATGTCCGTAATTTGCAAAGTAAAAATTCCCCCGCAAATGACCAACCATATTTCCTGAACATCGAGGTCCTGTGATAATATCAGTCCCGTGCAAATCGGCATCTCTGTGATTTGGCTGGGTCGTTTATAATTTTTTCAAGGTTTTTGTTTCCTGTGCGCTTTTTTATCCATCTTTCACGAAGAATGGAGGCTGCGTTGGAGTGTTTTGATAGTATTTTAGGTGCTGGGTCATATCGCTATACACCATACAACTATACAATTTGCAGAAAGAGAAAAATGAAAACCATCAGAAGAGCAAAAACAAAAAGAATGGTTAGATGGAGATGGATGACATGTATATAAGCATGCGGTAAGGAACATTCTTCCGTTTATAACGACAATAAATATACAATAACGACAAGCCATTTCCAAGCCTATTGACATCATATCCGGGAGATAAGTCAGTAAATTCAAGTAAAATCACAGGCTTCACTTATCCCGTGCGAATGCGCCACACGAAATTCAGATGCGGGGGGGTAATTTCTCATTCACACGAGGTCCCCATATAATACTAATCCCATGCGAATAGGGCTTAAGCTGAAGTCAGCCAATCACAGACTGAAAGGGAATGCTAAGACTGTTCGGGCTAGCTGGGCGGGTGGTAGAAGGGCAACCCTCGAACCCAACCAATAAACAAAAACAGTTGGCACGTCATTGTCGCAGACAAACTTTCAGCCAAAGCTGTGCGACACATTTTCGAATTAACCATTTTGAGTGCAATCTAAAACAAAACAACTTCGGCTAGATGTCCTAACATAATGTTAAAGGCACACTATGCAGAAATTCTGTTTTTGTCAAACAGCGACCCCTAGAGTCGATAAATAGCCTATAGCCTAGGCCTACTGTATAATTAATTTCATTTGTGTTTTTTGAGTGTAATGTAAACATTACAAAATGCCAGATAACATCAAATAAAGTTACATGTGCGTCGCATTATTTCATAACATTGTCCGTTATGAAGTCGTTAGACATGATTATTGCAATTTATCATAATAGTTTTGAAATTACGCTCGTTTACACCATTTATAACGTGTATGGTGTCGCAGGAATCAACTTTAACAGTGAAAGCCTGAGCGAGTGGGACTCTTGTCTGGTTCCTCACGCTGTCAGATTCTTGTTTCCTTTTCCTAGACTCTTCCGACCGCACTTTCTTCGTTTTTTCCTTCGTCGAGTCTGCCATCACGTCTGAAATGCGCGCCAGTGTAGTGTCTTACATAGAGGGTGCTTCATATGTATGTGCTTATTGGTATGTGTGCAGTGCCGTAAAGCAAGAATGATCTTACATTAAAGGTACATAAAGGTGCTGAGGTCTGACTTTGTGGTGCTCTGAAATTAAGTTATTTTAATATTAATATGTGATGAAGGACTTTGAAAGAAGTTTGACAATTAGTTTACGGTTAGACTAGGCTTGCTATCGATAACGTTACACTGACACAACTTAAGTTAATGCTCTGAATTCGCAGCTAATATCAAATCCATAACTTTTTGATCAAGTTAAAATTTCCAGGTCAACCACAAATAATCCCATTACCTTTTAATATCATCCGATAACTAATTCAATGCCGATTTGTTGCTTTTCCCACTTACCACTTCAAGACCATCTGTAAAACATTGCCAGCTAAATGTGCGAGACGAGTGAGTTGCTTGAACATACACAGCAAAGATTCTAGAGCGACACGCGCATAGCGCTCTAGATTTGATATACACAGACACCATATTAGGAAAAAGGGGCGGGCTGATGCTGACCAATTTATTACACATCCAGAAGAATACATTTGAGTCGTTATAGGCTCTGGTAATTATGGAGCATAATAGGAATAAAGTTGTGACAAAAAAATTATCAGGGAGGAAAAATCTGAGGGGGCACGTGCCCTTTGAATGGGCATGACGCCACTGAAGACGACCATCATTCTACCCAAAAAAAGTCAAATAACCATTCCAATGACTCAGAAGCTGTTGAGTTAAGCTAAAAAAAAACTGCATAGTTCCCCTTTAAGTGTGTTGCGGTCCACGTAGTTCATTATGCATGGGCCCTGGGCATATCAGGGGCCCGGCAAGGCCACATATCTCATGTTCAAGCTCTGAAAGGAGTCAGCTTACAGGACCTCATGTTCACAACGACATGCTATTCAGACAATAGGCAGGGAGGAACCAACATACAACCCCTCCCCTCCCCCAGAGGTCCATTGTTCCCACTGTCTGTAGCACTGATCCCTGCAGTGGGATGCTTTCTGGTGAGCAAGCACAGAGTCATTTTAAAGCTAATGAGGGGAGAACAGAAAGTGTGGGCAGACATTGAGAGATGACACTGGGACAGTGAAATGGACTGAGGTGAGACCCCAACCCACAGTCCCAATGGATTACTATACATTCCCAATTCCTTGATGAAACTGGGGCAAATCTGGTCGGTGTAGATTAAATCAGCCAATGTGAGGGTTTAGGCTTAAACCTAAATCTAGGCTAAGCTGGGAGATGGCATTATTTTGGCATTAGATATTGAAGGTGTGTAATCTTTCATAACCTGCCGTGAGAGACATTTGCTTTATGTGCAAATATTTATAGAGTTCAGGTCACAAGTCCTTAGAAACCATGCAGTTCCCATCAATTATCTGCGGGATCTAAACTTGAGATGTTGTTTTTGATCTACCCAGGCTGCAGTAGTACATACGGCAGAAATAGTGATCACAAATCCATATGTTTGTCCAAAGAAAACCAATTAACACCACCTTTAATCATTCCCACAAACCCGGTTCAAAATACAGTTTCTCAAGTAAATGTGAGTGAGTACACAAGTACGACCATATTAGCCCGGTTCTGTCAACACTGCATTGGCTCCCTATTAAACATCGTATAAATTTTAAAATATTGCTGATAACTTACAAAGCACTAAATGGTTTAGCTCCCCAGTACTTGAGCGAGCTCTTAACCCATTATAGTCCTTCACGTCTATTGCGATCTCAAAGTTCTGGCCAGTTGATAATACCTAGAATATCTAAATCGACTACTGGCGGTAGATCCATTTCCTATTTAGCACCAAAATTTTGAAACAATCTTCCTAACATTGTCCGGGAAGCAGACACAGTCTGTCAGTTCATAGCTAGACTAAAAACACATCTCTTTGACCTAGCATTCACATAACACTCTATAGACTTCTATAATTCAATATTAGGCTGCTTAGTTTAGATCAGCCGGAACTGGGAACACCTCCCTTAAATCCTGATGTACTCGTTACATCATAAGATGAATGGCATCTACGCTAATTTTAGTGTCTTTGTTTATCCCGAGGTTTTCCCGCAGCCTGCCGGATCCAGGCCGTTTCCAGATCTGACGAAGGACTTTAGCCTGGACCCGATGACAATGCAGTGCTGAAGTGCCAACTAGCCTCTCCCTATGGAGGATCCCTATACCAGTCTACAGATAAAGCGTTGTGGATTTTTTTTTTTTGGTTCGCGTACCTACCCGAAGTGATAAGATAAAATAAAATTCTGCATCACAATTTATAGACAAGAAGTTTGTTTAGGCATGGTTTGTAACTGCGCACATATATTCAAACGCACATAACTATAGAATCAATTCTTAATGCGCATGTGAACGCCATCAGCGTCTATCACAGGTTCGCGTTTAAAGTCTGTTAGAGAGAACGGTGTCGTCTTAGCGGCCCCTAATTTAATAACAAACTATCATTTAGACGGAAGTGAATCAATCAAAACTAACTTTAGCTGGAAAAACATTTTTCAAGAACCACTATAAAACTAAACCAATCTCTGTTACCTTAAATTATAGGTTTATCTCTGTAAAGCTGCTTTGAAACAATCTACATTGTTAAAAGCGCTATATAAATGAGGATGACTTGACTTGACACCAGCTTGTGCAAAACTTAGCATCACAATGCCCAGATGTTGTGGGTAGTAGTTGCCAGAATGGTATTGGTACCAGAGCCAGTTCCTGGTTAGGGTTCGTGGAAGTGAACCCTGACTTGAGAACCAAACGGTAATGTAACAGATTAATTACTTTGTACTTCATGTAGCTACATAAATAGTCTAGAAGATATTTTTAATCTGAACAAATTTGAATAAAACAATTTTCCACTCTCCACCTCCTAATACATTTGGTTCACGGTTCCGACATGGCTCAGTTCTCAACCAAGTGAAGTCCAAGGGATTTTATTTTTCGTAAAAATTACGTTTTACGGCTAAAAAGTAAGCACGCCTCTCCTTATTAAGCCTCAGTATTCTAGCCATCATTTATTTCTGTAGCGCAAACAAGGTGGAACAAAAAATACACAAATGTTTAATACTTAAGCTTTGTGGTTTTGAAATAGAATGAGCAAAAGTAATAGCGAGACTTGCCTTAGCAAACACAACTAATTAATCACTAAAATCATCTTCCTTTATCACTCTCACTTCCTGTGTTGCTGCTGCATGAACATGCTCAAACAACGTGCGCTATTTTACCCTTCATGTCAACAAGCATGATCCAGTTTATGGATCTTTTTAGAAATGAATGCCATTGTTCAACTCACTCACATGAGCATAAAAGACCAGTCTACAGGCGTCTGCTTATCTCACTGGCCTTCTGGGTCATTTCTGTACACAGTGGCTGAGACTCCTGTTGACACTCAGATACAATGTAGTTTATGGCTGAGAGAGAAAGCACTTCACAAATAGAAATAACAACAGTTCTTCTCAGATTTCCGTCTTGTGGGGATCTCAAATAGAACGCTCTAGTTATTTCTGCAAATCAATCCAAATTAATAGAATGAGGAAGACAACAAATTGATTAGCTCCATTTGTGAATGGTATATTGTCACTAATATTGATTGTTATCATGTAACAGTATAGATATTTGGCATTGACTATTGATATTCAATAGTGTGGTTGGTTATGGTATCTATCTCTCTGATGACTCTACAAAATGATTTTAACAATGCCGTCAAATCACATTTAAAACAATTTATGAAAAAGCCACAGAGTAATCACAAATCCTGTGGATATCGCGTTTGGGAAAACAATGGAAAACATTCCATTATTTTTCCCACTTCATTTGGTGCCAGAAAAGTATACACTTTGTTTGCAAGTGTTACTAAATGTCGTTTTTGATCGTCAGCCAAACATGGTACTTCAATCCACTGATGTATCACATAGGGCAACACATTTGCATAGCAGATGCGTAAGCAATGCACTGATGCGTTTTAATGCAAATTTGTTGATAAAAAGATGCATGCATTGCATATTACTTATGGACATAGTTACTGCTAGCAAAAAAACTCAACCATTGCTAAATTCATTGCCCTGCACAGTTAAATTGTACATTTAACAATATTATTACAACATTATTTTCCTGTTATCTCTGTAAAGCTGATTTGAAACAATCTGGATTGTAAAAAGCTCTATGTAAATAAAGGTGACTTGACTCATACATAGTCATTTGAACATTATATAAATATCTATAGCAACGGATATAATATATCCAGGTGATAAATTAATACATTACAGATTAATAGATTGTAAACTGGAGCTAACCGTAAAATTGAGTCACCCGATCCAGTGTCCACCTCATTTCTTATCAATATGCAGCAACAGCACAGAAGTGTGAAGTGTGTTATGTACTAATTAGGTCCCTGGGTGTTTGTGAGGGACCACCATAGTGTATCACAGCTTAGTAAGACATAAGAGAGAAGATACGGGGAAAAAAAGAGTGAATGACCCAACTCCTGAATCACTAGAAGAAAATAAGAAGCCTACTTTGCATTGAGAGAGCTAATATGTTATAAAGCATATCCTTTGGCCATTAGCCGAATGTCTTAAGGACAGAATTTCAGAGGGTCTTTCAGTTCTCACATTACAGTGACCCTTCCCCCTCATCAAATCCCCATAGTTGGGTCTCCGGGGGTGCGATTAACACGGGATAAAACAACACATCTGGTTCTGTTCAGCAGAGCGTTGATCCAAATCAGATGCTCAAATGTTGCTTTTCTGAAGTCCATTTCCGAGATCATATAGTACAGTTTGCCTCAGGTTGAGAATGAGCACTTTGTGTGTGTTTTAGACAAGCCACATGAAGAAAATTGAGACAGTTGACAACACACACAACCCAGAGTGTGTATTTACCCCTCAGTGTAAAGAATTTTAATGAATAACCTGAGTTTTACCTAGCCTGGCTCCATCCTCCTACGTACTTCAGCTCAATTTTAATTTTCCTTCCGTACTAGGTCTGGGATTGTGCTGTAGTCTTTGGTTTTCTCCGGTCAATTTTTTACCGGGCCAATCAGCGAACAGAGGGAGTGGGTAAGATCGATGACGTTGTGCGTTATTTTGAGTTGTACTTCAGTTACGGCAGCGGAGAAAGATGCGTTGTGGCAACGCTGCCAAATATCAAGAAGTTAAAGCCGGAGCAAGAACAATCTTTGCTTAGTTTTGTTGATGGCCATGATGTTGTGGCCCTCCTCCCCACGGGGTTCGGCATGACAGACGTCACGACCAAATGCTAGCGATTGGTTATGGCAAATCCAGAGTGACTATAGGCAGATCCAATAGTTTTAGACTTCAATAGAGTACCCGCCTACAAGGAAGTTAACGCTTGTCAATGGCACGGTGCCAGACTCTGTACAAATGAAATGTACGAGAGTCTGGTGGGACCAGGCTATGTTTCACCATGGTTGACCCAAAATATCTGACAGATAGCACCTCTTTTACAGTGCTTGGTTAAAGCGGTACTTACGCCAAGGTGAGAGCACTTCTGTATGAACACAAACCTCTCAGTTACTTATTACTGAGCCCATTGGGTGACTTATAAAAAAACACTAAGATGAGCTCCACCCAAGACAAATATGTGGTTATGGGGGCCTTCCATCACTGAAGGAGTGTGATTACTACATCCTGAAGCTCTGCCAAAAATCTTGCATAATACATAATAAGAGGTTATTTTAATATCTCAGCTGCTTACTGCAGAGTGTTCTTTTAAACAAAACAAAGAAGGGAACTGATGGAGGGCAAAAGTATACGATGGGACAAACCTGCAGGACCATTATAGATGTGGTCATAGATCGAAAAGTGGAGAATATAGTTTTTTCATTGACCACGTATAGCAATGTCCTAATCATATTCAACACGACAAAGTGATAAGAGATAAAAGAAAAGCCACAGACCATTTTGTCAATTACTTGGTTTTCGATTTAGGCAGCCCAAACCCAATGTGAAATCTCATTGGTCCAAATCCTTAAAACAGTAAATTAAACATCAAATGTATTTTGATTTAGTCATTTTCCCATGCAAAGCTGCTGTTTGGCATCATGCTTGATTGGGACACAATGTTAAACTTTACCCTCCGATACCAAATATTTTATAATATCCTTGCTTGAATGTGTGTGTTGGTTAGTGTGTGTGTGTGCGTGTGTGTGTGTGTGTGTGGGGGGGGGGGGGGGTATCACACAAATATCACACAAAAAACAGATATTTGGCCCCCAATATGGGGGGAAACAGACATTTCTCAGCGACTGACACACATCAGTCTTCTTTCACTAAGTTGTGATGGAAAGCAGTGAGATCTGAGCAGGAATGTGTCTGAGACACTCTGCCAAGGGAAAAGGGGGTCAGATGTGGCAAACGCTTACTCAGATGGTGGGACGCTGCCCAGAACAGACCAAACCAAATCAAAAGATTTCAACTCCCAAAACCAACAACATAAAATACCCCTTCCAGCAGAAATTGTGAGTGAGAACTGTTTTCTGTGAGACCAGAAACTGAGTCAATGATGTCTAATATAGTGTTGGGAAAGGCTGTCCTTTCATGTATCCCTGTTTTCTTCACAATAATTACTATCATTATTATGACTAGTCTCTCATAAAAAGTTTTAGTTTCTTATAGACCACCTTCAACTCCGTGAGGTCTTGAAAAGCACTCTCACTCTGATATTACCCCAATGAACAACATCCATATAAAAAATGTTTTAAAAGCGTGTTCAAAAAACATGGCAGCATGGTATATATTAGGATTTTAAAATATGATATTAAAGTCTGGCCAATACCAATAATTATTTTCATGTAATGGTCCACACAAAAAAATGGCGAATGTTAAAATTCTTTAGTCTTTGTCTAAATAAATTCAAAATAAAACTCTAAAATGAAATGCTTTAATTCCACAATTGAATTTAGACAATATTATAATCTACAGTATGAAAAGAGATTTTCTAAATATAACATACATTTTTTTATTATATTACTTTTGCCATAACTCAAAGCTAAATTTTAAATCTTTAAAAACTCTAAATAATATTTTACAAAAAGGAATTTAATAATTTAGGGAGGTCAACTAGTATATGTTTCTTTATTTTTAAAGTTTTTTTTTTTTTTTTCAAATATCAATAAAAAACATGTCTGATTGGTGGCTGGCAGACGTGACTCTTAACCATCAAATTATGCATGCCGTTCATAAGTGACAACTCATTCAGAAAACCGAACCGCCACCAACTAGCTGATTTTTGAAAATGTATATTTCTGCACATCTTTACTGGTTGCCTTCACATAATAACTACTAAGATCTGAGGTTTCAGGGTTGACATAACAGAAACACGTCTATGGGATCAAAAATAAGGCGCCCAGCTACCCACAAAACACAGTCACATCTGCAAACATGTTTAATCCTCATGACACCAGAATCACCACCCTGTGTCTGCAGAGACCAGCCGCTGTCTGCCATCTAATACTACTACACACACACACAATGCCATCTTTAAAAAAGCTTAAGCTCTTGTGAACACCAGAAAGTACTTTCCAGTTGCGACACGACATGGAGGAATAGATCTTACCTGGTAGTAGTTTTTGATATGTCGGATGACAGTGTTGAGGTTCTGTATTCTAAGGTTGACATCATTGTTGACTTGTTTGTTCACTCGCTGATTCATGGGGCTTGGGTCTCTGTGGACCAAAAGCAACAAGAGCACATATGAAAATCTTCACATAAGCACAAATTGAATAGGACTGGGGAGAATGTTCAACTAGTCATCCAACCTAATTAACTAGTGAGAACGATTAGTTATATCTAACTACATCCATCCATTCTTATTTTTTTTAAAGCAACACCAAGGAACTTTTCCTCTGTGGTCGCCCTACAGGTTGGAAGCGGAATTATCCATTACCGCTGTTGCAAATAAGTTAGCCTACCGCAGCCTACTATCGCACACGCACGCTCGCTGTTTATCAGCACCGGTTTTGGAGTCAACAATGGCCACAGACAAGGTAGGGTATGATGCATGATTTTATGAAAGACATCACAAACGAAGAAAAACTATGTATGCCGCAAAGCAGTCGAATTTTGTAGTTCTTTTTGTGCTCCGGTTACTACCCTAAACCCGAAGTTACATAGTGCCAGTAAAAGCGATACAGACCACGTCAGGCTATGGCAGACGTGTCATTTAACCTATTGTAAGTCGGTGTACCATCACAAGGGTCTTGGAAATATATTATGAAGGTTGAAAAACTACATAGTGTTACTTTAACGGTTTGCTGGACCTAATTATACACGACTTGCTCAAGACCAGTTGACTAACCGTCTAGACAACCCACCTAGAGGTGGCTTTTTACATTACATTTATTCATTTAGCTGACGCTTTTATCCAAAGCGACTTACAATTGTTATATGTCAGAGGTCGCACGCCTCTGGAGCAACTAGGGGTTGCTCCAGAGGCGTGCGACCTCTGACATATAACAATTTTTTTCACCAACAATTTGGTGTCTCACAGTGGATTCGAACCCGGGTCTCTCACACCAAAGGCATGTGTCTTATCCACTGCGCCATCACCACCCCTATATTTTTGTATTTTTATACATTTTTCCTTAACTCTTTAAAGTAATACAGGTGTAATTTTGCAAAAATTTGTGTGGGGAGAAATATTATAATATTACTAAGCGTTATGTTGCAGTTGGCAAATTGATAAAGAATCAAAGAAAAAGAAAAACCCATGAATTATTCCACTTGAATTCACTTGGAATCTCTCATTTCTGTTCCCAGATCCTTCATCTCTCTTTCGGTCCATTTCCTGACCTTTTATTCACTTCTAATCCATCCTTTACCGTGGGAAAGTTTCTAAAGTTTAGAAATACATTGTCTTGTTTTTATCTGTCAAAATTTGTTTAATAAAATGGGGAAAAAACCCACTCAACTCACTGGCATCTTTGTATCCAATGATCCAGTCCAGCGATATGAAAGTCTAACTAATATGAAAGTGTGTTATGCCAGAATAATTTAGACAAATGTTTTTTGGTTTCAAGGGGTTATGACATGAGCAATCAAATTTGCCTTGATCTTCTGGCATATAAGAGGTAAGTTTAATAGCTTAAAATGTCCTCCTCATTATAAACAAAGCATTTATTAAATGAAGCTTCAAAAATGGCAATCACAAGGGCAATTACATTTGCATATGCCTGCCTTCAGAGCAAGACATCGACGAATAGTTATACATCACATTATAGGCCCTGCCCACTGGCATTCACACTTGCCTACACCGGATATACGAGTGTCACATTGTGTCAACAGCAAATTGAATCCATTATAATCACCGAGGCTTTCTACACTGGATACAGTATACAGATGCGCGCTCAGTTTCTGACACACTCCATGTGCTCGAGTCTGCCGACAACAGGACAAATGGAAAAGAGAAAAAACATTCGCTTTTTATTGCGTGCCGTGCAGTTTACACAGGTTTGCATCTCTGTTCAGACTTCAGAAGGATACAGCATCGGAAACAAGTGGATGGTTAATTTTAATGGTGTACCGGATCAAGTCGGTGGATTATATGTTTGTTCGGAGCATTTTGTTTTGTAAACGAGGTGCAGTGCAATGGAGATTTTGCAAAGAAACTCTTGTTGAAAGATGAAGCAGCCAACTGTATGATTTCGTAATACATTGTTTTAAAATTATGGTTTGTATGGATGTTTTCAAAACACTTACTCGCGTGGAACGGATCGCAGTTGTTTCGTGCGGACCAGGCCCCACATTTCGGCACGCATGTGATTCGCGGATTAACTGCTAAATTTAACCATCATAGAGTGAAAGTTTATAATTTTGATGTGTTATGTCTTGCCAATTTACACATTCAAACAATTTTAAACGTAGAAGCGTTGAAAAATCGACAGTGCTCGAACACCGAATTGATTCCTCTTTCGCGTTTCCTTGCCCTTGAACGGACACATAAACACAAAATGATGTAAAAATACCCGTCTCCGCAGGTATTCTCTCGTTTATGTCATAAGTGAAACAGACTTGAGAAAGAAACTGATTTTTGTCTCTTTTTTAGACAGCACACACCTAATATTTCTACTGTTGTCTGTATCATTAATATTAATAAAACAACAAAATACAGCTTTAACAAATATGAAACTATATTTAATTTCTACTGTGAACAAATGTTATTTTACATTTAGGCCTAATTATAAATTTCTGTACCTGAATACTATAGACTTTGTACAGTAACTTTCTTATTTAGTATTCATCTCTGCTTATAATTTGTGTATTTGTTCTTATTTTATTACTGACTGTTCACTTGTTTTAAATAATGAACTTAGTTATTTTTTCAAATTTATTCTGACATAAGTAATTAGGCTTTCATGTGACTGGACTGGATGAGTGAGTGATGCTCAGAGGAGGGTCCTCGTCTTGGCCCGGACAGTTCTGAGGTCCTACATAGACTCTGTTTGTGCGATGCTCATTTACATTTGTTTTGTGAGAATGGCATGCAAATCCTGCCAGCTTGGCCCACAAATTCCCACTTGCTAGTGAAAGAACCTTAAAAGATCAGGGTCAGTTTTTTCCTCTGCTGTCTGGCTCAACTGTTTTCTATTGCCTGAAGCCAAGAACACTGCATTGAGTTTCACTTTTTGTGCCGTTTTTACGACCATAGATATGGCACGGTGGAAAAAACAATGATTGTTTGGTAAAAGTCGAGGGAAGACTGATAGGGTGCACACAGAGGACATCTGCCAGATGGGATGCATTAGCATATGAGCTCATTTGCTAACAGCGATGGTGTTTACCACATACCTGGTGCATGAAAACACTAGCAAAGGTATCGGTTTGCTGCAGGCATACAAGTGTGGGCACATTATAAATGGATGTGGGTGACGAGAAAGAAGCAGCGTGTACATTGCCCTTAGCATTCCACATCTCCACTCATTTGTAATGGTTCAGTGGAAACACACTGGACACCTGAGTAAGTGAATCTGCATACTAACAATATACAAGAACTCATTCTGTTCTAAAGCTCACATACATATACATATGTATATATATATACACCGCCGTTCAAAAGTTTGGGGTAGGTAAGATTTTTAAAGTTTTTAAAAGAAGTCTCTTCTGCTCACCAAGGCTGCATTTATTTGATTAAAAATACAAAACAAATCCAGTAATATTGTCAAATATAATTTCAATGTAAAACAGCTGTTTTCTATGTGAATATATAGTAAAGTGTAATTTATTCCTGTGATCAAAGCTGTATTTTCAGCATCATTACTCCAGTCTTCAGTGTCACATGATCCTTCAGAAATCAGTAAAATATGATGATTTGATGCTCAAGAAACATTTCTCATTATTATCAATTTTGAAAACAGTTATTTACATTTTTATTTCAGGATTCTTTGATGAATAGAAAATTTAAAAGAACAGCATTTATCTGAAATAGAATCTTTTGTGACATTAAACACTACCGTTCAAAACTTTGGGGTCAGTAAGAATTTTTTTTATTTTTTAGGGGAAATAAATAAAAGAAATCAATACTTTTATTCATCAAGGAGGAATTAAATTGATCAAAAGTGACAGTAAAGACATTTATAATGTTACAAAAGATTCTATTTCAAATAAATGCTGTTGTTTTTAACTTTCTGTTCATCAAAGAATCCTAAAAAAGGGCACACAACTGTTTTCAGCATTGATAATAATCATAAATGTTTCTTGAGCATCAAATCATCATATTATAGTGATTTCTGAAGGATCATGTGACACTAAAGACTGGAGTAATGATGCTGAAAATTCAGCTTTGATCAGAGGAATAAATTACACTTTAATATATATATATATACACATAGAAAACCGCTGTTTTACATTGAAATAATATTTTCACAATTTGTTTTGTATTTTTAATCAAATAAATGCAGGCTTGGTGAGCAGAAGAGACTTCTTTTAAAAACATTAAAAATCTTAGCGACCCCAAACTTTAGAACGGAAGTGTACTGTATATATATTAGGCTTTGTTCACACTGCAAGCCTTAGTGTACAATTCAGATTCCAGTGCGAACAGATCACTGTCCATAACAAGACTTCACGCAGCACGCTGTCTTACGGAAGTAAACACAGAGGACATTAAAGGAAGTGATTACACGTTTATTTATAGTGTGATCTGCCACTAAAGCCAGCGAAATTAAGCGCAGGCAATATAACAAAACAGAGTGGAGGATGCGAAAATATGAGCCCTCATGTTTTTCTTGTATGTAGAGCTGTCACTATAATACTAATGAGTTCTGACACATCACTGTCCTTCCACAACGGTCTTGATAACGTCGGGTTGCTCTAGATTGACGTAAAAGTCGCATGCATTCTGATATGACTGTTCAGACTGACGTCGCGTTGCAAAAAAATCTGACCTGTATCGGATTTAGTCCCGCATATGGAAGTGGCACAAATCGGAATTGAAAAGATCAGACTCTATGTGGTTTGTGCTGTTCACACTGTCATGACAAAAACATGTCACATGTGAGCAGATTTAGGCCACGTTTACCTGCAGTCTGAATGAAGACTTAGTTCATTTCTGGGGCACAACTATAATTGACTATAATTAGACTGGTTTCAGGTTTACTTGACGCTGATCAGATGCTTCTTTATATTATTTCCATTCTTCTTATCTAATTATTGTTTTTTTTTATATTAGGGAGCTTATATAAAATGAGTTATTGCATTAAAAAACAGGCTCTTGGGGAGAAGGAATTATTGCCCAGTCCTTGCGCCAATGTGCAGTACATATCATATAAAAAAGGGGATGCTAATGTTACATTAAGGATTATGAGCTCACATGAATAAAAAAAATGTGCATGGACAAATAATTCATAATAAACACTGCAATTTTCCATAAAAAAAAAAAATTCAGTTTTGATTTCATGGTGGCTTTTTTAATTCCGCAAGAAATGTCACATAAGAAAAGCAAAATGGATTGCAAAGCTGTTTTGTGTTGACTTTAAAACAACTCTTGGAATGAAACTGATGCAGTTCGTCTTCCAAGTAACATGATACGCAGAGAACATGACACCAGGCTACAATCATTTATCAGGGACAGTGACAACAAGCGTGTCTAAGGACGGCTCATACAGTAGATGTGCCGTCTTCCCATTACACATGAAAGATCCCCCCCACCCCCCCATTTATAGAGAAAATATTTCCTTTGTCTGAGGTCGTCTAGTGTTTAAGCCCCTGATTAAGGCAGAGATGGCGTCTGAGTAAAGTCTGCCTGAGTTAAAGTAGGTTAAAGGACAAAGCTGATGCAGCGGATTTAAGAACTCAGTAACAGTGGTTTTATAAAGCTCAATCTAGATGCACAAACTTCAGCCGTCAGAAGTCTAATGAGCTGAGTTGCATGATGCAAATACACTCAAAGAAGGGATTTCCTTGTTCATCAGTAACACACACAAGCATGCTGCCTAGTCACCTGTTCAGCTGAGGTTACAGCTTGAGCTAACCAAAACTTCCGTGACCTAACGTTCAGTCAAACGCGGCTAAAATATATACTGCATGCTTGCTAACTGATGTTACACGTGACCTTACAACTCTGGGCAAAGTAGGCTACAACCCCAAATCAGCCCCTTTATTAACACACTAATTATACAAGAGGAATAAAACTGATGGAGCGTGAAGATTCGGATTGAGTGTCTGCACAGTTGGATGGCAGGCAGGAAAGGATAGGATGTGGTTTCTAATGAAAAAAGAAAGGTCCACAACAGCTGCTAGATCACAGCTTACATACAGTCGCACACATACACAGTTCACACTCTCTGTCACTCACATGTGTGTCATTATCTTGTGGAGGAAGACACCATCCACTAAGTCCATGAACATAGAGAGCTTGTCTTCTGAACTGGACCCAAGGGGTCCAAAAGTCTTGACCTGTATAAAAAATAAAAAATAAGAAGACAAGTAGTAAGTAGTAGTAATATCACGACAGGATACATGCACAGCTGCACAATAAATCAACCATGCTTTCTGTTTCAGAACAGAACTGCCGAGACATTTGTAAAGAGAAACTTTGTCTGTGTAAAGAGTAAATATTGCTAGTCAACAGTTTACTCCAAAATCTAAATACAACTGTCTTCCCCTTACTATATATGTGTTTGTTTTCCTTTTAGTGTTATAAATAATCAGGGAACAGACAATCATCAGCATGGGATTGCTGATGATTGTCTAATAAAGGATAGTTCACCCAAAAATGGAAATTCTGTCATTAATGACTCACCTTCCTGTCGTTCCAAACTCATAAGAGATTCATTCATCTTTGGAAAACAAATGAAGATATTTTTGATGAAACCTGAGAGCTTTCTGTCCCTCCATTGAAAGTATACGCAACTACAGTACCATTTTCAAGTCCCAGAAAGATAATAAAGACATCATTAGTAATCCATGTGACTCCATGTGACAAAAAAATAAAATAATTTACCACTTTATTTACAAAATATTAATCTCCGACGAGCGTTGCAACAACGTCTGCTCTGCAACAACAACAAGCATGCGTCCTAGTGCTCTCGTGAATGTGCGTTGGAGATTAATATTTTGTAAATAAAGAGGTAAATTATACTTTCTGCACAAACAAAGCCCTCATGTCGTTTCATAAAATTGAGGTTAAACCACTTGGGTCACATGGATTACTTTTATGATGTCTTTACCTTTCTGGGGTTTTGAAAGTGGTAGTTGCGGAGGCAGTCAATGGAGGGACAGAAAACTCAGAGATTTCATTAAAAATATATTCATTTGTGTTCTGAAGATAAACGAAAAGGTGAGTAATTAATGTCAAAATGTAATTGTTGGGTGAACCACCCTTTAGGAAGACATACGAGTTGGAAACACACTGGCCAGAGAAAGCACAGCCAAACAGGACACATGGGTCAAGGTAAGGGGTCATGGGAAGTTCTGTCATTAAACTCTTCATGCATGTACTGTGCACATAAAAAAACTTATGTTATGCTGTTGTGTGAACAGGTTAAACACATCTAACTTATGTTTAACATTTCATGGGACTTATTTAGAAAAAATAAATAATAGTATTTGTTACATTACATTTATAGAAAAATATTTTAGTGCAATATATACTTATAGGCTATATTAAAAATAACTATTAGGAGTAAAACGTAATTGCAAAATAAAGTAATTGCGAAATAAAAAAAAGTTTGCGTAAAATATATATAGAAATAAAAAAATAAAATGAATAAATACAACTTATATCACAATTTAATATAAGTTTATTTAAGTATATAAGTATATACACAATTTAATTAATTTAAATTAATTTAAATAAATACAGATAAAAAGAAATAAAAAAACAAAACTAATTAAATGTTGCAATAAAGTAAAGGCACAATATTAATATGTTCATAGACATTTGCTAAATGGAAAGCATGTTAGCCTCTTTCCAGTAGAGATGATAAAAACATAAAACATCCAGCACACATTAGTATTGATCAGTTTTGCACTGTCACTGACCGCTGCTAGACAAACTAGACAACGCAAACACAAACACAAACACAGCAGGTGCCATCATGTCTTTGTGACTTACCCAAACCACAAGCGGAGAATCCATGAAGTTAGACATCAGTTCAGACACTGTAATATCCATTTTGGGGAGAGGAAACAGCATACAAAATACCCGCGCAAGAGCTAAAACTGTTTGCAACTTAAAGTGCGTCTAAAGAAATAAATAAAAAACAAAGTGCGTCGGATTCCTCTAAGGCTTCATGTACTCCACGTTACTGCCCGTCGCAGAACAATGCAGGGGACGCGAATCAACTCCATTAGCGAAATAAAAAGACATTCCTTGATTTTAAAAAAGCTTTTAAATGATCTGCAGTCCCAAAAGTGAAAGGTTACAAGCACATAAGTGAAGCGCTAGAGTCTACGCGGACTTGCACCATTAAAGTTCAACTTCTCGCCATTTACTCTCAGATATTGCTAGAGTTACTTTGTCGCCGCGTATTCAACCTGTACCCGCAGTCCCGCACACGAAGAGCACAGGAGAGTGACATATTCATGATCCAATCAGCTGTGCGTTTCCAAAGGCGGGTGGAAGTAAATCGACCAATAGCGGACTCGTAGGTACAGGGTTTCATTCAAAATGACGTAACCGCCAGACCAAACTGTTGTCGGGACAACCAAGCTCAACTGTACAGCTCGTTGGCACCCTCAGCAGGTAACACGTATATTTTTGGACATTTCGAAAACTTGCCTTTGTTTACCACGTTTCCGTGCTTTATAGGTAGGCTAAACATTTAACTTAGACACTGGAAATAAAGGACATGAATCAGTAGCATTTTTTTTGGAGTCAAGTAGCAACGTTAGGCTAACTTACACGGGTTTTAAATACATTTTTCTTAAAAAGAAGGAAAAATAAACTTTATCTTTGGTTTCAGAATTATTGTATGCATATTTCGAATACAAAATATGTAATTTACGTTAATTAGCCTACGTATGATTTGTGCACAAAACCGAACCTTAAGTTTCAGTTGTTGCCTGACTAAATTTGACCCAAAAAAAGACCACCGAGAAGTTTTGGCATTAAAAAGATATTACATAAACATTAAAATGTAAGCCTTATGTGAAAATGTCAATGCTTGAACACAGCGCAGAGGAACTTACAGTCGTAATGAAATTTAGTTATTAAAGGTTTGTGTAGAGGAATGTGTCATTCAAATATTGGGCATGGAGGTAGGGCTGGGAATCGATTCCGAGGCGTTGGGAATTGAGAGTGGAATCGATTCCATTAAGGGGAATCGACTGCTGTTTAAGATTTTTTTTTAACACAAACTGTAGCCTGCAGCCTGTAGCCGATTTAATTTGTCAACACAATCACGTCACCTGTAAAGAAATAAAGTTCAGACTAAATAAATGGATCCAGTCGTGACACAGAGTATGGTTTAGGGTAGGATGATTATTACAGCATTCATTGTGTAGGCCAGGGACGATTCTAGGATCTAGGATAGAGAAGAAAGTAAACAGGGTCTCAGACACGTCAATTTACTGAAGGCCACCAGGAAAGGTAGGTAACTAAGTTTATTAAATTAATTCACAATATGTAAACCTTCATTATTGATCTTATGCCTAATACAGGGCCGTAGGCAGGGCTTTATAATCACTGAGGTCCTAAATTTGAGGTTGTTAGGGTTAAAATGTTCTGATCTACATATGTGCATTTCAAGACGTTTGAAAGGATAAGAAAAAAGGATAAGAAATGACTTTAAAACCATACCAGTGGGCAGAAGATTATGTGTCACTACATGCTCTCTCCACATCTCCATCACTCTTTCTTTTTCTCTCAGTATCCTTATCTTGCCCTGTCTTTTCCTTTCCTAAAGCTGGTGTTTTATTAATTTACTGAAGGGTAACGTTACACATTATATTATAATATTAATTCTCAATATGTAGGCTACACATTCATATTAACCTTGCGCCTGATATGATGAAAACGGCTTCGTTAAAAACCCTCTGGGGTCCTTCGGCCCAAATGGACCCGAAACATTTAAATATTTATTTTTTAAAAATCATAGCTGCATCGGAATGGTCTGAAATTTGGTATATGAACACCCAAAAAAATTGGGGACAGGTATTGAATAATCAAAGTGGTTGTAAAAAAAATTGTCACACTCAGGACCTTCGGGTCCAAATGGACCCGGCATAGGAAATGAATGGGATATTGGCAAAAATGTGAAAATACCGAGTTTTTTTGTGCGTACAATCAACAAATCAGCCACGATCCAGAAAAAAAGCACACAACAGTGAAGGGGTGAATCTATAAAACATCAAGAGTGCAAAACAGACACATCCACACACACACACACACACACACACAAACACACTTTTATACATAAACAAACTAAAAAATTCTGATTTCATATGTGTTTTGCATTTTTAAAATGCTCAGTTTGTCCACCAGATGGCATCCATCTCATTTCAAAAATTGCTTTCATGAGGTCTAGGCTTGACTGTAAAATCAAATACAGCTTTAAAAAAAATTTAAATATTTTTTATTTTTTTTAAATAATTTTCTATTATATTCAATGGGGGGGAAATTGGGGGAAAATGGGTCATATTTATTGCATAAATATTAATTATAAATCATAAAATTATCTCAAAACACCAAAAAAGAAAAGAAAAAATATTATAAAAAACAAGTAAAAAAAAAATGATGATTTTCTTTTAATAAATATGAATCCCACCCCTCCGGCCCATTTGGACCCGAAGGTCCTGAGGGTGACTCTGAAACGAAGGACCCCAGAGGGTTAATGGTTTTTGTTTTTTGTTTTTGTTTCTCGCTGTGTGGCACGGTAAGACGCGAAAATGTTAGACACGGTGTTGGTATTTAAAAATAAAAAGAATCGCAAATAACAGGGAGGAATCGACTCTTGGAATCGATTCCAGAAACAGGAATTCAAAAAAATCCGGAATGAACAGCAGTACCTTGAGGTGAGTCGTAGTAGAAGTTCAGTGGGCCCATAGTGCAGTTCTGCATCTGGGCTGTGTGTTTTAGTCCATGTTGCAACCTGATTACTGTGATTTAATGAATTTCATCATCATTGACATAATACTTTTCTTGCTTTTTAAACATTCAAAGAAAATCCTTAACACAAAACATTAATATAAATTAATTTATTCATCTTATTATTAAGTGGTGTAGTCTATTAATAGTGTAGTATAAATATTTTATTACAAAATTATTTATATTTTTATTTCTCACACTTCTTTACTCAGCAGTTCTACTACAGGAAAAGAGTGGTATATTTTAACAATGATTGTTCCCTTGGTTATAATAATTCCACCTCACCTGATTATACTGGTTTTATACTCAACCAATAGAAATGTAAGCCAATAAAAACTATTAAAGGTGCTGTATGTAACTTTTTCACTCTACTAAAGCATAAAAATACCATAATATGTTTGCATATATTTAGGAAACATGTTAGTTCTCATACTTGTTCCTTTGAAAAACACTTCTACAGCCAGTTATTTCACAGTGAAATGTGCGTTTCCAGGCTGGAATGTGTGTTATTGTTTTGGTCTGTGACACTGTATGTGGCCAATTTGTCAATTTTCATTGTCCATTCAACATGACATCATGACTTTGCGTAAACATACACGCCACTTTCAAGTCAAGTGGCGTGTTATCTATACGCATTTTTAGCTATCCGCGTGTATGTCCACGCCGAAACTAACCGTCATCTTCCGCGTGTATGTCTACGCCATTAAATGTCCGAGTGATTCCGCGTGTATGTGTACGCCGTTAAATGTCCGAGCGAAACGAAGCAAAATGTATATCTACATCTGGGGAGCGATATTTTTTTTCCTATGATGGTAGGGGAAGACTCATAAATGGTATTAACCCCAGTGACGGGTAGGTTTAGGGACGGGGTTGGGGTAGGTCATATATTTATATATACAGTGATGTAACGTTAAGTCAACGGCGTTGATAAACACGCTGAAAAGTGATTATGCGTGTTGATAGCACGCCAAAAATGGAAATATGAATTGGCGTGTCATACATGCACCATTTCATGAGATCAGTCTGGTCTATTGCGCTCCTTTCTGTTGTTTGTGCTCAAACTGGCAACCCGTGTGAGCGAGTCCAGTCTCCGATATTTTGAATTGGACTGCAGTACCTATCTCGACCACTAGTGGTCATTCTTACATACTGCACCTTTAAGCATGAGAGGATTTAGGACACTAGTACTAATGTCTGATTAATTAAACAATAATTATATATATATATATATATATAATTATTGTTTAACTAATCAGACATTATATGCATTTATTATTTTAATGGGGAAAAACAGGTTGACTTCTGTAAACTACAAGGCTTTAAAAATACAACAGAGGTCAAAGGTTACTGCAAACAGACTTTATTGATTTTCATACTCCCAAAATGAGTCATACCTACGTATTATATGTGATTTTGCATTGAACATACAGATATAAAAGGAGAAAAGAGAATGGAGGCATATTAGTTGAAAGGGTTCATTCTAAAGTTGACTGCAGTGTGTTTAAAGCAATAAAACTGAAATATCTGGAGGTCCGGGATGTAGTGTGCCAACAAAAAACACCACGTTAATAAAGCACCACGCTGACCCTCATAACACATGACTCTGTAAACGTTTTCCTATTCAACACCAAACAGTGAGATGAAATGTATCTACTGTTAAAAAAATGTTTCTGCATTTTATTTTAAAACATTACTTGTTTTAGCTTGCAGTGCCTGGCAGAAACAGTACATGTAAATACTTCATGGTTAATATATAATACTGAAAGAAACTAAGACTTTGGAAACAGGGCACTTTAATTCTAATCAGAAGATTAGACAATGTACTAAAGAGAACTTACTCTTTTGATACAACTTTACAGAAACTTGTGTGACAAATGATTAGTATAATTATACTATAATTATACCAATTTATGATTAGTATAATTATTATTATTATTTGTTACAGGTAAAATTTCCCTCTACCATTACTTCTAGGCTATATTCATATTTGTATTATACATATTTTCCCTGTTTTTAAACATTATTGGCTACCAAGTTTTATTTATACTGCATTATTTAAGCTGTACACATCTCTTTCAATTTTTTTATTATTGTTATGATGATTTAAGAGATATGTTTTACTACTTATAATGATTTTGCTGCCCTAGTGTCAGGGTATTTATAAGGTGATTAGGCCAGTGACAGCCATACTGGGAAACCTGAGTTATGAGAGATATTAAACATTTAGCACCATATTAAATAAATATGTCAGTTCATGCTTTGAAAAAGTCATATTTAACATAGATGATGTTTTTTTTTAAAAACTGCCCTCATCTTTGTATTTTCTTTAGTACCATGACTGCATTAATATGTTCACATTTTAATATAATATTATTATAATATTAATATTCATATGTTCGTCGGAATAGTGGAAAATAGCTTTAACAACACTTAGGACAGTCTAAAAGCACACTAAACACTGTGCTTATTGCATATAGAGCATGTTAATGCCATGCACCTTCATACCACACCTCCTGCTAGCTGAGCGCCATTTACAAAAGCAAACGCTTCTCCCGTGTCTCTATGAAAATTCTATAAGTTCCAATGCAAAGAACACAGTATTACATTTGCAACCATTTTTAAAGAAAGAAGGCAGATTAACAAAACTATGCATGTTATTTATAGTCAAAATACATACTGAAGCATGCCTTGAAGAAACTCAATACATTCAAAACATCAAAACAAAAAGAAAACATTTTTTCCAACAAATATTTTTGGTTAAATTTGATCAGGTTCCTGTGCTTTTATTTGTATACAGAGTGAATGTGGTATGTGACTCCAGTATAGGAAAACATAATAAACATAAAGAGCAATACATGTGGACATTAGCAACGCCTTATTAGCTTAGATACAGGCAACAGTGTAATCTACATTTCATATAGCTAAATTCTTACAAATTAATGTAATGTAAAAAAAATTGGTGTTATAAATCTGTTCCATTTCACCTGTCACATTCTGTCCAGGAGTTTATTTCTTCTTTGCGAACAGACTAAACCTCTTCTCCTTGTCCTTCTTGGTTGAGGGGACCTCTGGAGAAGTGGAAGAAGGTGGAGGTAGGCTTTGTGCCTTCACTCCTGATGGTCCTGCAACTGGCTCTTCTGTCAGAGCTTGTGCTGCCTGCTCTATAGCCTGAGTCCAGTTCTGGAGCTCCTCCTGTGGACAGAGAGACAAAACACACATGTACCATCATTAAAGTTGTTCACTTGCTTATTTCAAAGATTACGCTATATATTAGGGATTAATTGGAAGAAGCATTCAATAGCTCACCTCATCTTTACACTGGAACAGATATTCACTTCCATCTTCATGTCTAAGAAACCAGGAAATGGAACAAGGATAAAACGGGTAAGCAAGGCCTATATGTAATATACCTCAAAAATGAGGTACATTACATTTTATTTTTAACTTATTGTAAAGATTGATAACAAAGAGCCTTACCGGAGTTTGAACACATGCTTCCTTTTTTTATAGTTGGTCAAGATCTCGCATGAAGCATTGGTGAGCGTCAGGGGTTCCTCGCCATGGTAGGTGACACTGTGACTAAAGCTCTTGGCATCCTTGTAGGCAGAGAGCTGTCCAGAACTGAGCACACAGTAAAGGTTGTTCCAGGACCTGAGAAAAAAAAGTTAATCGGTAAAATGATGGCTACTTACTGCGATTGAAACTGTATCTTGAAGCATTATACTTAAGACAAATAGATTTCTTCTGAAAACGTAAATGCAACAATGAGGGTGTTCTGAGTGGTTCAAAAGAGCCCAGTCGCTGTGATATTCTGGTCTCTAGATATTGCTTGGGTCCTTCAATATATAATGTAGTATTTTTATCTGTTTTATTGTCTGCCAGGAGAAAATTACAAGATTGTTTACTTATAGAAGTAACAATTATCTTATCTTCAACTTACAGCATGATTTGATGTATTATTAATGTGCTGAAGTTGAATACTTAGGGCTAGGAATTTGTTTCAAAGTTTCACCAATGATACCTCAGCAAACACCAATAATTACATAATTTTGCTGATCAACAAAAACAACTGCTAACCTGTTGGATGCCTTTTTATTATGTCCTTCCATCTCATGTTTGCGGGCTAGAGTTCCCTCCATCAAGACTGATTGAACTTGTGAAGATTCAGTGGGAAGTGTGGCAGCTTTTTCTGTCTCTTTGGAAACCTGAATGGATGTGGAAGGGTCCAGCTCTATTGAGCCACTTTCCTGCATCTCTGAGATTAAAGGCACAGTGGAGTCCCCTGCGGTGCCATCAACTCCACCGGAACTAGGCTCTATTACTCCTAAACCAGACTGAACACCACATGAGTCCAAAGTTCAGGTACAAATTAAGAAGTATTACATTTAAAGGGATAGTTCACCCAAAAATGAAAATTCCGTCAGTAATTACTCTCCCTCATGTTGTTCAACCCCCTAAGACATTCGTTCATCTTTGGAAAACAAATTAAGATATTTTTGATTAAATCTGAGAGCTGGATCACCACTCCATGGGCTTCTTAAGTGATTGAAACTTGCCGGCCCCGAAAAGATATTAAAGACATCGTTAAAATAGTCCAAGTGACTATAGTGGCTCAATCTTAAGTTTATCAAGCGACGAGAATACTTTTTGTGTGCAAAAACAAACAAAAATAACGACTTTATTTCAACTATTCATTTCCTTCTCTGTGGGCCTCGAGTCAGTTAACGTAGTGTAATAGCGTAGTGCTGTGTCACACGTAGGCTCACTATTGGCCGACGCTGGTCATGTGTGTTGTGCGTGTGACGTACGACACAGAAGTTTATGCTATTACACTAGTGAACTAACTCGATGCCCACAGAGAAGGAAATTAATAGTTTAAATAAAGTCGTTATTTTTGTGTTTTTTTGCGCACAAAAAGTATTCTCGTCTCTTGATAAACTTAAGATTGAGCCACTGTAGTCACTTGGACTATTTTAACGATGTCTTTAATAACTTTTCAGGGAACAAGTTTCAATCCCTTAGAAGCCTATGGAGGAGTGATCCAGCTCTCAGATTTAATAAAAAATATCTTAATTTGTGTTCCGAAGATGAACGAAGGTAAACACCTTACGGGGTTGGAACAACATGAGGGTGAGTAATTACTGACAGAATTTTTTTAATTTTTGGGTGAACTATCCCTTTAATATTTTAAAAAATATTTTGCAGTACAAAAAGGAGTAAAATAATATTATAGGCTGTGTTTACATTAAGAGATGACAATATGAAATGTGAAAGTATATCTGACACGAAGAATGTTGTTAGTAGTATAATGAAGAGAAAGATGGCAAGATTCTAATACAAAACGTAAACTCACCAGAGACTGTTCTTCTGTGGGGTAGAGTTGTGAGGACGCCTCTGCAAAACCTGTGTCTTCTCTCCTGGAGGTCAAATGTCAGCATTTAATATGGAATACGGAGGAAGGGAAGTACAGTGTTCCCCAGATCTTATGTTTACCTGCTATCTTTCTCTTCCTCTTGTCTGTACTGTTGTATGTCCAGTTGTTGTTTCCGAATTTCCAACAGCTCCAACTACAACAGATTATAAATAGTCAATAACTTTTTTGCATTTTCTGAAGTACTGTAAATGTGAGTGGTACCTGCCATTGCAAACAATTCACATGATTTGAATTATTATTGTCTGGAGCACAAATTGTGTAGGATGAGTTTAAAACATGTCAAAGTTAAAAACATACTGTTGTAAGACGTTCCAGTGCTGAGAAACGTTCTTCCCATGTAGCAGTGGACTTCTCAAAGGCTTCATGCCTCTTGAGCAGTTTTTCGACCTCATCCACTGTTTGGCCTAGATCCCTGCTCGCCACGTATGGCTCCTGAGCAATCAGCCAAGCCTCTGCCACAGATGCATCCCGAGCAAACTGACATACCTCCAACACTAGAAGGAGATATAATTATAAGCAGCTGTGAGTACTATTCGGGTGTGTCTTTTCATGTGTGTATCCTGACATTTGTGGACTTACAAAGTCTAAGCCAATCCCATCTATCGTCCCATTTGAGCATCATTTCTTTCCTCTTCTCAACCAGATGCATCAGCTTCTCCTTAATCTGTGAGTACAAGTATAAATGAAAATGAATGTCTCCTGCCAGACACTTTGTTATGGCAGCCTTGTGTGTCTGGTTACCTCTGCAGAGTCCTTGTGCTTGCGTTCCAGGAGGCCCCGGCCTAGCTCTACACACTGATTAAACTTTGCTTCACGGGTCTCAATCTCAGCACGGATTCCTTGGTGATACTTCATTAGGAGCTCCACTGAGGAGACATCTCTTCAGTGGACAACAAGAAACAAACCTCATTAAAAAGGGGAACATGGACACCACTACTGTGATGGCCACAATGATGCATTTTCTTACCGTGGCTTTTCCTGTGTTTCTATCTGCTGAATGATGCTTTCTATCCAGGCCAGCAGGTCTCTCACCATGGTGAAGAAGCGGAATTTGTCTGCTGTATCCTCCAGTCGCCTCCTCCTACCCTCGCAAGCATCCAATAGGCCCTTCCAGGCCTCCACAACTTCTTTTTCAGTTGCTTGAATAGCAGTAGCCTGATCTCCAGCATACTGGGCACGCAGTCTATTTGCAGTCTCCTGGAACTGTTTCACCTGCAAGGAGAGAAATATGGAACATCCTTAACTTTTCAATATATAAGATTTGACATTTTCTATACAAGCCACTGACTTATATGTACAAGGCACAGAGATTTCTTGAGATGAATACATTTAACTATTTATGACCACCACTTGCCTGTTTGCCCAGGGAGCTTATATCCCTCTCAAATGCAGCATGCATTCGGTGGAAGGACTCTGCTTTGCTAAAGTCTTCACCCAGATCATCAGGAAGCTCATTCTTCTTTTCCTCAATGTGAGCGACCAACTCCTTCCCATCATAAAAATACCTGACCAAAATTTACAGTACATTATATTTTCCAGTCAATTTCTGTACCCCATACAACATCTTACATAATTGAAAATATCGTAGAATAATTATAATCTTGTTCCATAGGCTTGTTTTGGAGTGAGATACATTGTGTCAGTTGTAATAATATAATCTGATGAAAGCACTGCACTCTTTAGTGACATTTAATCCATTTACTTCTATACTTACTTAAGCAGGTCATAGGAGGCTGTGAGGAGCTGGGCACGAGTGTCAATGAGTTCCAGCAGATCTGCCCAACTCTCATTGACTCCATCCTTCCACTCCGCCATGGTTGCTGCCTCACTGTGGCCTGCTTCGATCATATCATCTATGATCTGGTTTACAGTGTCTACACGTTCTTGACCCACTGTCCCTGTCTCCCGTGCAAACTCCCTGAACTTATCTCGCAGGATCTAAAATATTGATAAGTATGACTTTAACAACCAAATATACTAGTGCTGAATATACCAATTCTTGCATTGTAGATGACAAGACATTCTTTTGTGTGAGAGGTAGTAAATGTGCTTATTTTTGTGGGTAAGTTCTGCTTTACCGTCACATGGTCAAGGTCTTGGCCCATCTCTTGTGAAGAGGCCACCACATCACGCTCTGCAATCCACTGCTCAAGATCCTCCACTTCACGGCTCAGCAAGAAATGATGATATGTATGGTCCAGCTTCTTTTTTCGGTCCTCTGCTTGCTCCTTCAGCCCAGCATACTGCTTATCAACTTGTCCTTGTCTCCGGATGATGGCCTCACTTTACATACAGACAAATAGAGATTAATCTTTGTTATGGAGTGTTTTAACTTGCATTGGACTGCCCCAGGGTTCAGTTAAGCTTGACCCCCTCATCTCAATATGCAATAAATTCATATATATATATATATACATATATATATATATATATACGGTTGTCTGCTACATTGCTATTCTGACATGCAATCAGTCAAAAATACCCATCTGGGTGCTCTTCAGCCAACATCTTCTGAGCACGATCCGCCAACTGCTGGATGGAGTATGCATAGTCATCCACTGCCTGCTTCAGAAGCAGGTGTCGCTTCAGCATGATCAAAGCACACTGTTCATCCTACAATCCAGAGAGAATAATTGTCACATTGTGACAGTTTATTTTAGTATGGCTTTTATGGCAGCACTGCACAAAGAATTTGGAACCGGCACTGAGTTGACATAACTTGGCATTTCGAAATATTTTTTTTAAGACATAAAGCAACAATACTGTTATTCATTGGCTCTTGCAGTCTGTCATAGTCTTACTTTGGCCTTTTCATCAGCAATCATGTAGAGTTCTTGTTCCCCTATCCAGGCCTCAGCCTCATCTGCATCATTGTAATACTGCTGGGCCTCATTAGAGCCATAGAGCCGTGCTCTACGTTTGTCCATCTCATCCTGCAGCTTTGCCCACACCTCCTGAAGCTTCTTCATCTCCTCAGACATGTGTTCTTCCTCTGGACTGCCCTCTGCTGCTGCCACCATTCGCCGGCCACGATCTAACACTTCATCAATGCGTGGCTGGTGACCGTCAATCTCCTTTTGTAGAGACTGTACAGGATATGAATGGTGAATATGAAAGGGGTGGGTGGGGTATATGAAGGGGGCATAATACATATACTATAAATGATTTCCGATATTAAGTTATAGAAATAGACCATGTTGTCAAGTAATTGATGATCAGGAATGATTTGTGGGGGTAACTGGAAAAAAATGGAAAACTCACTTGGTTCTTCTTGAGCAGAAGTTGGACAGTCTGAAGATTGTTGCCATGATCCTCTGACATCGCCATTGGTAACCTCTCGTTCACCCAGAGCTGAGGAGCACAAATGAAAACCTCTATGTAAGAGTTCTTTAGAAAAAAAACTAATGAAAAGCTGTAGTTTGGGTATGCTGTGTATGTACATACTATCTCATCTGCAAGATCTCTGAAGAACTGGTGCACTGCCTTAGCAGCCTCCAGCTTGCCCCTGCGTTGGGCGAGAGGTGTGAGAAGCTTCTGGAAGTCCCTCTGAAGAGTTTGCTGCTCAACCTCAAACTCGGGTTGGTCCTCTCTAAGTGAAGCATGCTGTTGTACAGCTTCCTGAAGCTCTTCAAGCTCCCGTGCACGATCCCGAACTTGATTCTCTGTCATCTAGGAGAGAAAAAGGCAATGTTATGCTGCTAACATTTAAGCTAACATCAGATATAGAAGAACAATGCACCATAATAGTACCTTAAGTGAGGTAATCTACAGTAGAAATGTAGCACACACAAATGTAATGTCACACCTGATGTTTCTTCAGTTGGATGTTGGCACTGGTAAGATCCTTGACCTCTTCGTCCACATCACCCTGAAGCTGCTGCTGCAATTTGGCCAACCATTTCTTTACGTCAGCCAGGCTCTGATCAAACAACTCAGACCGGTTTGCGTCGAACAGCAGCCGAGCCTTCTCCTGTGTGGTGCTCTCCAGCTTATCCCATAGTTCATGAAGCTTAGCAAGACGATCCATAACAATGGGCTCATACTCAGGCTTGGATTCCATCAGTTCCTGTCCCTCCTAAATATGTGAGCATGGTTCAATTTACACATTATTGTTTCCATTTATTTGAACACATTGATAGTAAGGTATTAGTAGATACTAGATATTACGGTACACAGGAGAAGGGGCCAGTCCACCTATGCATAGGTTATTCAATATGATTTTAAAATAATGTGAACCAAAGGCTTCATCAGAATCCTATATCATCATTTAATAACAATTAATCAGAGCTCAAGGTAGGTCTGTCTATGAAAGATATTGTTAAATCGTTACTGCGAGACATTTTTTACTTCCGACACCAAACTGCTGTGCTCTATTAAAGACATGGTACAAATACAATTGCTATATACCTTATCAATGTTATGAAGCCAATCCTTGTTCGATGCTAGCTCTGCCATGAAGGCTTGGTGTTTTTGCCACTTGCTATGGAGGTTTCGAGCCTCATCATATGATGTATCCTGTGCAGTCAGCATTTTCTCATTTATCCACAGTGTAAGCTAAAAGAGAGAAGTAAATGTTTATTGAATGAGAGAAAATATCACAAAGGACATTTTGTTAGAACCAAAGCTGTGATCTTGCCAATGAAAACTGAGTAAAGTATTGCTCACATCCTGGGTGTTTTGAAGGAAGTGCTGAAGTTCCCTGTTGTCTTTGAGTTTCCCTGAGACTTCCTTGGCTTTGTCTTTGTTTTTGATGTACCTGAAGTCATATACACAAAAATACTTGGGTTATTTACTGGAATGTCTCTATTGCAAAGTGGTGTAAAAAGTGTATGTGGTTAAATTAACACTAGCAGACATTTACATGGCTTTTCTTTACTCCTCCATTTCCACTTTAGAGAGAACACTTTAAAAGGGCAACATAACCCCATGGATTAGGTGTACTTTCAAAAAGAGATCAATATCCATCAGGGCAGGCACCCATCTTAAGGAGTCGCATACTGCCTGGGCAAATGCAGGCTACTCCTTTACAGAATATGCTTATCTCACTCACTGCTGAGTCAGCACAAGTAAACAAAGATAGCACAAATGTATGGGTGCATTAAAATTAACTTCAAAAAGAAACCTATGATTGTTTTCTGAATTACACTGACACTGATTGATTACAACAGTCAAGTATTCGATGTTCTTATCATGCCAATTTATATATAATATTTAAATACAGTTCTGGTCATGCCAGTTTATATATAGTTCTAAATCCCTTATGTAATTGTTTTGTTGTCACGGTAATCCACCTATTGATCCATTTTTCAAACCACTTGTCCTATAATATCTTATGAGGTATTTAGAATAAAATGGCAAGTTCATTTTTGTGGATAGCTCATATGCTAGATCACAGAAAAATGTTTTATGTCTGACCTTGGATGTAAAATAGACCAAATAATATTAAAAAAACAGACCTATCCTCAATGGAGCCCATCTTGTCTTTCACCCTTCCTGAGTAAAGGTTTTCACTGTCCACCAGCCTCTGACCATTTTCCAGTGTGCTGAGTATCTTCTCTTCATTAGCATCCATGGTGGTAACAAAGTCCTCATGTTTTTTCAGGGCCTTTTCTGCTCCATCCAGGGTGTCAGGCTTGTCTACATGGGCTAGAGTATATTCCTTTCAAAAAGTACAGAAAAAAATGGGAGGAAATTAAAAGGGAGGAACAATGTTATGGACTGGCAATTGAAGGTAATTTACAAAGAATATTTAGCAGTTCGCAAGAATTGGTTTCCCCCGAAATTACACTTCTCTATGATAAGAAGCACAACCGCATAACAAATTGACATTTATTTTGAGTATAGATGAAAACTCTATATGTATACCTGGTTATTTAATATGGCGTCAGCCTGCTTGGCATCCCTCATGAATTGCTGGAAGCCAAGACCCTGATCAAGGAAGTTCTTGCGGCTGTCCCACATTTTGTGCAGTTCATCCCAGCCCTTATCAAGACCCTCAAGCCTCTGCTCCAGCTGCTGGTACTGAGGATCATCTTCTTGGCCCTGAATGACTGCTACTCCCGTGTCCCTCACACGATGGTAGTCTTCTTCGTGGCCATCCATATCATCCCTCACAGCATCATGGAGACTCAGAAACTGCTCAGTCTCTGGTAAACCATCAGGCATATCTTCAGATGCAACAGCTTTCTGTGTCTTGAACAGCCAGGCTTGAAAATCATCCATGTCCTGTAGGAAGGTCTGCAGCTTGCTGACTTCCCCAAGAGAGTCTTCGCGGTCTTTCAGGGTATGTTTCAAGGAGTTCCATGCTGCGTCCAACTCTTCCTGTCTGACAAGTATATCAGAAGAATTTTCTGGGTGTTCCTTCACAAGCTTCTGGGCCTCATCATGCAGGAAATCCAACTTATCTTGGATGGCAGCGAGGTCTCTTTCCATGCCAAAGAGCTTCCTCTGAATGGTAATGACTGCAGCCAGGTCATTTCCAAGGTCCTGTGTAGACTCAATCACTCGTGTCTTCTCTTTTATCCATGACTCTGTTTCATCACATTCAAGATCATAGTTATGTAGGCTGAGGGCTGAATCCACTTTACGTTTCTTATCCTCCACCATTGCTTTAAAAGCTTCCCACCTATGAGAAGAGAAAAAAGGAACATTACAAACCAATTCTAAAGTATTTTGAATTAAATGGCATTCATATCCAGGATTATAACTCTTACCTCTTATTGAGACGAATTTGACAGTCTTTCACTTGTTTTGTTTGTGGATGTCTGCTGTCTTCGAGTTGCTTGGCTGCTTTATTGACGTTATCGACCCGAGCCTGCATATTACCCATTTCTTGAGCAAGAATGCTTAGCCTACCAACAAACAGAACATAATTTTATAAAGTGGCATAAATTGGAATAGTTTCCCAGTTTAGGAAACACAATTACAGTAATGTCCCTGGGTTCATAAAACCAATAGCCATACCTGTTTTGTACAACTTCTAGATCTTCCAAACTCTCAGGTGTCTCTAGCCCAACCAGCCAGGTCTCCTTCTGGCCCATCCAGAGTTCGCAAGCATCCGTCTCACTGAAGATAGTGTAAAGAGCCATGGTGTCATCCAGTTTTTTCTGCCTCAAGTCTGAGAGGGTCAGAAGCTCAATATACATCTCCCGGATATCATTCAAACGCCCCTGGATGTCTGGTGTGTTCCTTAATTCCTCAGGAAGTGCATTGGCCTGTTTGGATAGAGCATCAATGGTGGCACCATTCTTAGCGGCTTCATCTCTTAAGTCACGATGTTTCTTAAGAAGTCGCTTGGTAGTGTATTCATCATGCCCAATGTCGTCACTGCTCATCTGCCGCATAGCATCAACCAGCCAGGCCTTGAGGTCATCAGCATCACCCTGAAACTGGAAGAAGCGTTGGGTGTCTTGCAGATTCTGTTTACGGAAGGTGGCCAGGTCCTCCAGCTGCTGCCACTGTCTTTGCACATCATCCATGCGCTGCTGTACTTTGGGGGAACCTAAGTGCTTGGCCTGAATCATGCTCTCTCCCTCGTCCATCACCTGCTTCAAGCTGTCCCGCCTGGCAGCAAGCTCATCCTCAAAGACGCTGTGTTTGCTCTGCAGTACCAGCACACTGGTCAGGTCCTTACCATAGTCAAGAGAGGAGAAAATGTGCTCCTTTTCCCGAATCCAGCTCTCCAGCTCTGCAATTTCCCATAAAAAGTTCCAAAGCCGTCGTGACTGCTCAAGACGGGCTTTCCTTTGAGCTGCCAGAGCACACAATTCCTGGTAGCACAGGTCCAAGTGCTGTACCCGATCACGGATCACTTGTGGGTCACATGGTTTATAACCTTGACAATTAAGAGCAGAAAAGTAAAATAACAATGAATCGTGTGTAAAGATTACAGAGACTACTTCACACCTACATCACCAAAACAGCTAAGTATATAAGAGTTTAACGGTACTTACTATCTCCATTGGCAAATTTAAGAGCAGCAGCATTGGCTGATCGTACTCTTCCTGCCTGCACCGCTATATCAGCCTCTACCAACGCATGTTTCTGCAACAAGTCTTCCACTTCCAATAACTGTTTTCCAAAGTCTGGGGACAAGAGTCGGTTCTGAAGAACAATAGTTAAAATTATTCTTTTTTGCTTCAATTACACGACTTGCAATGCAAACATAATATCAGCATAATATAAATAAATTTGTATAAATCAAGCACATAATTCACTATTCCTACCTTCATTTCATCCATCCAGCTGATGATGTAAAGCATCTCCTGGAATATACTTTGAAGGGTGAGATTCTTGTCTAGACGACTTCTGCGAGCTTTCAAGAGCTCCTGCAGGTAGTCCCACAGCCTCAAGATATTGTCTTTTCTAGCATCAATGCGTTTAGCATCATGGTATCGTTCTGCTTCCAGCTCTTTAGACAGGGCCACCAGCGCCTGAACGCGTTCTTCATATGCAGCAATGTCTGTCTCAATGGCATCATGTTTCTTCTTAGCTGCCTCCACTGCTGTTAAGTCATAGCCAAAGTTGTCCTTCACAGTAGAAAGCAAGCAAAATAATGACCATTAATTTTAATTGTAATTTAATTTTAATTGGTGTTGCAACCATGAAAAGATGGGTATCTATATAAAGGCTCTCTTCACATTTCATCTTACAGATGACAGAAGCTGTGGAAAGCTAGTTACCTGTGAAACTAGTCTCTGATTTTCTAGAAGCCAGGTCTCTCTCATGGCTGCCTTCCTGTCAAAGCGACGAGCCATCTGCTCCAGTTTCTCCTGCCTAACGAGTTCATCTCTCAGGACCCGCTCACGGTCGTGTTCTGCCTTTTCCAACCGCTCCCATGCCTGAGAACAAAGGCACACACACACACACACACACACACACACACACACACACACACACACACACAGACACACACACACACACACACGCACACACACACACACAGATGTGGTTTTGCATATGTACATTTACCAATTGAAAATCAAATAGGTTCCATTGTAAAGTAATATAGGAACATTGACTCATTGATCTATTTTAGTTACAGGGTCCAACCATATTTGCAGGATGTCACCTTTATCACAATAAAATCACAGTTGTAGATTTCTGTTTCCAAGTTCAAAGTCTGACTTTAAGTGGCATTAGATTGCACTTTCCCTAATTGGAGGTTGGAAGTTCATACTTTATGAGTTGCAGCATTAATCTTAGTGTCTCACCTTGTTGATATCTGACACCAGTGCACCCTCTTTGGGTGTGTAGACTCTCTGATTGTTGGCCCTCATTCTGCTCTGGATGGTAAACAGCAGTACTTCCAAGTTACCTTTCTCCTGAAACCTGAAGAGTAAGAGTTAAAAAGAAATTAAAGTTGGATGCTTAACAGTCCTACAAAAAAGAGACATTTGTTCATAAATATCCTGAATTACTTAGGTGGTTTCTCCACGGTACGGTAAGAGTTGAAAGCCTGCAGTTGCTGTTGGACACCTGTAAGGGAGTTAGCAAGCTTGCGGTTGTTCAGCACAATGATGGTTTGCTCAATCCATATTAGCAGGTCTGATGACAATGTCTCATACTTCTCAATCAGCTTCTCTGTTTCAATGGCCTGGTCCAGCACCTGGAGAATATGTGTATAAATTAATACAAATGTACTCTTGAATTAAACACATATTCACATGGGAATGGACTGGCTCATATTTTGCACCTTCCCGACTCGCTTGCCCTCAACTGCCAGAGCTTTCATCTTAGAGAAGTAGTGGTAAAATGCAACAACGTATGTGATTATGGACTTCTCATCTGGGTTCTCAGTGAACACATCTGCAAACAATACAATATAAAATGTTATCTATCTCCATAATGGGAGGGTAATTATTATAAGTTTGACTTAATAGTCAAAAGGTGTTACTTGCCTTCTGGGTCCAGGAGCTTGGTGACACCAAGTTTTTGTTCAGCTACGTTAAAAGCCTGCTGAAGGTTGTGAGTGGGGTTTGACCTCTGTAGATTGCCATATTCCACCAGATCTGGCCTGATGGAGGGAAATAAGAATACAAAAGTATGGAGAGGAGAGATTATTTGGTTTATATTTATATATTTTTTTATTGATAGAATAGTATAAAGAAGGCAAGGCAAGAGGGGAGAACAGGGTAAGTTTAATTTCTCAGTGGTTATTAATTTATTGCTCAGGTGGTTTAATTGAGTTTTTAGTTATGTTTCATTTAAGTGTCAACTTTTTGTTACCTGTAAAACTGGTCTTTGAGGAACTTGTTCAATGAATAAAAGAAACAGTTGACATCCATATGATTGTGTCATTGCATCTCTCCTAACGACTAAGCAATGTCTCCATAAGCTATTTTTAGTCTCAATATTTATATTTTGTCTTTGAATTTGATCTTTTCTCTTGACATTTATCACCTGTGTTTGTGAATGAGAGCATTGAAAGCCATGCCGTCTTTCCAGCTTGTGGTGAAATTAGTGATGTTTACATTGGGATACCTGCAGATACAAAATAGTATCAGACAAATCCATCTACAAACACATAATACAAATAGAGTATTTGCTGTCAAATTCATTACTACTACCCTGCAGTCTTCATCTGGCACCAGAGGAGCAGTGCATCTTTGGCAGAGCGGGTCTCTAGCCGGCCTGTCTGGTCAGCTTGTCCTGTCTCTACTATAATGTCTTGAATCTGTATGCACACGAGGAAAGATAAAACAAAACCAAAAATCTCACTTAAACTATTGTCAAACCATATTCCTGTCAACTAGACATACCTTCTGTTTTAAAGCTTTTAAAAGCATTAATAATAAAACTGTAAATTCTCATATTATTTAATGTACTCTAAATCTGGATCTTGGATATGCAGAGGCATTGTTACTTTATTTAGATCAGGACTTTTTATTTCTCAATAGTTTGTACTTGCTGTGGGAACCAGGCAGAATAAAGAGCAGTCAACAATTCCCATTCCGGTCTGTTTCTTTTCATTTTTGAAGATCTGAATTATGTAGCAGACTACATGTTTGAAGTGGCTGGGTTAAAAATATCCTGCTATCAAACTAAGAGATTAAAAATAAATATAACCTTTTCCAATCAGCCAAATAAATGTAAGCTTTTTCCATCAGCATAAGACACAATACAAAAACTCTGCTGTAGGTCTACTTTAAATATCAGAAAGTTTGGATTGTTCTGTATGTTTTATGGCCAGTGCAATGTTATATGATTGTTTCAATATCTTTATTCCTTGTTATTCCGTTTAAACCATACTTAGATGCACAGAATGAATAAAGCAGATCAGAATGATGGTCTGACCTGGAAACGAAGAATGATGGTCCAGATGAGGCCCAGGATGAGCCGGTGATTCCCATCTACAATATCATGTGATCCCATGTTCTCTAAGTGCACTCGCTGCTCCTTTAGAAACTGTAGAGCTTTATCCACATTCTCCAGACAGTGGATGCGCATTCGGCCCTTGGTCGGCTTGGGCTGAATGGTGGAAAGATAGGGAATCAAAGACGTTACTGGAATGACATCAGTGGTGTTGTCAATTCAAGGTTACACACTAAACATACTCACCAGTCTCTCCCCTGAAAGAACTTCCAGTAGTCTGATGAGCATTCTTCCATCCCGCAGGTCTAAATAGAGATCTGAGATTCGGCAGCTGACTCTGGCTAATATGGAATTCACCCATTTTGTAAAAGTCTTCTTCTGGACAGCCTCGCGCTCATCTGGTTTTGACAGCAAGAGAAGAACATTCAGCTATTCTGATGTGGTCTGGTACTTTCACTTCTGATGTTTTATTTGCATGGAAAATAAACCTAATGGAACCTTAATGATAACGTTTACATGAATCTTGAAAAAAAATCAAAAATAAATATGAAATAATATTTGGTCCCACTTTATATTAAGTGGCTTTAAGTACATTGTACTTATTTTTAGATGGAAGTACATAGTACTCATAGTACTCGATGTAAGTGCATAGTACTTATAGTACTCGATGTAAGTACTTGATGTAAGTACATAATACTTATTGTGTTGATGTTGTATTGTAAAACACTTGTGCTGCTGTTGAAGTGTGATATGGGTAAGGTTTGGGTCAGGTGTGTGTGATACGGGTAAGGTTAGGGTCAGGTGTGTGTGATACGGGTAAGGTTAGGGTCAGGTGTGTGTGTGATATGGGTAAGGTTAGGGTCAGGTGTGTGTGATACGGGTAAGGTTAGGGTCAGGTGTGTGTGTGATATGGGTAAGGCTAGGGTCAGGTGTGTGTGATATGGGGTAAAGTTAGGGTCAGGTGTGTGTGATACGGGTAAGGTTATGGTCAGGTGTGTGTGATACGGGTAAGGTTAGGGTCAGGTGTGTGTGATACGGGTAAGGTTAGGGTCAGGTGTGTGTGTGATATGGGTAAGGTTAGGGTCAGGTGTGTGTGATACGGGTAAGGTTAGGGTCAGGTGTGTGTGATACGGGTAAGGTTAGGGTCAGGTGTGTGTGATACGGGTAAGGTTAGGATCAGGTGTGTGTGATACGGGTAAGGTTAGGGTCAGGTGTGTGTGATATGGGGTAAAGTTAGGGTCAGGTGTGTGTGATACGGGTAAGGTTAGGGTCAGGTGTGTGTGATACGGGTAAGGTTAGGGTCAGGTGTGTGTGATACGGGTAAGGTTAGGGTCAGGTGTGTGTGATACGGGTAAGGTTAGGGTCAGGTGTGTGTGATATGGGGTAAAGTTAGGGTCAGGTGTGTGTGATACGGGTAAGGTTAGGGTCAGGTGTGTGTGATATGGGTAAGGTTAGGGTCAGGTGTGTGTGATACGGGTAAGGTTAGGGTCAGGTGTGTGTGATACGGGTAAGGTTAGGGTCAGGTGTGTGTGATACGGGTAAGGTTAGGATCAGGTGTGTGTGATACGGGTAAGGTTAGGGTCAGGTGTGTGTGATACGGGTAAGGTTAGGGTCAGGTGTGTGTGATACGGGTAAGGTTAGGGTCAGGGGTGTGTGATACGGGTAAGGTTAGGGTCAGGTGTGTGTGATACGGGTAAGGTTAGGGTCAGGTGTGTGTGATACTGGTAAGGTTAGGGTCAGGTGTGTGTGATATATAAGTACAATGTAAAAACATGTATGTACACAATAAGTCCATTGTATCAAATTATTAATTTCAATGTAAGTACATAGTACTTAAAGCCACTTAATATAAAGTGGGACCGAATATTTTTTTATAAGTGAAGAGGTCTACTTTTAGGACCAATACGAATTTTCACTGTGATGGCAATTAAGCATATCTCACCAATTTATTACAATAAAAGTCATCCTATTCAGACACAGTATTTAATTTCTTAATATCAGCTTAAATTCAGTACAATAAATATCATGATGTATGCTTACAAATGTAATTTACAAATGCTAAAATAAAAACAATCCCGTCACTGTAAATGCTTTACTTGTTAGTGTGCTAATTAGCTTAAATTCAGTACAATAAATATCATGATGTATGCTTACAAATGTAATTTACAAATGCTAAAATAAAAACAATCCCGTCACTGTAAGTGCTCTTACTTGTTAGTGTGCTAATTAGTACTGAAAATAATGTAAACAATCTTAATGGTCCTAAAAAATAGGCTTCATTTTCATGCTTTTGGAGTGAAATTAGACCTTTCTTGACAGTTTTCATGAGATTCACCCTTTTAGATTGGGAATGGATATACAATATAAGGAAAATGTAGAGTAAAATAGTTACAAAGTAAAAAGACAGCTCATATTGTCACAATCATACAGATACTTCCTTAAATACAGTACAATCTATGTATATGTATTCTTCATAGTGTATAGGCCTATATCCATGTGTTTTCCCTGAGCAAATTTCTGCAGTGCCACGTTTATTTAAGATTCTACCACAAAAAGAACAAAAATGTGCATTCTTAATGATGTGTTTTTATAAATGATTCAGATCCTATGGCTGCAGAAAACTGGAAGGATGGAGGGATGTAAATGACAAAAAGAGAGAGGTAGAAAAAATAGAGTGAGTGGAAGGGAGAAAAAGACGAAAGGAAAAACATTAGGATTTGAATTGGGTGGAGAGTGGAAAGGATGGATTATTTTAAGCCTATCTAGAAACATTAACTTTCCATTTATGCTTAAACTACAGATAAACAGTTCAGTATCAAAGTCGGGGATTATTTGTCACATATGGCCTTGTTCTGCCAACATATATTTCGGTTTCGCACTATCATAAAAACATACAATTAAAAGACACAAAACAGTAATTTAATTACAATGTTAGTTTAATACAGTGTAGTACTTGAGACCAGGCTCGAGTCCAAGACCATATTTTCAATATCTTATTCTTGTCGTGGACTTGTCGTGACTTGAACTTGAGACGATTCAAGTACTACAACACTGGATACATTTGTGGTCTGTGCCGACTTGTCTATATGATCTGCTCTATGCTATTGTGTCTCTGGACCAGTGTGTGTGTGTGCTGCGGAGATTCGTGTGGCACTGACACAAAACTAGGCTTCATTCACCCCAAAGGAAAGAATATTTACACTGTCTGAATCATTCAGACCTTCCAATGGTCCCTGTGTTGACTCAGGGTGCTTTCACATCTGTAGTTCGGTTCATTTGGTCCGGACTAAGGGTGAAAAATTATACTTTGTATCATTTTCAGGCGTTTTGGTTCCTTTTCACACCACACTGATTGCTCTGATCGGAATCAGATGATGAGTTGATGAAACGAACCAAAATGCAGTCACGTGACAACATCCACATCACTTGTTGGACAGAGGTAACTGCACTTCGATTAGTCAGAATTAACGTGCGAGAAAATTCCAGAGCTCCCGGAAGTTAACAAAGAGGAAAATCCGGCAGACAGCTTTTTACTATGGAGAGACGACTGCTTGGGCTGATTGTATCCCTGGTCATAGTGTATTATATAGTTTGTCTACACCACTTTAGGCAAATTTCTATGATGCTCCGCACCTCCTCAGAACTCCATGTTTGTCCGCGAGCTGCCATGCTAGTGCAAACTGTCAACAAACGTTAGTCCTCATCCCATAATGCACAGCGCAGCTGATTACGGCAGGTGGTTTAGTCCAAAAACGCGCAGTTCTTTGGCAGTTCGGGGGTCTGTTCGAGGTCGGATCACGTTCTCACCACAAACGAACTGCTCCAGAGTTCGATTGAAAGCGTACCGAGACCACGTCTTCGAGGAGGTCTCGGTACGCTAGTTTGGTCCGCTTTTGGTGCGCACCTGAGTGTGATTGCTGCTTTCACATCTGCCCAAACGAACCGCACCAAGGGGGAAAACGAACTCTAGTGCGATTCAACCGAACTAAATGAGGCAGGTGTGAAAGCACCCTCAGACTCGGCCCTCTTCTGGTCTCGGCCTCAAGTCAGATTCAACCTACTCGGGTCTTGGCCTGGACTTGGACTTAATGAACTGGTCTCGACTACACCTTGAAGTTTTTCCATATCCTCTGAATGGAAAAACTACAATGTTGAAACATGTTTCCTCCATCTGGATCACAAAGCAATGAAAAAATAATAATCCTTCAAATGTGTGTCAAGATGGTGTAAATACAGCATCTACTAGCCAGGGCTAACAGGCTATGTTAAGCGGGGACGGAGTGGCAATTGGGGGAGTCGGGACTTTTCCCTGTGGGCCGGTAGTGTTTCGAGGCCGCGAGGGCCGGTCTGATAATAGTTACATTGCAAGTTCTTAGCAACACCATCCGGCGGCCTGGTGTCAAACTGTGCAGCCTCTCTCAACCTGTAAATAAATGCATCGATCCGCATGTTTCATTTGAGTTCTTAATTGGTCTAGTGGTAGATCTTTTGCCAAGCGTGTCAGAGGTTACGGGTTCTAATCCGCACTCGTTTAGGTTTTTTTTCTCTCTCATTAAAAATGAATATGTTCACCAGTGGTTCCAGTCTATATCAAGCAGGGACACGTTTGTGTGCATTTTATTTTGTGATTTCACCGGATCCATGACACTGATCGCTACGGCAATGAGCGTTCAGCTTGTGTTAAAAAACAACACATTTTAGCGCTAGATCTCTTATTTAATAGCAAACTAAATGAATGCTCTGCTAGTTAACTGGAGATGTTTTATTTATTTGTATTAGGTATATCCATGCCTCAATGTTTCAAAAAGTGGTGGGGGATAATATCGATCCTGAGAAAAAGTGGTGGGACACGACTTCACTGGATCTGAACAAATCAATCTAACCACAGATGTATCCAGTAGTGGTGGCTTTCTTAATCTATTTAAAGTAGGTTTGCAAGAATTTTTTTTTAACCAAAAAATACCCCCTGGCCAGTGGTCTACGAAATTTCCCAGTGGATTTTTAGGTCCCACTCCGCCCCTGATGTTAACCAGCCAAAGCTTGACTTTAGGGGTTACACAGAAAAAAAAGCAATTATTAAGGGTCAGGTCGGGTAGGAAAAGCTCTCTAAAGTACCAGCTGTACAGTTTCACTTTTTAAAGTGCAATTTACCATGTTCCAGAGTTAGTAAAGCTCCAGATGTGCTAAAGCATAATAAGAGAGCTAAGCCCGGCAACACTACATATTTCATGACCAAACTGCTGCCAAATCATTCCTCTTCCTGTTCACACTTTGTACAGCAGGACCTGCAATCTAACCTCTACTAAATGATTCTCTCTTCCTCTCCATTAGAACAGCAGTGAGTCTAAATAGAGTTTCCTTGGGTCCTGCTGATCTCTGAAATTCTCTTTAGCTTACACGAAAGGTCTGTGAAATATTTATATTGATGGATTTTCCCTGTACACAACAAGCTAGTGTGATGGAAGGACACATAGAAGCAATAGATTTAAGCAATGTAAGTGGTGCTTGTCCGTGTAAAACCTGCAGCCATGATGTAATCATTTTGAGTGGTCTTTATGATGTTCTTGTCTTTAGATATGGCTCAAATCCCTCCTTCAATCTAAATAAGATTTTCCCACCCATTTTATCGTCCATCAGGCAAAAAGCCGCTCAATTTTAGGGTGCTTTATTTCTAATAATTGCAATTTTATATTCAGTTGTGACTATATTTCACAATTACTACTTTATATCTCACAGTGCAAGTTCTTTATTTAACTTTGTGTCTTATTTTAAACTTTATCTCACGGTTACTTTATTTTTTTACTCTAAAATGGTTTTCCATAAAACACTGTGACCCTAAGTATGAGCAAAAATATGAGAATAGTATTCAAATTATAGTGCATGTTTTTTTTTAAATCCATCCCTATGCATTCATATGATGCATCTAAATATTAGGGATAGATAAGGAAAAAAATACAATCTCTCTGAACTACGCTCTTTCTGTTTCACAGCATTAAAGAACTCTCTCATCAGAGAGAAACAGTAAGCTCAGTTTTACACAAATTAACAGTGACAGTCAACTTCTTCTAAAAATAAACAGCGCTGAATAAGTGAAGTAAGAGACCTCGATGATGAAAACCCCAAATCACAGAAAGGGATAGACAAAGTAAACATATTCCTGTGAGGCAAGAATAGCAGAAGACCAGAAGTAGATGGTGGTTAGTCTGCCAATGTACCAATCACTTTGTCATTCTGCAAGAATTCAAAAGATTGATGGGGGGGACAAGTAGTATTTTTTAAGAGTTTGTCAAATACATATTTAGAGGTAACACTGTGAGCAATTGGGCATATATACAGCATAAATAATGAAATTAATAAATACTGCACATAAAAAAACAAAACCAGGTTTCAGTTCCCACAGCGGCCAATAGAAAACAATCTAGCATACCGCCTTAAAGCCCTTCCCATACTCTTCTCCGGATCTCTACCTAATCCAACAATTCCCCAGTGGCGTAGTAAAGGGGTTTGTCGGGAATGCTCCCTCTTTGAGGGGGGAGGAAAACCCTCCACCAGGACACTACCTTGCAGTTGTCTGAAGCGCCCATCCAGGATAGAGTTGTTAAAGCAAATGTTGGAAGCACTGTAGCTCAGCCAGCGTGCTCGTCTCATACTCCGGGACGGGGACAGCGGGCAAGATGGTGAGGCCCGTGGAGGTGAGGGCCGATGACCCTTCGGGGTGCAGGAGGAAGAGGATGAGGTTGAGGAGACTGGAGTGAAAGTCATGGGCGCTACTTTAGGTGTGATGCCCAGTAAAGATCCATTCCTCTCTGGCAGGTGCTCCGGTTCACGATTGTGGGGACTGTTGGTTTTGGCCCCTCTCCTGCTCTGGGCCCTATAAACTGGTGGGGTGCTCCTGCTCCGGCTGCCTGGTGCATTGGTCCGGGTTGAGACTTCTTTCACCGTGGTATAATGCCGGCTGCTGACCTCCCGGACGACTGGGGTAGGGCGGATCGGTATGGTCTCTCGGCTGGTCTTCAAGCTGAGTTTGACCTCCCTCAGCCGGGTCTGGCTCACGGGCACCGCGCGACACAAACAGGGGCTGCTCATCCTCTTCACGTTAAATCAACACGCACAGCCGGGAAAGAACGAGACAAACAGGACACTCTTCTTCCCTCCTTCTGTCTCGAGTTCTGTTATCTTCTCCCTTCCTATTGCCCGCCCTCCCTCCCTCTCTCTCTTTCTCCTTCCCTCCCTTACTCACTCTTCACTTAGCAATGATGCTGTTATGCCTCTCCCCAGTAGCCCAGCACCCCAGCCATGCATATAATATGCCCCCGTTCCTGACTTCCCCGTAACGCACACTCAAACACACTCATCTAAAATGTCTTCTAATGGGCGTATGCGTGTTTTGATTTGTGTTACAAATACAATGTGATGTCAGACTGCAAGTGCGTGCATAAGCAGTTTTGGCCCTGATGTAAATACCAACTACAAATGTATTAATGACTGTGTACTCAAAGTGTACTTAGTATACTCAGAGGGATGCGTGTCTGTTCAAAGGCTGTAAATCAAAGGTGAAGAATGGGAACCACTCCTCTCTCTCTCTCTCTCTCTCTCTCTCTCTCTCTCGCTCGCCCCCACTTTTTAACTCTCTCTAATTGCATTACACAAAGAGCAGAGCACAGACGCACCAACAGAACACATCACACCAACCCTGGCTCAGCAACATACACTTGACTTAAAGAAGCAGGCCTGAATTCAAGTTCACCATCACTGATGCATTTCAAACAAAAAGACTCGTAGCCTTAAACAACTGTGCATAATCCATTCTCACAAAACTCTCTCACTAATTGAAAATATGTACTTACATATTAAATAAAAGGCCATTTAAGTGTACTTGAAGAGAGTACACTTTTATGACTGTTTCTTTACACACTCAAGTGCACTTCGTAATAATGTTAAATTTAAAGTTTTACTTTAAAGGTTCCATGTGTAAGAATTGAGTTAAAAATATCCAAAAAATGAGCTACACGCATCAAAAGAATGAGAAGAAATAAGGGCGATGATGTCATTAAAAAAATGACAATTATAGTGCTGCAGAGATATCAACGTGAATTACCATGCTAAATTGCTAGCCACGGCCCGACAGGTGTCATAATACCAGTTTCGGCCATGGGAGGCGGTATGCGGGCAACACCAGCCAAACTGCAATACACAAATAACTCGCACGGCTTGTGGGCGTACTTGAACTTGATGTGTTTGATAGTTAGCGCTACCCACAGATCCGATCCGGTTTTCACCTGTTATCTACCAGAGCCCGTCTCTACCAAGCTGATGATAAAATGTTACATTAGCTAATTATATTATGTTTATTAAATTGCTTTCCCTCCAGCTATTTTATTGACCTCTGCACGCTGATTTAAAAAAATGATTGGTCGATATTATGTATGAGGAATACATTTTGGTAAGTTGTAGCCTACTGTATCTTTCAACAGTGTTCGTGTTTTTTTACTATTAGCTAGTAGAGATGATCGGTTCACGTGCGCTAGGGATCTGTCGTGTAACATTTACAAGCGCCAAAACGGTATTTATTGTTTGAATTGCGTAATAAAATTGACAGAATCTGAGAGCTGAGATTTTTTTTATATCGTAACTAGCCTGCTCTGTCTAGTCTGTCGGTCTCCGTGTCCTCTTTGCTTTGCGATTTTTCTGTGCGTGACAAAATTGATGTGTGGCGTGGGAGCGTGTGAAAAGTGTCAATTGAGTGTGTCTCACGGTGAATTCTTGAGAGTTGGCAACTCTGAATGGCGTTAGCTTGGTCAACATCAGCGAATGCTGTCTGACAAATGAATGTAATTCAAACTAACAATAAAAATGTAATATGAACAAAACAAATATGAACATATTCAGTGGTAAAGGTGAAGGGGAGTAGCTTGAAGATGCCATATTTAAAAATCACTTGACATCAACCAACTTTCCTCTGGAGTCAAAACGTCCTCTATTAGGAGTTGGCTCGGCTTCGGCTATGGCTCTAGGGTCGTTGTGAAGGTAGGGGCGGAGCATAGAGACTATGCCGTTTCTCATTTGTTACTATAGAGTAGGCCAACTCACTTTCTGGAGGTATACTGCCCCCATCTGGTATGGAATGTGGAGTATGAATTGATTTTTTGGCGGACATGACACAAGGCACCTTTAAAGTACATTTTAACTCATTATGTTTTAACAATATTTTGCAATGTCTTAAAGTACACTTTTTGATGTTTTGGTTAATACAGTGAAGCACATGTAAGGTACTGGATTATAATTTTAACTGCAATGTGTTTTTAATATATTTAAAATGTGCTAAATTGCAACTTCCTCATTACAAAACACAAGACTTACAAGCTTCAATAGAAAATTGATTTTATTACATTAAAATTGATTTTAGCTTACCAAAAATATTTGCACATTCACCTTTGCTGTACATGCTCCGTAATGTAAAATGCAACTCTTTGACATCTCATTCCTCAAGAAAAGTATTCTGTTACAGTAGATATTAAGTGTCCCAAATTGGATGCAAAACATTACATTGGACATGTGTTCTTGCTATTTAGATGCATGTAACAAAATCTGGTCTGCACTAAATGAACTGGTTTAAAGTGTTAATGCAGCCATAGAGGTCTTTGTGGAAGGCTCTTTTGACTTAACAACCTCCCAACAATGTCCCAGAAACCACTCACAAGCAACCACATAGCAACACCCTGGCATTAAAAAGCATTTTCCTCAGGAAAAAAATATATAATAGTGTACTGTCACTCAAACAGTTTTCATATGTCATGTGTGGATTACCTAGTCCCTGGAAAGGAGCTTGTAAGTGTGGTCGTGAAATCACTATTTAAAACGTGCTGTTTCTGAGAGCAACAGACCCCACAGGTGTGCCAAAAATGACAAGCTCCTGCAGTTATTACAGAGATCTAAGCTATGGGCACAGACGGGCAGGGCAGCTGTCCAGCTCAGTCATACAGAGGCATGCTGGGTATGTCTAAATGATCCTGGCTGGTCAGGGGGGCAGGAGAGGATAGGGTTCAGCTGCTTGTACGTCTGTAAATGCATTTGCACATTTGTGTGCCTCTGTATATCTAAACCACACGTGTTCTGTCACCTGAGACGACTCACCTGCAAGAGCTTTAATGCGCGAGCGCTCAAAGAGTCTAGCCGAGCTGTTATCGTTGTCAAGCTCTTCATCAGACAGTTCGAAGCGGGTGTTGATGCGGCTGTACTGTTGAGTGATTTCAGCATTGTCAAAGTCTGTCGTGGAGGTCATAGTTGCCATCGAGATGCAGAGGAATGAGAGGGACCAAACACCTCAGCGTGCCACACGAACACAAGACAGTGGAATGCCAGAGATGGATGATCTGAAAGGAAAAAGAGATGGAGGAGGAGTTAAACTGGACATTTCACTTCAAAAAAGACATTGCACTGATAACTGGTATATTTTTGCATCTCACTATATTATTTAGACATGCAATACTCGTTCCTAAGGGGCCATTCACACAGAAAGCACATTCTGAGAAATTGTAAAAGCGCATTCTGTGTGCACAGCCCCTCGATGTGTCCCACAAATTCACATATACACTCTAGTCAGCACATATTATGATTATAAAAGCCTATTCATATACAGTGAGGTCCAAAAGTCAGAGAACCCTCAGTAATTGTAAATGAAAGTATAGAGTGCAACAGTGCCTGTCCACTTTTTCAAAGATGTTGTTTTTTCTATTAATTTCTCCCGTAGGGATTTTATTTTTTTTAATCTTCATTAAAGCATTTTAAGCCATGAACCACACCAACCAGCTTCGAGGTGAATCATAACATTGCAAACTTTTGATTTGAAGCAAAAGTATCTGAAAATCAGACAAAAATACAAAGGTACAAGACACTGTGTACTTAACGGCTTTAGTGAGGGAAAGAATCCCTTGAAGCATTGGAAATAGCATTACCAAATTAAAAATGATGTAGAAATATAAAACTACTTGTTTTTTTTAATTTTTATTATATCTAAAACCTTATATTTTGAGATATACATGCAAATATTTATTTGCGGTGCTTCATGGGAGTGGGCGGGGCTAAAGAGCACTTTATGCGCGGTTTGCTTGTTTAGACTCTGATTGGAGGAATTTTCTGTACAGCATCATGGGTAATGTAGTTTTTCACCACAAATTCCACTGTTAAACACGGTAATTTAAAAAATAAGTTGGAATAAGGCAGGCTCATGGCTTCAACAGAAGCAAATACCATCGATTAACAACCTCGTAGCTCACAGTATAGCTGTCTAAAAAGATTTCTTATAAGTTATCATTTCTTTATGGAGAAAATGAATGGAGTTTTTACTTCCAGAACCTGATGAGCTCTATTTTGAAAGTTAGAAATTTTTCAAACTTAGACATATTAAACATTGCGTGCTATTTTTAGGTCACTCTTCAATTTAGCAAATTAGTGACACTCATCGTGCAAACTCCTTTGAAAAAATTTTTTTTGTTCATGTCAGCTTGAGCGCAGCTGTCATTAAAACAAAAGGGAGACAAACCAAATACAAAGAAATTTTTAAATTGATTGAAAATTAAACTTTTGGTTACACTTTATTAAATAAGTACTGAGTAATATTAATTAACTACATGTACATGTACTTACTATAGAGTTACTTTTAGGGTTTGGTTTACTGTAGGGTTAGTTGTAATTTACTGTTATCCAATCCAATCCAATCCTCTTTATTTATATAGCACAATTAAATAAACACAGGGTTTCCAAAGTGCTTTACATCATAACAATAAAAACACAATAGGACAATAATAAAATACGATACGCACAATACGATACGATACGTTATCACTATAGTAAGTACATGTAGAAACGTGTAACTATGTTACCTTAATTAAAGTGTTACCCAACTTCTTACTTAAATTGTTATATTAATACAATTTGTAATGGAAAAAATATTTTAATTAGAAAGATACAAAATATCTCAATTCTCAAACATCATGTTCGTTGTTTTCAACAATACTTTTGCAATAATCAGATAGAAGATTTATGAAGTCAGATTATATGGTACATGCATGTAAGAGATACCCCCAATGCACGTATGAGCAAATTTGTGGTTGTACTTTTTCGAGCAAACCAGTTTGAAACTGACTCATTGTCAATCCTCTTATATCCTTTCCTGAATCTCTGCTGGTCCCCATCTATAAATTGACTAAATAATAAAACTAATAAATGTATTCCTGTTTCCCTTATAGATTGTTTCTCTATACCTTCAGGATTCCAAAGGGCGCCATTTTCAGCACGTGTCCTCTAACCGTCAATCGTAATGAGGGTGTGTATTTGCGCGTGCTACTGTGGAATGGCGGGTGAAGGTTAGCCGCTAAGATAGTTCTATCTTTGTGAGGCATGTTGCTCGTGTGTAGTCTTATCGGTCTGAACGCGGGGCTGGGCAACCCCTCTGAGCAAGAGAATGTGAAGAGCACCCTTCACAAATTTTCCTACTTCGTCATACACTACGTGATCAGATATTTGCGTTTTTTCCTTGCAAAAACATTTTCTCTCTTTTCTTTTCTTTTCTTTTAGATTTTTTGGCCTAATGACATATGGCAAATGTTGATTAATGTACAATGTCCTTTTTTTTAAATAATAATTGTTAAAAAATGCTTATCTAAACATTAGCAGTGATCTGCTTCAGACAGTCCAAAGCTTCTGCTCTAGTTGGCTCAAAATCTAGGCCATTAAAATGCACTGTACCAAATGAAATGCGCATACTGTAATGTTACTGTTTCTATCAGGGTTAGTGTCACAGTGTTAGGAGTGGAGATGCCAATTCTAAATATATAATCAAAAATCTATGACAATCACCAGACAGATAAAGACACCGAGTAAAGAGGAGAATCTAACAGGTCTCAGAAAGAGGGATGATGCTGGTTATCTCTCTGTATCAGACCAGCGCAGGGGGGGGTGTTATCAAAGAACGATTCTCCACCCACCAGCGGGAAACCCGTTATCACAAGAGACACAACTTTGCTGCTCTCTCTGCGTACGGTGTCTCTGCAATATGCTCACATGCACACACACAGTTTATGACAAAGTTTCCACTATCTTAACTGAAAGAGAGAGACAGAAGGGACAGCTTTACAGGACAGCTTCACCTAAAAAAGAAAATCAAGTCGATGGCATTCCAAACCTGTTTGACTTTCTTCCTTCAATAGAATACAAAAGCAGAAATTCTAAACTATATAAATGCTGCTCTTTTTCTATATGATGTACACATATAGTGACCCGGCACTTTCAAGCACCAAATATGTCAGAAAGCACCGTAAAAGTAGCCTATGATTTGCTTTCTGAAGCCATACGATAGCATTGTGTGAGTAACAGACCAAAGTTTAAGTTGTTGTCCACTTAAAAACGTACAAACCTCCCTGCAGAACCTCATAAAGGGATAGTTCACTTTTTGATTACCAACATTCTTTAAAATATCTTCGTTTGTGTTCATACACTCATACAGGTTTGGAACAACTTGAGGGCGAGTAAGTGATGACATTTTTGGGTAAACTATCCTAAATCTCATTTGCATTTGCACATACTTTACTTTTTTAATTTCCGGGTGAACTTTAAATGGTTACACATCTATATGCTATTGAATCATAAAGAATAATGTAGAGCGAGGCGGTTGTTATAGCGAATACAACCCCGACAGGCTGATCAGGACTTGAATCAGTCTGAACGGGTTGTATTCGCTATAATAACAACCGCCTCGCTCTATATTATCCCGTTTATTATGGCTACCTACCAAATAAATCAATAATTTGACACAAAATATTGATTTAAAAAGGAGTTTATAGATTTAAAAACGATTGTATTGCTCCAGACTGAACAGAACTGTGTCCATGGCAACGCTCTGTTTTTCATGGCAACGGTGTGTTATACTTAACAGCGGTCTGTTATCAAGAATTATTACATGGCGTGGTTGAATTCTAATGTAGAATGCGGTGTGTTATTTCTTGATAACAGACCGCTGCTAAGTATAACACACCGTTGCCATGAAAAACAGAGCGTTTCCATGGATTCTAACCGTATAGAGACGGAACGGACTATTTTCTTTAGCGGAAGCAATACAATCGTTTTTAAATCAATAAACTCCTTTTTAAATCAATATTTTGTCAAATTATTGATTTATTTGGTAGGTAGCCATGTAATAAGCGGGATAATGTAGAGCGAGGCGGTTGTTATAGCGAATACAACCCCTTCAGGCTCATTCAAGACCCTTCCGCCACTGTTGCCAACTAATTTTCAGGGGAAGTTGCTAAAGGCAGATCGATTTGTTGCTAAAAGCTGCTAAATGAGGTTGTGACGTCATTGCGCTATGACGTCATTACGTAATCGCAACGCAAAACTTTACCATCATTATACATAGATATTATTTGAAATGCTAAGTTAGATTTGTTTGTAAAAAATAATAATATATATATATATATATATATACACATATACACAGCATTTGTAAATGTAATACAAACAACACTTTTTCATGATCAGATTTTTTTTTTTTTTAATACAGCTTTGAAATTGAACAGGTAAACACTTTTGAACAATTACATTTTATGTAGGCTATTTTCTTAACCAGTGAAACTACAAAATTATCCCATACATAACAGACGGCATTCTACATTAGAATTCAACCAAGCCATGTAATAAATTTTAATATTAGGTCATTAAAATGCCAGTATATGGCAATAACTGTTAAACAAAAAAATGTATTTTAATTTCTAGCTAATGATATGATATCCATCACTGACATGATAATGTCACAGTGTGTTTTCGCTCGAATTCTGCATCCAAAGCTGAAAGGGTGGCAGGAAGCCAACACAGCGGGCCGGGGTATTTCATGCATGTGTGAGGGAGAGGCCGAAAGGTGTGGTACGAGGCATGACGCACACTGTGTACCATGTTACTTCAGGGACAGCTGAACCCATGGTGCTATGCCACCAGAGTAGTATTTGTTTTAATTAGATTAAGGAAAGTAAAAGTGTGGGTACATACATACACCAACTTAAAGAAATAAGTTTCCAACAACTAATATTCTGTCATGTATTCACACTCATTCCAAACCCGTATGACCTTCTTTCTACTGTAAAACACAGAGATGTTTTAAAGAATGTTCACTCTGCTCTTTTCCATATCACAATGACACGAAAACAAATCCTGACGAGTGACGATTTTAGTTTATGAATGAACTATTCTGGTGCAGTAATATCAGCACAACAGTGATCTTCAGGCAAGCAGATCAGACAGTATAATACAAAACTATTCCTGAAATTAACTTTATGGTCATATTGTGAAGTTATGGGCAGTAAGTAATGGTGTTTAGCCTACATCACAGCAGTTCTCCCTATATAGGCCTAGTGAAGTTGAAACAAAGACGTAGTGACAGCTGTTTTTCTTTCGCTAATATTATGAAACTGCTTTCTTTTGTTTATTCAATGAGAAACAAAGAGCAGGCAAATGCTGGAAAATCCAGCTTAAACTGATAGCTTGAAAAATGGTAGCTGGTTTTAGCTGCCCAAACTGGTCATTCACAGGTTGACCAGTCATTATGTTTCCAAATCTATCTTGACTAGTACTTTAAACTTATATGACAAGCTGGGTTGTTCCTGGTCCAATGTGGTCTACCAAGCTAAATACCAGCTTGGACCGAGGACAAAAGAGTTGCTCACAGTATGAGAGATGAATGTTGTAATAGAATTGAACTTACATAAGACAAACAGTTCTGACATTTTTGCATTGTTTTGTTTTCAGTAGCCTAAAAAATACTGGGTTGTTTAACCTAATTCTGGGTCAAATATGAACAAACCCAGCCATTGGGTTAAAATTTTAAATTACATTTTTAACTCAATGTTTGAGTTTGTCCATATTTTACCCAAAAAATATTGTTCAGTGTTCAACAGGTTGCTACTCTTCCCATAAGACTCCCATACTTTCACAAACAATAATCAGACCTGTCAGAAGGATATTAAACATGCTTTTGCAATTCACAGATAAACATATTATACAAAATGAGATTAAAACAAAGCAAAAACTAAACAAAAAGCGAAATACACTTAATAGGCTATTGGATGACATTGGGAATCCTAACCTGAAGACAGAACCTCTAGTATAGACTAGGCTTTAATACACAATTTGACATGTAACAAACTTACCTATACAAATGACAAACAATCCGGGAGAATGACACGCTTCTTTATCGATGTCTTTGTAAGAAAAGTCCGTTATTTGAAGGGCAATAATAATCCCATGAGAGGTCACGGTGGGGAGCTGCTGAAGGGGCAGGGAGCGCGCGCAGGGTCGCTCATTCTCCTCAGCGCTGTTTGACCCACCCAAAGAGTTAAAAATAAAGTGGAGCCGCGGAGCACTCGCTGCCTGAGCGCCGGGGACGCGCATTCCTGTCAAGAGTCGCTGACTTTAAATGGCGTTCCCCTCCCTCACACTGCCCGCCTCTACATCACAAACCCTGCAGAAATATAAAACCGACAAACTTTACTAGGCTACTAATCAATAGCGACTAGTGACGATAAGGACATATGCTAATTAAAATCACTTTCTTTAAGGCTACATTTAAGATTAGGCTACATAAAGGTTGAAGTAGGGTAGAATGAGTACAGTTGAGACACTTCGTTTTGGTTTTTCACACAAAAATAGATAGGCTACTGAAAAGAAGTGAATTTCCACATGACATTTCATTAGCTTGTAGACTAAGATATTATCAATCAATAAGACCCATAAGTAGTTTATATTTTCCACAATTAGCTCATAAAAATAAGGTGCTTTGTCTCATCTTTGTCTCAACTGTAGGCTACATGGTACAGTTGAGACACCCATTTTTAATGATGTAAAGGTAACTAACCGTTCATTGCAAATATAATAAATAAAGACAAATAAAGAAAAATAACAATTGGGCAACATGTTTGTTTATTTGTCCATTTAAATTCCTTCGTTTTATTTAATTTGGCACTGGTTAAAATGTTTAAAACAGGAACAATATATTTAATAGGCTATATTCATTAATAAAACACAGTTAAAATATCACAAATATCAAATTTTATTTTCATTTCCGTCCTATGATGGCTAATTACAACGTCTAACCTGTTATCATAACACTGAACAACTAAACAGTGTTTCCTAGAATTCTATCGCGGGGACAGATACACGTGTGTCTCAATTTACCCCGCTGGCCACTTCGCACATTTCTCGAGATTTTGCAATGACCTTGCATGACACAATACCATGAAACATGCCAGTTTTTAGGGCACAGCACAGAATAACGTTTGTGATGATACCAGTTACGTTTATCAGTCGCATAAGGATAATAAGCTCTTCATTGTGGAGTGTGCATGGTTCTTATCTTAGAAAAAAACTTCTGCCGATATATTCGTATCGGACATGTGTCCGTTCAAATTTCCCACGATCAAAGAAGACACTAATACGCATGCGCACAGCAAACATCACAATTTGTGCTATGTTATTTAAGGTGTCTCAACTGTACACAGTCTATCCTACAATTTAAAAAAAAATCTAAAATTAAAATGGATATCACATATTGTGTCAAAATCATTATGCAAATATAAAGTCTTTCTGGGTGTCTTCTTCAGTTAATCACGGCACTTGTCTACATTTTTTTGGCCTTATTTTTGGGAAAGGACAGCAGAAACAGACCGGAAAGCGGGGGAATGTGATCGGTGAATGACGCAGGCCAGATCCGAACCGCAGTCACCATGTTGCGCTGAATTCTGTGACCCACCAAATTATGTCACCCTAGTCGGCGCTGTATCGAGCCAATCCAACCTAATCCCATTCCCAATCCCATCCCAACCATTACTACAGCACCTACTATAGACACAGAATTCGGCACTACTGATATGAATAGGCAACCTGTAGGCTACTAAATAACTAACAGACATTTTATTGAAAAAGATTAAATTATACTTACCTGATCTCTTAATTTATGTTATGTCAGACCACCACCAGAGGTCCTCTTCCCCCCACTAATAGCTTATGAAATCATCTTCTGCGTTTACTGCTTCATTCAAGTAAGAAGCGTGCACAGTAACTCCAGTAGCCACTAAAAATCCAGAAAGATCTGAACAATTTAACTTACAGTTATAAATGTAGTGTCGTGATTTCGTACCAGCAAATATCCCGAGGTCAGCCTCTTAACTCGGGATCATACAATAAAATAAGGAATATATAGAATTACTGATAAATGAACTGTAAACTAATAAACATTTAAACTCTAAATAACTGTCTGTTTACTGCAGAAAAAAAACTTCAATCTCAAAGTGAACATTTATGCAGAATTTATTTAATATGTATATATATATATATACGTTTGAAAACATTTCAAAACAATATTGATGCTTAGTTAGAAAAAGAATGTGGGTTTCTTACATTTGGATTGTTTTTGAGCAGTCATGAGTTAAAATCAAATCAAATAATCCTCAGATTGCATGTTCTAATAAATGTAGTAATAACATGGTAGAAACACAGTAACATTGAAAACGTTAACATGTTTCCACATTCACTCATTAATGGTAATTTATTGATTAGATACAATATCGTTTTAGTTGAAATTTTTCTTAAGCTTATGTTCCAACATGTTCAGATAGACCAGAGTGTAAAAATCTGATTTTGACTGCATTATGAAGGTTTATAATAATGATTTCCAAAACCATTAAAGCTTAATTAATATTTTACATATATATATATATTTTTTTAAATAAAAACATTTTATAGTTAATGTTAACTACATAAAGTAATATAAACAAAAATGTTTTTTTTTTGTTCTCTGATGTGGTTTTGGTCAGTACATGTTCACTGATTTATCTCTTATTATGAAAGTTAGATCCTTTTAAATACTAAAATAAAGACTGAAAACAAGAAAAGTGTATACAAAAATGCCAAATGTATTTAATAAAAATATTTTCTGGTTCATAAATTAAGACATTTTGGAAGATCTTGTAAAGAAACAAGTCATAATGAAGAGACCTTTTTAAAACATAAAAACACAATAATAACATATAATAACATCAAATGATACATTAGATATAGTAGATTACATATTATAGAAGGGCTTTACAGTATATTAAAACAGTGTGATTATAATAAAAAATATCCTTCATTTATACGTTATAGGGTATACTTTTTGAATATTTGAGTGGCAACAAAAGTCTTCAGATCCGCCGTCTATGTTACAAATAAAACCACTGGTTCTGTGACATTACAGTGCTCGAGCAAAGGCTCTCTTGATTAACATGTCAAATTGTAATGGCTTGCAAATCCAGATGTGTGTATAATTTATATAGCTGAAGCCACTGTAGAACATAACTCATATTAAAAATTATTAACATTTGATTGCATTTCATTAAACAGAGAAACTTAAAAGAACATTCTGCATACACATTAAAAAAAAAAAGACAATACTGAAAGTATCAATATCAACAATTGCTTTGCAGTCAATAAGTTTTATGACAGTCAATCTATCTCAGCTGATATAGATCTTGTCATTAATTCTGTGTTAGCAATTACACAGAAATTTTGCACAAAGAGAAAAACAAAATTATGCTAACCCACAACAAATACTCCACAAAAATGATGTGTATGGAAGGCACTGTACTGCATATTACAGAAACAATAATAAAAAAACGTCTCTACAGCTGATGTCAGTTTCAAGTTTTATACTAGTTATTTCTGAAAGAAAGCTTAAGACAATGCAATGCATTTAAGGAATACTGTAATACAGTGGATTGTTTAGATATGAATATCAATTCAGTAAGCCAAGCTATGTATAGTGTAATCAATATAAAATGATCGTGATAAAGTGATAAATATGCACATAAATAAAAACAAAAATAGCTTTGGGTCTGTCAAAAGTTACAACCTTTTTTTAGCATAAACAATACTTTGGCACATGGGGGCACCCCAAACAGATTCATAATAACAAAAATAATAAAGAACTTTTTTTTAAGTGGCAAGATAAATTTGTTACACAAAAAATTCATACCATCAGTGCTATGTGAAAAAGAATCAAGTAAAGAGCAAGAACATGAGGTGCAAATCTTAGCAAAAACCTTCAGGCTTTTAGTGTAAGTGCTTATTGCTACATGTGTAACCTGATATGTCACAAAGAAAAGAAAGAATCAAGGTCTGCGATGACAGCGGCTTGCTTCCTAGAGACTGTATTCAGCAGTCTAGCAGCCAAGGACGGGCTTCCCAAATCTACCTATAGGGAACCATTGACAATTGATTATTTACCACCTCAGGTGTCATAAATACTCACTCTTTAAAGGATTAGTTCACCTCAAAATGAAAATTTCCCAATAATTTACTCACCCCAATGCCATCCAAGATATCCATGTCTTTCTTTCTTCAGTGGAAGAGAAATTAAGTTTTTTGAGGAAAGCATTTCTTGGTTTTTCTTCGAATAAGGGACTTCATTGACTACGTTTACATGCAGCCAATAACCCGTTCAAAACCGGGATATTAGCAATAACCCGGTTTTGAACGGCCATGTAAACACCGGCAAAAACCCGAATATGCTCATATCCCGGATTTTAAAAACCAGGATATGATCCCTGGGGTACCCCTTTTCTAACCCGAATTTTTGGTCATGTAAACGCGCATCGGCATATCCCCATAGTGATCTGTGTTCTGCGCATGTTCTATTCGCAAGGAATCTTGGTCTTTTGAGTAGAGGAACTTCTCGGCGCATACAGAAACCCGCGTGCAGTATACCGGAAGTAATCAGAATCAGAATCAGAAAGAGCTTTATTGCCAAGTGTGCTTGCACACACAAGGAATTTGTTTTGGTACTGAGGCTTCCAGTGGACATATACAAATACAACATGAAACATAATACTACAAATTATAAGAATAAAAAATAAAAATATAAATATATGAGAATAAAACTATCACAGTTGGGTTTAGTCAGAATAGGCATTTTCAGATTTACAGATTATGAACCTATTTACAGTGTTTTGAATATTATAAATAAATAAATCTACATATAAGTATCACCTGAGTTGTGGGATATTGCACTAAACAGTGGGAGTATTGCACTTACAGGCATATGCCTTGGGAGGAGTGTTAACTGTTCAGGAGGGAAATGGCCTGTGGGAAGAAACTGTTCCTGTGCCGAGATGTTCTTGTGGCCAGTGATCTGAGTCTCCGTCTTGACGGTAACAGTTCAAACAGGTGGTGTCCAGGGTGAGTGGAGTCTGTGATGATTTTACCTGCTCTCTTCCTCACTCTGGAAGAGTACAGGTCCTGGAGGTTTGGCAGGGGGGCACCAATGATCCTCTCCGCAGTCCGGACTGTCCATTGTAGTCTCCTGATGTCTGATTTGGTAGCTGAACCAAACCAGACAGTGATGGAAGCGCACAAGACAGACTCAATGACGGCTGAGTAGAACTGAATCAGCAGATCCTGTGGCAGGTTGAACTTCCTCAGCTGGCGAAGGAAGTACAGTCTCTGCTGGGCCTTTTTCACAGTGGAGTCAATGTGATTGTCCCACTTCAGGTCCTGAGAGATGATAGTGCCCAGGAACCTGAATGACTCCACTGCTTCCACAGTGCTGTTCATGATGGTGAGATGGTGAGTGAGCTGTTCCTCCTGAAGTCCACGATCATCTCCACTGTTTTGAGCGTGTTCAGCTCAAGGTTGTTATAACTGCACCAGGCAGCCAGCTGTTCAACCTCCAGTCTGTAAGCAGACTCGTCACCGTTTCGGATGAGACCGATGACAGTGGTGTCGTCTGCAAATTTCAGGATTTGAAATTTGCCAAATCTGCTAAACATGGCGAGACGCAGCACAGCATACATTTGGAGCGAGGTCAGTAACGTTACCAGCACCAAAGCGCAAACAAAGGCGATCGCTATCTGCCCCGAACTATTCATTATCCGCGTGCTGCTGCTGTTATTGTCTTTGGATACAGGAAGAAGAATCGGAAATGACGCATATTGCGTCTTAAGGTTCTCCGTACGTCCAGACGCTAACCGCGCGTCGCATTTACATCGGGATATTGCAATTCAATGTATACAGGAGAAACTCTCTCTGCTCACGCATGTAAACGGGTTATCCCTAATGTTTCAGAAACCCGAATAGTGACCTTAACCCGACCATAACCCGAAATTTGGCTGCATGTAAACGTAGTCAATGACAACCAGTCCAAATCAATGCAGTTTCAAAGGTCTTTGAAGAGCTTCAACAGTCTGTGCACGATCACAGCTGAGGAGGAGGGGCTTATCTAGCGAAACGATAGGTCATTTAAAAAAACAAAAAACAAAAAAAAAACACTTTAACTACAATTGTTCGGATTGAGCTGATCTGCAACGCGCCGGGAACTACGTCATCACGTTGAAATGTCACTGTGCGAAGGAGGATAGTTCAAATTGTATTGTATGTTGAATGACATGTCTATGTGTCGTATGTATTATTGTTTTAAATGGTCCTTACATGTGCTTACATTCAACGTGATGACGTAGTTCCCGGCGTGTTGCAGATCAGCTCAATCCGCACAATTGTAGTTAAAAGTTTTTTTTATTGATCTATCCCTCCTCCTCAGCTGCGATCGTGCACAGCCGCTGAAGCTCTTCAAAGATCTTTGAAACTGCATTGATTTAGACTTCAAAACGCTGGTTGTCATTGAAGTCCATTATTCGAAGAAAAACCAAGAAATGCTTTCCTCAAAAAACGTATTTTCTCTTCCACTGAGGAAAGAAAGACATGGATATCTTGGATGGCATTGGGGTGAGTGAATTATTAGGAAATTTTAATTTTGAGGTGAACTAATCCTATAAGTTGTTCCATACCAGATGAGTTTCTTTCTTCTGCTGAATACAAAAAAATATATTTTGAAGAATGTCGTGTAATCAAACAGTTCCTATTGACTTCCATTGTATAGGAAAAAAAGACTATGGAAGTCAATGAGGTCCATCAACTGTTTGGTTACTGACATTCTTCAAAATCTCTTATTTGTGTTCAGCAGAAGAAACAAACTCATACAGGGTCGGAACAACTTGAGGGTGAATAAATGATTACAGAATTTTAGTTTCATTTTCAACTATTTCTTCAAGCAAGCATAATGCCAAAGGGTAAACAAGCTTACTTGTAACAAGTAGATGACCGTGACAACCTCTCGACCATTACGCTGGCTGGGTTGAAGGATCCACGCGCTGGGTAGCATCTCACCACGGATAGTATCCGCACTGGGACGCGGCAGTGTCTCCTCAAATACAGACTGCATGGCCAGCACCCACATATCATCCTAAAGAAAAGAAGATGGATCAAAATGAATGCGTGATTAAGGTAAGGTGCTTTTGGATAAAGCCGTTCACAGAAAGAGTACCTGTTTAGATTCAGTACTGAGGCAGCAGAAGTCCCGCGGCTGTTTAAGCTGGCAGTTCGATGTGTCCATCAACAAATAGACTGATTGAAGAGAAAGACAGAGACAAAGAAATACAATCAGTAAAAGTACATTTTTGCTTTTGCCTGCATTTGAAGGCAAGTTATAATTGTTACCTCTCTTACACAGTGTTGGGAAAGTTCACTTTCTACATGAACTAGTTCAAAGTTCAGTTCACAAATTTTAAAATGAACTAGTTCATACTTACAAATTTTGAACTAGTTCACAGTTCTTTTTTTCCATATGTTGCTGCGAGCTATTATTTTTCAAAATTATTGCCACAGCCCATATAGAACCACACACAGCAATTATTTTATCGGCGGGCAAAGTTTGCACAGAAATGTAAGATTTTTCCCATCCTCACCGACCTGGTCATAAACTCGTTTAAATGATCATACGATGCCTCTTGCTGCTTTGTGTGTTGATGACGCATTGCTGTCACGCATTGCTAATTTGCTGTCTGTGGTTTTATATGCGGTGCGACACTGGTGCTGGTGTTGCCAGATTGGGTGTTTATCCGCTACATATTAAGGCCTGTTTACGGTGTGTTTTATCCGGGTTTTCGGCTGGAAGGCTCTATAGAAATCTGGCACTCTATTGAACGAAGTTAAACTGAGAGAGCGTGTCGTTCACAGACACCAGAATGAACCAGTTCACAGTAACGTTCATCAGGCAGTAACACAGTACGTTCAGTTCACGTGTTTACTCCAGTCCTTTCAACCATTGGATAGGATTTTAAAAACGGCTGTTGTATTTTGTATTTCTGACGAAGCGCTGTTAAATATAGGAGAAAAACTACGCAGCAAAAAGAATAAATAAAATTCTTTCTTAAAAAGGCAAAAGAACGCATGCACGTTTTCTTAATATAACAATTAAAAACCAACAGACTGATGAAAATGCGGGATATTTCCTCAATATGTGACGTGCGGGACGAGGGGTGAAAATGTGCGGTAACGCAAAGCGGGACAAGCCAATCTGTACTTGTGTTCTCAAGCTGAATTTTTACCAATATTATGAAAAGTAAATATTTCTCCCAACTGGATATGAATATAAATAGGTGAGCTCAGATGTTTTATCAGGCTATTATTATTATTTTATATTTATTTATTCATTTTTTACATTTAGACAGCTATGTGTATGGCACATAGAAAGCCTTTGTACTGAGAAAATATACTGGGGTCCAGGGTTTACCTCTTAAGGAAAGTATGGACCATTTTTATACATTTATCTTAAAGTAATAAACTTCGGAAAACAAACAATGTACATAATCTAATAATCAAATCTCTCATCATGAGCACAAAACTAGTAATTTCATAGTTTTTTGTCTTCCCTTGCCATCTCTAAATAATTTTCCAAATTATAACACTGTTAATTATGAAATACTCTTAATATGCAAATTAATCATTCTAAATGTATGGGAAAAAAAACATCTAAAGGTGCCACACGTTAACAGTTAAAGCTCCAGTAGGTCACTTTTGTAAACAAATATTTGTTAAAACTGTCATTATGTCCTGACAGTAGAATATGAGACAGATAATCTGTGGAAAAAATCAAGCTCCTCTGGCTCCTCCCTGTGGTCCTACTGCCATTTGCAGAAATACACCGCTCCCGGTCAGAAACAACCAATCAGAGCCAGGAGGAATGTCTTAGCAGTGTCAATCACGCTCGTGTACGCGCTGATCACCCCTCTCTTGCACAGCGCGAGCGCATACCGTCGTTCGTGACTCTCCTGTTCGAACAAATCTTTTATTGAGTCATTTCGTTCATTCAACGAACGAAATGACTCGAAAAAAGATTTGTTCATTTTGATGAACGAGTTCGAACAGGATTACGAACGTGCATCACAGAACAGAGCAAGGCGAGCATTTGTGCTTATAAAACTTAAAGTTTTTTATTTATTTTTGAAATGACCGATCGTTTCGCTAGATAAGACCTTTATTCATCGCCTGGTATCGTTTAAAACCCTTTGAAGCTGCACTGAAACTGTCATTTGGTCCTTGAAACGTTTGTGTCCTATTGAAGTCCATTATATGGAGAAAAAGCCTGGAATGTTTTCATCAAAAACCTTAATTTCTTTTCGACTGAAGAAAGAAAGACATGGACATCTTGGATGACATGGGGGTGAGTAAATTATCAGCAAAATTTTTTTTAAAAGTGAACTAATCCTTTAACGTTATCTTACTAGCTATTTATAACTTATAGAAAGAGTGCAACGTTATAAAGTTACATGTATTGCAAAATACATAATGATTTGAGGACCAAGTTTGTAGTCAAAGTATGGGCAGGCCATAGTCAATGTAAAGCATATTGTTGATGTTTCGTCCCTATTAGTGAATGTTCCAAAACTGTTTATAATCCGCCGTCATCGGTGGTCCTGTTTACTAGCCTGCGCGTTCTCGGCAGGCTCCGCTGTGGGGGGAGGAGCTGTGGGGGAGGAGCTGTGGGGGAGGAGCTGTGGAGGGAGGAGCTGTGGGGGAGGAGCTGTGGGGGAGGAGCTGCTGTGGGGGAGGAGCTGTGGAGGGAGGAGCTGTGGAGGGAGGAGCTGTGGAGGGAGGAGCTGTGGGGGAGGAGCTGTGGAGGGAGGAGCTGTGGAGGGAGGAGCTGTGGAGGGAGGAGCTGTGGAGGGAGGAGCTGTGGGGGAGGAGCTGCTGTGGGGGAGGAGCTGTGGAGGGAGGAGCTGTGGGGGAGGAGCTGTGGGGGAGGAGCTGTGGAGGGAGGAGCTGTGGAGGGAGGAGCTGTGGAGGGAGGAGCTGTGGAGGGAGGAGCTGTGGAGGGAGGAGCTGTGGGGGGAGGAGCTCTGGGGGGAGGAGCTGTGGAGGGAGGAGCTGTGGGGGAGGAGCTGTGGAGGGAGGAGCTGTGGAGGGAGGAGCTGTGGAGAGAGGAGCTGTGGAGGGAGGAGCTGTGGAGGGAGGAGCTGTGGGGGGAGGAGCTGTGGGGGGAGGAGCTGTGGAGGGAGGAGCTGTGGGGGGAGGAGCTGTGGAGGGAGGAGCTGTAGCGCAGCAGAGAGCAAGGGGGTTGGACCTGTAAGTTGTGCTTGTTCAAATTTTCAGGCTAAGTCAACATTTTCTCCAAACTCCCTACTGCAACTTTAAATGGTTGAAAATCATCAGTATGACAGATAAAAATAATTTATACATCTCATTTCATGCTTCTTTTAGCAAAAGTATCTATTTTGCTGCGCACCATGTTCCTGCTACTGTTAAAATATCAGTGTCATCTGCAGCTCTTAATGTGGTCTTTATGTCTTTAGCGGGAGAGAGAAGCAACACGCACAGAGTGGAAAGGGCTTGAATGAAGCGTGTTTGGCTCTAGATAAAAATATTAGAGGATGTAGCACCAAAAGGTCATCACATTAAACGACCCTGAGCACTTGTGGTGTGTACCGCTCCGTTGTTATCACACACTGTTTACTTTAAGTCGAGACACTACAGGTGAATAGGGTAAATGTTTTAACTAGCAGATATCACCATGAAACTTTCCCAGTTGAATACCTACATTAAGATGAGAAAAAAAATTTATTACAAGTTTTCTGTAATTTAACGTTTAAATATGCAAATTAGGCATGATCTAATTAAATATGCACTAATTTGCATATATATAAGAAAAACTGAAATCTGAGTATTGGATAAAGCCAGGTTCAAAATTATTTTTTCATTGTGTTCACATTTTAGATGGGGAAAGAATTACTGAGGGATTTATGGATATCTACTTTTGTTATCCTGTAAATCAGAATATACTGCCAATAGCCTTGAAAAAAATATTTTCGCCATGTTTTTGGAATAAAATGTTATATAAATCAGGCTAGGAATAATATATTTACAAATCCCTCTGTAAATGTCTTCATAATATAACTAGGTACAAGACTGGAAAGTTTGGTGTATATAGGTGCTACTGAAGTGGAGATTTTGGACTTGAGTATGAGAGAAAAGCCATTTTGAGAAAAAGGGCTTTAAAGATTTATATTGTAAAATGAGATTGCGCATTTAGAGTTAAATCCGCCCCTTTACTTTCACGATTGGTTGCTGATAAAAAGGAAATTACAATATTTGGATCCGACAGCATTGTACAGGAGAGAGAGAGCTTTCTAACGGTGTGTGTGATGACGGGGTGCAGATCGCGGATCAGGATATTGATTTAAAACACCAACTTTTGATAAATTTATGACAAATCTACAGACTCAAACAGACAAAGTGTAGTAAAATAAAGACCTAAATGTGTATTTCGTACTTTTTTTCACCACAAGTCTGAAAGAAGACATGTTATTGAAGACAAATATCCCAAAATTGACCATTGAAAAAAAAAAAAAAATGTTTTTGTCTGCCGTGTCTCGCCTTAAACTTGTAAAATGCCACATGCGGTCTGAATGAAAACTTTACCCTAAGACAACAGAAATCTTTTACAATCCTAGTAATTTGTCTCAGATTGCTAAATCATACAGTGTACATTGGGATTTACCTAGTTGTGTGCATTCGTCCAGTGGTCGTGTCCAGGCAGATTTAATAGACTCGTGGTAGAGGTGAGTCTTTGAATGATCTCGAACTATACACCACAGACTGGCCAAAGGTCTCTCCAGCTCTACTGCTCCAAGAAACCCATGAGCTGAGGGTCTGGAAGAAGCCTTGTGAAAGACTTGAACACCTCTCTCCACGCCTTGATGCCTGGAGACAAATGGAACTTGAGGACATGTAAAAGATTTATGTGACAACCATTTTTTGGTCAAGCTCTTTTTTACAGCCACCAGTAGAATATTCATTAAATATTTATCTCTTTTTAACCATTCTTGAGGTATATATCCAAAATATAAGGTTTTACTGTCAAATGATATTTTACATTTAAAGTAACACTATGTAGTTTTTCAACCCTCATTATATATTTGGACCCTTGTGATGGTACATCGACTTACAATCAGACATGGGCAGTATTTCAATTAAATGTATTTTAAATACGTATTTAATTACTTTAGTGTATTTTGTAATTTGTATTTTGCAGGTGTGAAAAAATTGAAATGTATTTTGTAACAAAATATTTTGAGGGAGTGTATTTGGAGTATTTCAAATACTTAAATACTTAAGAAAAATCACCATAGTAAATGATTTTGCCATATTTTCGGTCTGATGTTGGCAATGGCAATGTCCAGGTTAGATGCACGAAAATCACGTGACACCCTGTAGACCGGGCTCCCTCCAAGAAGTGAATGAGTTTTGAACTCTTAAAAACGGCATTAATGTAAAGTGTTTTGTGACAAATAGGTAATAGGACAAATAGGACATGGTAATGGTTTGCATTTTGGTTTCCACAGCTCATAGGAGCATTATTACCATAATATGATTTCTGAGAGGGTGTAATAAAATATCTTATCAGATTTTTCCAACAAAACTCCCTCCATTTCTGTGACCTGGTGCATGTCCATTGATACCTCCATATTATTGTCTATTCTTCCTCAGATATAATTATTCCTCCTTCCTTCTCCCATTTTGTTTTAATATAGTCGAGTGCGTTTTAAGATTTAACAGACATTTATATACGCATGAAATAATTCTACCAAACAAATCGGATGCTTTTCTGAACAATTCCATTATAACTTTCCCTGTTTTAGCCGCATTCTTCATCTTCATATTAACAAACTGTCGCATCTGTAGATATCGGTAGAACTCTTGTGTTTCTAATGAGTATTTCTCTTTGAGTGTTTCAAAGACTTGTTATTGTGTCATGTATAAGATTTATACATGCACAATATGCATATTAGTGTACCTCCAGCCAGAAGCTGCTTTCCCAGCCAGCAAATTCCTCGCATTACCTCCAGAGGCCAAATATACCTAAAAAAGACAAGTAAGTCCATGAAGTATTTCACATTTGGTGCTTTTCCACTACACAGTACCAACTCGACTCGACTCGCCTTTGTTTGGTTTTCCACTGTGTAAAAGTTGTACCTGTACCTGCTTTCGGTACTTTTTTTCGTATCACCTGCGGCGAGGTTCTGAGCGAGCTGAGGCGATACTAAAATGTGGCGTGAAAACACTGCAGACTGCTGATTGGTCAGAGAGAATCGTCACTATTCACTGCATCATTATTGCACGCGCTGTTTTTTTCAGCAGTGTTTAGTTTTGCTGCCCTCAGCCTCTCCTGAAACAATGTTTGTCTTCTTTCTGTGAGAAACAGCCACATCCCGAGGATCAAAAACAGCATATACTCAATTTCCTCCATTGTCCTGTGTGTGTGTGTGTCGCGAAGATGATTACATCACAGCAGTTTCCTGTGGCGTCGCTATGACGACCAGATACTATTGTGGAGGTACTATCTGTAATGGAAAACGGAGCGAAAAGCGAGCCGAGTCGAGCTGGTACTTGTAATGGAAAAGCGCCAATTGACATGCTCTTGCATATTTTGAAACTTATGTGGTTGCATATTTTGAAACTTCATTAAGTTAGAGTAGCATACTTCGGAGATAGCACTGGCAAGAGTGCAGTCTGCGATATCCTGATATGAAGTTGATATAGACGAGGGAGAGCCAAAGGAGAGAGTGCGTTGCTGAGCACAGGGAGGAGGTGATGGAGTGGAGGAAGACTCAGGCTCATATCCAGTGACAGATGTCTCCAGGCTGACATCTAGAGATAATAGTGGATCTGATTAATTAAGTGAATTCGAAGCATAGCCCTTGGGTTTACGGGTTATTGCTCACCCTGGACTGACAGCCATCTACGCTGAGCTTTTGAAGTCTGCAACGGGATAATAGGAGGTCGAGTCCTTGCTTTGAATTCTGAGGCTCCATTTACCTGAGGAATGAGGTGAAGAGCTTGAAAAATATCTGTCTAATTTAAAATAACCCTTAACACACTTTTTAGTGTGGTGCCTTACCTGTATCAATGGTGAGGTAATGTCTTTCATTATGGCAGCATTGCTGCTGTTATACCCCGAAGTGGGCCCTGAGGAAAGACTCAGGTTTGAACCACTACATAAAGTACTGTTACTAATGCGTGTGCGAAACAGCAGGTCATCCTACATGAGACACAGGGAGAGAAGGAAAGAAAATATGAAACGATTTCTAAATAAGAAAAGGGCAGCAATACTTTATAAGAATTAAAGGGATAGTTCACCCAAAAATGAAAATTCAGTCAGTAATTACTCTCCCTCATGTTGTTCAACCCCGTAAGACCTTCGTTCATCTTCGGAACACGAATTAAGATATTCTGTATTAAATCTGAGAGCTGGATCACTCCTCCATAGGCTTCTAAGGGATTGAAACTTGTTCCCCGAAAAGTTATTAAAGACATCGTTAAAATAGTCCAAGTGACTACAGTTGCTCAATCTTAAGTCTATCAAGCGACGAGAATACTTTTTGTGCGCAAAAACAAACAAAAATAACGACTTTATTTCAACTATGGATTTCCTTCTCTGTGGGCCTCGAGTCAGTTCACTAGTGTAACAGCGCAGCGCTTCTGTGTTGTACGTCACACGCAGGCTCACTATTGGCCGACGCTGGTCATGTGTGTGATGGGTGTGATGTACAACACAGAAGCGCTGCGCTGTTACACTAGTGAACTCACTCGAGGCCCACAGAGAAGGAAATGAATAGTTGAAATAAAGTCGTTATTTTTGTTTGTTTTTGCGCACAAAAAGTATTCTCAACGCTTGATAAACTTAAGATTGAGACACTGTAGTCACTTGGACTATTTTAACGATGTCTTTAATAACTTTTCGGGGCTGGCAAGTGTCAATCCCTTAGAAGCCTATGGAGGAGTGATCCAGCTCTCAGATTTAATACAGAATATCTTAATTCGTGTTCCGAAGATGAACGAAGGTCTTACGGGGTTGAACAACATGAGGGAGAGTAATTACTGACAGAATTTTCACTTTTGGGTGAACTATCCCTTTAGGAATGATCAAGTGCCACTAACCTTGACTGCCTGAGAGAGAGCTTGCTGCTGTATTCGTCTCTTCTCCTGTTCGGCCCTCTCACGGAGTCGATCTCGTGCACGGGCAATCTCTACTCTTGCCTCCTCGCGGGCTCGGCTGTAGTCACGCAATAGAAGCTCAATATCAGATGGACACTGATCCTCCCGCCTTGGTGGATCAGGAACTCTAGAGAAGAACATCTGGTTTAGTATATAGAATTATAGAATATTATCTTTTGTTTAATGCATCTCCAAATCACCTGCTGGTTTCGACAATCTCTTTTCTGAGCTGCTGCAGATATTCCTGACGTCTGCTAGGCAGGTCTGAAATTCGTTGAGATCGCTCCTCCTCATAATTTATAGGGATCCGATGCTTACTGGGACTGAGACTCCGAGCACGGCGACACATCTGGAGACGGGCTTCTCTCTCTTTTCTCAAACTTTCAATGCTCTTCCTATGCCTTATGACAGAATAGAATTACATTCATAACAAGCTCTGTAAACTAAGGGTGCTTTCACACTAGGTTCAGTTGCGTAGTTGGTCCAAACCAGAGTTTGATTATTCCACTCTCCCCCAGCCCCCACTGGATTGTGTTCACACTGTATTGTTTTTGTTTTGTCGTGTTGGTAATTAGGAGGAGATGGCAAAATGCATAGCTTTTTCTCATCTCAGTTTTATACTTTGATTTTTAGGAAACAATCGGGTCTATTGCAGATTTCAAATCGATTTCTTAGGCGCGCAAAAATAATTGCTAAAAAAGTTTAGAATTTTGATTCTAAACTGAACTCAGGTGGCACTGAGAATTGGGTAAGAGTTTGACGTGCAATTAAACTCGAGGTTCTGTTGGGTGCAGACTGGTTTGACTCCATTCATAGAGGGAAAAATCTGGGTCTACTGGAGACGTCCAATAGATTCCTTAGGCGCGCCGAAAGAACACCAGAGACAGTGTAATCACCATGGGAAAATCTCAGAGTAAAACTGGGAGCTGTGAAAAATATGATGCATCGTTGTTTTGCCAGATGAGAAGTTTATCTATGTATCATATTTAATTCCTTTTACAACTGTATCATCTTTATATCTCTTTTAATTCCTTTTATAACTGTTCTAATTGTCCTTGCTTTTATTTTGTGATTATTTATTTTAATCCTTTCTGTGTAAAGCACTTTGAATTACCATAGTGTATGAAATGTGCTATATAAATAAACTTGTCTTGCCTTGCCTTTTGAACCTTTGATTTTGTTTTTCAAAGCATCAACACAGAAAGGTTCTTACATCTATCTGGTGCAAATGTATTGCAGAAGTTGTTAAAGAAAATCACATTCTGCTGGAGTCATTCACATCATCCAAACAAACCAAAAGTGCTAGTGTGAAAGCACCCTAATCAACTGTCAAATATTATAAAAAAACTAAAGAAAGCAAAACTTTCACTATACCTAAAATAAGTAAATCACAGATTATACAGACCTGTTAAGGAGCTCCTGTTGGTTACAGGCTGAAGATACTTCTTTGGAACCAGACTTGAGCATTTTAAGCAGAGTGTCTGTTTCCCCTTGGCCATAGTGCAGCCTGGCCTCTGTGAGCTCAACAGTCAGCTGATGAGGGCTCAGATCCAGATGTACAGATGCTAAAACCTGTTCACGTTCTTTCCTCAGCTTCTCAATTTCTTGTGTCCTCCTATCCACTTTCTCGGATGACTCTGGTCTATAGACAGAACTAGGGCTTTGTGACTCCATTGGCTGCCGGTAACTGGGACTGAGCCTTGTGAAGTGATGTCCAGTTGGTCTGTTTATTTTACTAAGCGTTGATGGTGCCTGCTGACTGATGCCAGACCAGTTAGTAAATTTGTTGTGCATGGGCAGATCATCAGGGATCCATTGATATTCTCTAAGCACGCTGGTCTCTGCCAGAGGATTGATGTTGACCAGAACATCTGTGTTGCAATCGCTTGGCACCAGAGACATCAAATCATCTTCCTGCTGTTGCATTGTACTTTGTTTTGAATGATCCCAACACTTTATTATATACTCAGATGATCTGTGACTCAACTGGCTTTTCACAGGTGACAAATGAGGCCTTTCTGAAGTTTCCAATTTAGATGGTCTAACTTGAACTGAGGATGATGCATGTTGTACACCAATGGTGCTGTTTGAAGGAGAGAGGGAGATTCTTTGTAGGTGAGATGGAGAACAGTTAATAGTGGGTTGACTTATTATCCTGTCCTCAACTTCACGAGAGCATTCATTTGTCTCATTTTGCATACATTTGCTTTGTGGAAAGACGCTATTTGAGTAGTCAGATCCATTCAGATTTGGACAACTAAGGTCACTCAGGTTTTCAAAGTTCACAGATGATACTGATGTAGATATTGTTTTTGCATTTTTACTGTGAAGGTTCTCCTGAGCTAGTACAATATTCTCATGTTTAGACATTTTATGACCTTTAAATTGCATGTTGTATACTTTTGAACATTGTTTCTCTGCAATATGTTGTCCCTCAGTTGTCTTATTGTTTATTAAACCATGGGTTGTTTTTATTTGTCTTTGCTGGGTGTATCTTGCAGCCTTCACAGTAAGTATAGGGGAGCATGCACGATCCATGAGCATAATGTGTTTATTAAAGCATGTCCTCTTGTCTACATTTCTGTGATAAGTCTGATTATCCTTTTGCTTTAAATGTGAGTTTTTCTTATAAGAATGATCCACAGTGTCACCTTCAAATGCTTCCAAAGTGGAGGAATCCAGATTCGGCACAATAGTCTCTAATGAAAGAACCTTTTGGGGAGGAATCTGAACATTTTGACTGTCAGTGCCCTTTGAGCCTTTGGGACGTAAATCGGGCAGGCTTTTAATTCTTTCAAAGGCTTGTTCACTTTCTGCATCACCATCTATCTGGGACACATTGCAAATATCTGAGCCAATCACTTTGACAATAACATTGACTTCATGGGATGTAGCATTCTTTGACACTGGAGCATTCTCTGTCTGGACCCCAATATCCAATGAAGTTTGTGTACAACTGCCCATCTTGTGGTTACTGCCAGAATGCACAGTAGAAACCTGGAAACAGTGTTTAGGACAGTCATATTTGGGTGGCCTTTCCCCTGTTCGCATACACTGTATGTTCCCCAGAAGATCAGAGGTGTTGAGTATCAGGTCAGATAAATGTTCAGACATGTTCTGTAGACTTGCCCATGTGGTTGGGGCACTATTCCCCGGTTTGGACACTGGTGTCTGGGTGCTGCTTCTTCGGTGACGGCTCTTTTTTTTAAGGTCCTTATTAACCTCAATGGTCTGTGTGCCATGATCACACCTGCTTGGACTCGGATGTTCCTGAGATTCATACTCAGAGGAGTAGACCAGGACTATTTCGTCAACTTGACCTGAACTGTGGCCTAACTCCTCTGAGGCACCACTGTAAGAGTCACATTTCAAAGCAGTTAGGGTCTGCTTATTTGAACAACTAGAGGAATAAGAATCTTTCAGCAGAGGCTCAGGAGAAATTGGATCTCTAGAATATCCATTACCACTCAATGTGCTAGAGAGCCCTTTATGATTTACATAAGTGCTCAAATGGGAACTGAAAGGTGGGTCCTGAGTATTTAGGCCATTGTCTACACTACAGCACCTGGTCATATTCTTGTTGGAACTACTGAGTGGAGAGTGTTGGCAGGATATACTAGCAGCACTTCCAAAGACCTGCTTTTTAGGGACTGCTGTTTTCACCCCTATAGTAGTTCTTGTATGAATAAATGGGTTAATATCACTTGAAGCAAAATGCATTGCAGAATCCCTTGTCTGTGTTTGTGTCTTCTCAAATGGATGTGCGTGGTCTTTCACACAAACATCTAAAACATCTTCTGAAGAACCATTCATCCTGAAAGTAATGTCTTTATCGCCCTTTGAATTAACCATCTCAGTCTTTTGCATTTCTTCAGAGGGACCAAACTCTTGTTGACATGCAGTTGTCTCAATCTCTGCTTCTCCACGTAAGGAAACTGCTGGCTGCTGGGTATATCTCTCTTTTGGTTGTGCTTCTAATGATCTTGGACTAATTCTTGAAGGAAAAGGAATGCTTTCATCATGTGGAGGCTTTTCGTGTTTGCCAAGGACATTTTGTCTGCTAGCAAGCAGGTTTGCCCGTGAAGAAGGTTTGGTAGGAGAAACATGTCTTTTAGATGTGGTACTCTCATCTGAGGATAAATCAGTGGATGAACTTGGAGGTGCCATAAAGTGGGCCCTTCTGCATCGCTTTTGTTTTCCTTTCCGTCTATCATCATTGCCATTGCCAACTAAATGTTTTGTAGAATCTTCTGTTGTGCAATATTCTCCTCTACCTCTGTCTGTAGATTTACATCTGTTATGCCATTCCTTTGTATTTTGACTGCAAGGAGTTGGTTTTGAGCTGTGACATACCTCAACAGTTGATGAGGGATTGGCCACAGATTTATCAGGTTTACAAGTTGACTGGTGACTTGACTGGTGATTTTTAGGCATATATGGATCTTGATCTTGATTATGGATCTTGATCCCTTTGATATAACTATTGCTATACTGAGATTTAATCACAAATTTCACATCATTACTTTTGCAGATGGCCTGATCCTCTGATTGTAGATCCTTGTCAACTTTTTCAATATCACCGTTTTTAAGCACATTGCGCATTTGGGGTTTTTGTGATGCCTGATGGCGTAAATCTGAAATTGTAGCATCTTTTCTGAAATCTTCAGAGTAACTGTTAGGTATGTGCTCCATGGATCTTACTCTGTCTTTATCACTACTACTGCTGATAGTAGTGGTAATGATTTCCAAGGAATGTTTAGAACAATCTTTATCTTGGCTTACAAAACCAGAATATTTTCCAAGGTTTCCAGGACCAAATTCATAAAACGTTAGCTTGCTCAAAGGCCAGGCTTCAGGAGCAGGGTAATTCTCGTCCACTGCTGAATGGTGATGTTCCAAATTTGATGTTGTAAAATGATATGGATGTGTTTTTTTATTTTTTACCTCTGAATTAGGTAACGTTATAGCACTGTCTTCCACGGTTTGCTGACATGTGTTAGCCATATCACTATCTGTCTCTTCAGAGAGTAAACCTGAGACTGTATGTTTTACTGTTGCTTCGGTAGGTAATGACACCTGAAGAATATTGCATTGGTTGGACATTACAGGAGTTGAGATCTTCACAAAACAGTTTTCACTCAGTGAACATTTGGTTTCATTCAAAAGTCTTGAATGTCCATGTGTTAGTGGTTTATCATCAAATTTGTGCATTTCCATTGAGGTCGGCACACTTTGATTTTGTTTTGTTTCATTGTTGACAATCTGTGCATTCAGGTATGTGGACTGATGATCTTTCTGGACTTTATCTAACCCATTTGTAAGCTTAAGAGATGGAGTAGCTTGTCCATACATGCAGGGTTGCTTTTGAACAGGGGTTGAAGCATCAATGTACTTTCTTAGTTGGGTGCATACAATAATGTTCTCTCTTGATGTATTCAACCCAATAATTGTTTCCTTTAGACAAGGCAACACTGATTCAATTGAATTTACTCTATCTGGGCTCTGTGCCTCTATAGCACAATATGGTACTGACTCCACATTTTCATTAATATATCCACATTTTGGACTTTCTTGTTCTGCTTTTCTCTCCGTCTTCCTCACAATAAACTCTTCTGTGCCATTAGAGTTCCCACTCATAGTCAGAGAATGTCTTGATTCTGTTCCATTCTCCAAATGCACAGTAGTGTTGTCCGTATAATTCTCTGATTTTGCCATATGTGAGAAATGATGGGAATTACTATTTTCATCCTGAGTACTTTTGTAATCAAATTCATAGTTGTTTGTCTTGGACTTGAAATCATCCAGTTCAACCAAAGAAGTGTTTTCTTTCTTTGTGTCCAACTCGTGATCTTCACCACAGCCTTCTCTCAGAGACAAATTAAAGTGTTCTTTCACCACCTCTGATATTTTATCATTAATTGCAGAGTTGCTCATTTGAAAATATCTGTTATTGAATGTCTTTCTCTCCAAAATCTGAATTGCATCTTTTGTATCCTCTTTACAGTAGTCATTAATGTTTTTAATCTCAGGACTCCTAGAGGATTTCAGGCTATCACAATTTGTTGGTGTCAATCCACAATCGAATGTACTGCTGTCATTTCTAAAAATATTGATGTGATCTTTGCTGATTAAATCCTTGTGAGCATCAATGGTTGGTGATGCACTTTCCATTCCCTTCTCTTTAAGCTCTTGATCAGAGTTTTCCATCTTAGTGAGCAAATTTTCCAAATCAGATGCATTTTTTACTGATTCTCGGTTGATAGTTGAACAAATAGACTGTTCCTGATCCATATTTAAGAGTGTTGTATCAGTGTCTGAAACATCATCATTTTTCTTTGATAGCTTCATATTTCCCACAAAGCCTTTCATTTTACATGTTCCAGTGACTGACTCATTCTTCAACTGGACACAAAAGCATTTAACATCTCTGCCAAAACTATTAACTTCATCATGCTTTTCTGATTGTTCGATTGTCAAGGCATAAATTTTGGTATCTTTTATGCAAGCCCTTTCAGTGCACTGTTTTGTGTAGAAACAATTATTTTCTACATCATCCGTGGTTTTGCCATGGTCATTGCTTGCATTGATGAGTGCTTCATTTAGAATCGGTGTTGCTTTTGAGTTATTTACTTCTGGATCTCCTGGATTGATGTATGTTGAAACCTGATAACCAATTGTTAGGCTTAATTTTGACTTCATAGAAGATTCCTCAGGGTACATTGGATATGATGATGGGTTCTCCTCACTGATATGTGAATCTTTCCTACTCAAGTTAACTGGGAAGCACTTTAAAAGTCTAGTATCTGTTGAGATGTCACCATCTTTGGAACCAGAGTTAGTCACCAATGCTTCAGTCACAATGGGATTCAGTGGTTCATATTCAGTGGTTAGTTTATTTGTGTATGCCACCCCATCTGGATTGATATCTGTGGAATCACACACTGTGTGAGCTATACATGGTTCTGCATTGGTAATCAGCTCCTCAAAATCCATCTCCTGCCCTAAAACTATAAAACTAGAATCACCCTCATTGCTATCAAACAACAAGGTATTCTCAAAAGACGTGTCATTTTGTTCTTCAAGTGTTGCTTTTTCATCCTGAGTGGAGTCAGAGTGAGGTGAGCTCTGGCTTTCTGAGACATTCATGTCTGACAGATCCAGACTAGTAGAGCCATGGCATATACTGCTCTGTGTGTGTGGATCCTGTTTGAGTAAGTGTCCTGAAGCCCTGATGGTTCTGGGACTGTCTGCTGCGTCAGTGGATGACCAAGCATCAGTAAGAGCAAGTGGATTCTCGATTTCTCTGATACTGGCACCACTACAGGGTCTAGATTCAGACGCTTGACAAGACCCTTGGCCATTCGTCGGTTTCAACTTTTGACTACCATTTAGGCTCCAGAAAAGCTCTGCAGGAACATCTTTGGATATTTTCATCTCGTCTTTATTGCCGACTGACGGAGAGATGAATGACGCAGATAACGGATGGGAGGTTAAGTGGCTTGGAACTTTTTTAAACCTGAGCACTGGTCTGGCAGTGACATGCTTTCCACTTCTCTCCATAACAAGAGAATCTTGAGACATCCGACTGTCTTCACTCTCAGCTTCACTGGAATCATATTCCTCTTGGTGAAGCTGCTCAGACAGAGCTGTAGCGTAAGCTGACGACAGTGAATCCAATGAGAAAATACTATCACAATCTGAAGAACCATTGGGATCCTCCCCACCACCTTGTTTCATCCACCCAGCTGCTTCTTTTTGCACTGCAACACATTGCTTGGTGCTCGTCAGAGCTTCTGCACTATGCCAGTGCCTTGGTTGCTTATTTTTTAGTGAGCTAAGCTGCTCCAAACTTTCATAAGATATTGATGATTTGATAGGGCACTGTTCCTGTAGGTCTCTCACAGACTTATTTTTGTTTGACTTCTCGTTAAATTGACATATCACTTGGTTAACAGATTTCAAACTTCTATGTCCCCTTAAGCCTGATGGTGGCTTGCGGACAACTTTAGCCAAGGCGGTCCTGAACCTAGAACCAACAGAGTGTGAAAACACCTTACGGATAGTCTCTAAACTTTTATTTCCACCTTGAGATAGACTCTTTGTTCCCTTAATAGTAGTTTTCTGTTTTATTATAGGTAATACTTTTCTAGTGCCTTTGGTGTTTGAATCCAGAAAATTGTTGTCTTGGTCACTTGTGCTTTTCTTGATTAACAACCTTGAGGACACAGTTTTTGCCTTTTTCGCTTCAGGTGATTTTGCATCTTTTAAAGGGCTTTTGAAGCTGTTTGAGAAACTGGCCCAACTTGAGGATACTTGGTCATATCTTGAGGGCATTGTGTTTGAACGCCTTCTGATCTTCTGATCTTGGAGACATTCATCAGATTCCCATTTAGTGGGACAAGCTAAGCCAGCTTGAGATGCTGTACACTCAGAAGATCTATTCCTTTTAAGGAACTGGCTGTTTGGAGAAAAAGGTAAATAAATGTTTTGAGTAAAAACAAAATATACTGTTCTAGGTGTAATGATAGTGCTTATTATATTTAATCAAGTGTTATCTTCACATGATTAAAACTTTGCTCATTAAAATTTACTACTTCCTTCTTTAGACCAGGTGAACTTAAAAAAAACAGGCACAGGGGTCTTATTCACAAAAAAAACATCAATTTTTTTGTGCCTAATTCACAACATGTGCATACACACATGAATTTGTTTTTCATCTCATTCTAATATTAATACATTTATTACATAAACGAAGTGAGGTATTATAAGCAATCGCATGCACAAGGTTAGTAATTTGCATAAAACATGCTCAAACTTTCCATAAGTACTTTAAACTTTATAAGTACTTTCCACACAAGCTAATTCTCAGCACACATAAGATGCTCTTAAAGATGCACTCTGGCCTGAGAGCATTGGCAGCAAGATCCTAAAGAAATGCTGATCCTCACAACCAGTTCAAACACAATAAAACCTTTTATACAGACCCAGGTTACGGACCTCTTATTAACCATCTCTAGATGCGCGTATCTGAGATTGTATTCAGAGGAACCTCGCAGGTTGGGCTATAATGCCCCTGAGAGTACATGGCTTTTGTGTAAATGTGGTTTCTGATGTTCCAAAAAAAATTCATGAATTTGTATGAAAGTTATACATAAATCATGTTTGTTTTGTGAAAACATTTGTATGCAGATTTCACGTATGCACGGTATCCACCGTATGCACGGTTAGTGAATGAGACCCAGGCCCAGTCCCAATTCGCCTACTTATACTACGACCTAGAAGTATGTACTCTTTTTGTGAAGAAAAAGTACATACTTTTGAGTGTGTAGCAAAAGAGTATGCAAGCTTTGGGACATACTATCACGTCATCTTTAACGGACAGATTTGTCGCGTGCGTCACCGTAAACTGCCCTGTCAATCATCCTGTCACTGTAAACTGCCCTGTCAATCATCTTGTCACGGTTAAAATTCTCTATTCAATCTAATTTGATTTCCTAGCGTTTCGAGAGAAATGTAGTCGCACGTTCTTCTGCAGTCGTGGGTCTTTCATGCGGAGACTCTCCTCATGTGTTTGTAATATAATGAATATAATGATGCATTTTAAAAGGTAATGGCTCAACATATCTTTACAAAAGTTCACAATGCTGCTGCAGATGCAATATAATGTAGACAACTAGAATAAATACATTTTCGTCAGATTAGATACTGATAATGAATCACTCAAACACCTTTATCTAAACCTCTCTACATAACCGCCGGACTCGCGCGTCCTCCATGTCTGTAGTTTTTTAACACTTTTCAGTCGTGTTTGTAGTTCTAACCAAATCCTCGTCTAACGCGCGATGGGTTGTGGGCAATATTAGCCGTTAGCGTGCGCATCGATCTGCACTTCGGATTCTGACCGGGAATAGTAGATCATCCGGGTCTCTTTGCAACACTCATTTCAACATACTACGATTTGGGACGTAGTAATTCTATTTTCGAATACTATTTAGGACGGATAGTATGCGAATTGGGACTGGGCCCCAATGTTAGTTATTCACCTGGTTTACGCCTACCTAAAAATGGGAGTGTGTTGGGGATACAATCGGGACAGCAGATCAGCAGAAAAGGAATGCCTTCGTAAAGTCATTGGACGTCCCCTGAACTTTGAGGAGCACCCCAGTTCTGGAGACAAGGCTTCATCGCCTCCTTGTAGAAGTTCATTTTCCATCCTCTGCAGCTCTCGCTTAGCCTCCAACAGATGCCGCTTTCGCGCAATCTTCTCCAGTTGGTAATGTAACCTTTTGCGGCGCACACGGTTCTCAGCTCTGCGCAATGCATGATGTTTCAGCAGTTCCTCCTGCACCACCCTTTTCCTGTCACCCATTAAGAGTGACGGCGGGACTGTTTCAGCACTGCCTTCTTTCTCAGTCCCCTGACTTGATGAACGAATAGGAAGCATGAGATCTGTCTGAACCCCTGACTCAAGTGTTCCCTGTTCACTGTGGGCTGCAAGCCGTTGCTTTTCTTGCAAGATCCACCGCTTGACTTTAGATGCAAAAGAAACCAGAGTTTAGAGAAGCACAAGGCTTTACAATTGAAACAACAATTTGAAAGGACAATTTCTTACTGTCAGGTATTCAAGGTTCATTTGCTTTATTATTTGACTAGGGTGAAAGACTTTAATCCATTACTTAAAGGGATAGTTCACCCAAAAATGTAAACTCTGTCAGTAATTACTCTCCCTCATGTTGTTCAACCCCGTAAGACCTTCGTTCATCTTCGGAACACGAATTAAGATATTTTTGATTAAATCTGAGAGCTGGATCACTCCTCCATAGGCTTCTAAGGGATTGAAACTTGTTCCCCGAAAAAATATTAAAGACATCGTTAAAATAGTCCAAGTGACTACAGTGGCACAATCTTAAGTTTATCAAGCGACGAGAATACTTTTTGTGCGCAAAAAAGAACAAAAATAACGACTTTATTTCAACTATTTATTTCTTTCTCTGTGGGCCTCGAGTCAGTTAGCGTAGTGTAATTGCGCAGTGCTACGTCACACGTAGGCTCACTATTGGCCGACGCTGGTCATGTGTGTGTGATGCATGTGACGTACAACACAGAAGCGCTGCGCTGTTACACTAGTGAACTCACGTGAGGTCCACAGAGAAGGAAATCAATAGTTGAAATAAAGTCAATATTTTTGCGAACAAAAAGTATTCTCGTCGCTTTACAAACTTAAGATTGACCCACTGTAGTCACTTGGACTATTTTAATGATGTCTTTATTAACTTTTCGGGGAACAAGTTTCAATCCCTTAGAAGCCTATGGAGAAGTGATCCAGCTCTCAGATTTAATCAAAAATATCTTAATTCGTGTTCCGAAGATGAACGAAGGTCTTACGGGGTTGAACAACATGAGGGAGGGTAACTACTGACTGAATTTTATTTTTGGGTGAACTATCCATTTAAAAGCCTGTTTTAAGTTCTTTGCTGAATAACACAATATAGTATTTCAGTTCAACCTTTCTGAATGCTATAAAATTAGCAGTAAACTCTCTAATAACACAAGTGCAATTCAGCATTGAATCCCGCAGTTAAGCACAACTCTGTGTGTTTTTTGTACTCACTCTCAGTATACTGCTGTCGGAGACATGCCTGCTCTCTTTCCAGATCTCTTTCCGCTCTTTTCTGTTCCATCTGAATCTCCTCTCCTAGACACTCGATGTACCACTGCTGCTCCTCGAGTCGATGTCTGGGTGCGGTCCCATCATCGCTCTCATGAACACTTGCTCCAGCAACCCTGAGCACACAACAAACGCAAACTCTACGGATGATGCCCTCGTCAACCAGAAAATGACAGATAGTGCTGAAAAATTGCAGACCTTTTAACACAAGTCTAATTTATTTCCATTGTTCATTTCTTTTGTTTTCTACATACTCCCTGTAGTAACCAAGCAACACCATGACAACTCTATAAACAAATTATTCTCCAGAGGGCTTATTACGAGAGGAACATCATGAACTGTACAATATATATATATATATATATATATATATAGTTAGAAACTTTACTGCTTTTAAATGAACAAATCATATTTACCTGGTGTCAGAACTGGGTAGGCTGATCTCTGTAGAGCTGTAGACCAAACCTCCTTCACTAGTCTGCAAAGACCAACATTTTACATTATATCCATTCAATGCATTACATAAAAAATAATGGCATTAGACATTTAATTAACCTCATGAGTTAATTAATGAATCGATTGTATGTTAACTTTAAAAGCCCTAAAAATTACATTAAATACCTCAATAAATCAGATTTTTCTCAACAGATTTGGATCAAAGATATTATTTTTCAGAAGTTTTCTACCTTGGCTAGGCATTCAGGTTTAAGAAATACGTTTATTACAAAAACAGTGCACTAGCATAAATCAAACTAATATCTCTAGGAGTGTAACTTAAAGTTCTTAAAGTCTCCTCTTAAAATTGCCCGCTATTTAAGTAAATTAGGCTGACTGGGTAATACATTAAAAGATGACCTACAAAATATGCTAATAAACTGAAAATAAAATAAGCCAAGACCACTGACTAAAAACCTAAAGGTATAGTTCACCCAAAATTGAAAATTCTGTCATCATTTACTCACCATCATGTCATCCCAAACCCAAAAGTAGATATTAAATAGATTTAGTTTTTTTAGACTATAGTAAGAAGATTTTTCTACATAATATTTCACATAAAAAAAAGTACAAAAGACATTGTTAAAATATTCCAGTTGAATAGAGTGGTTTAATCCAAATCTTCTGAAAAGACATGATCACTTTCTATGATGAAAAGATTTATTTTAACCTTTTGTTCACGCCGGCCAGCATACACAGAGATATTAGGGACTTTAAGCAACGGCCTCTGGTGGAACGGCAACGGCGTTCTGGCGCTCTATTGCGCATGCGCGACTTAACTGCTACTTCACGACGTTCTACTGTAACCGTCTACTACGGGAGAGCAGCTGATTTGCCGTAGTCGCTACTACGTGAAAGATTAAGAAAGTTAATGTTATGTTTTATGGTATGTGGCATTGTAATTGTTTATGAATATCATTAAATGGCCAAAGCAACCCTCTCCTGCTTTTTAAAATCACTTTCTTTATTTGTATTTTGTCAAATTATTAAATTATCCCCTACGCCGTACTCTTCGCTGTTGCTTAGTGATTGTTGCGTTCTTTAACTACGGCAGTTAACCGTTTACTTCCGGCTGCCGTTGCCGTTCCATCAGCAGCTGTTGCTTAAAGTCCCTATTAAAACATGTTTGCTTGACATGCAAGAACAAATCTCATTGGTTCTTGTGAAAGCTCAAATATGATTGCATCACACGCAAGAACAAATCTCATTGGTTCTTGTATGTCAAGCAAGTGCTGCATGTAGTTTTAGCCCTCGTATCTCAAGGTCATTTTTTAGTGGATATATGCATTACAAAGCATGGACCGTACCCGTCTCCTCTCCCTCAGAACAGCCGCCTCTGCAGGATGGTTGAACCTAAACTTATGGAGTCCTGCTAAGGTAATCACTGCACCTTAAGGGAAATAGAGATACACAATAATACACATTATTTTGTTTGTACATGAGATAGGGTTGTTTTCTGCACATTGCATTTACCTTGTGCAAGTCTGCAGGGCTCCGTGATTTCTCTGTCATTGACCATGCAGATGTTCCCTGAGACTGGCTTCAGAGTCACCACCCCGCTCTTATTTCCGATCTCACAGGAGGAACCTTCTGGCAAGACTGAGGGTTTGAGGTGCAAGTTAATCACTGCTGTCCACTTCAAACAATTATATTGCCATACAGGTCTTCAGACTGGTTTCAACACATGTCAAATCTTAACACATTACACTAAAATTGCGATGTGGAAAATATGCGTCTCTGACCAACTCCGAAGGAGATTTGAGTGACCGGATCACAAGACGCAAGCCTAAACACGGCAAAAAATGCTTTTCTAACTTAGTATTTTTGTCTTGTTTACAGACCAAATATCAAAAAATTCCTAAATCAAGAGGCATTTATTAGATGAGTAAAGTGACATGAGATATTATGTCCTGTTTTCCGGGGCAATTAATCAAAATTAAGTCAGTTGATGCTTAAAAAAGGCAAAATTATCTGCCAATGGGGTAAGAAAAATAATGTTAATTCAAACAGAAACAAGATTATTTTTCTTACCCTTTTGGCAGATAATTTAGCTTGTTTTAAGCAAAAACTCACAAATCTTTTTATTTATTTCCCCAGAAAACAAGGCTCAATATCTTATGTCATTTTACTACTTTAGTAAATGGTTCTTGATTTAAGAAATGTTTGATATTTGGACTGGAAACAAGACAAAAATACTAAGTTAGAAAAGCATTTTTTGCAGCGAATAGTCGCCACAGGAAAAAAGCTAAACGCAGGATATAGACAAGCAACACCAGTTTCATGACTTCAACATAACCATTACGATGCTTCTGACCACTTTTTGTTCCCTGAAAGTTTAAGATAGAATAATTGCAAGAGCATGATTATAAACAATGAGGCTGTGAAAGTGGACTCGTCAGTAGATGAGTTTTTATAATGTTTGTTCATAATGACGTTTAATGCCCCCGACAACCTACGATTTAGCCACTTGTTAGCAACCACCTTTTAAAGATAAGTCAAAACTTTTTTAAAAAAATCACAATATTACTGATGCATTTTATGTCTTAGAATAAAACATTATTTTTTATTTTATTTGTGTTAACCACACCTGATTTCAGGCATTTAACCAAAAACCCCATTCAAAAAACCTGTTGATTTCAGGACAATGAAACCCGAAGTTATAAAATGTCTGATCCTTGAACATTTTCCTGATCCAAAATTGCATCATCCCTGCAGAACTCTATTCAGCACTGTTAGTGCCAGATGTAAACGGTCCATAGTACTTCAAGATGTTGATATGAATATGAGATACCTATGTGAGGCTCTTCCAGATTGTCGCCCTGAGGCCCAATTCTCGTCACCCCTTCCTATAGCACCAAATGAAACAAACATTAAAATGAGTCAATGTAAGCATTTAGTGAGAAAGCTTTTCTTTCACACCTCAAAGCATAGCACAGGATTTGTCTACTGTTTAAAAAGCCTGCTTATATAAACCTGGTTCCAAAGGCGCACAATCATTCCCAGGTGGTTTTAACTTTTAAAGCAGGGAAACTGCTGAAATTGCAGTCTTGAGTTTTTTTACAGGCTTTCAGCATAGTTCGAATTACAGGGGGTATTGGGGGGGTCCGACCCCCCTAGATGAGACTTGGACCCTCCCAAAAGGGATGAAAATAATAATTTGGGGGGTACTGATTTTATTTTTTATAAAATATTATGTTAGCCTATCCAAAATTGTGTGTATTTAAATGCAGTATTACCATCACATAACAACAATTCAGGAAATAATCTAATGAAATACAATTTTCAAACCCTCACTCCATTTCTCTGGTACGTTCAGACTGTTCTTTGCTATGGTTCTTTGATATCACTTCACTAGCTGTCAAAACATATGTACCTGGTGTGTCAGCGAAAAATTAAGAGTAAGTGGCTAAATCAACTTTAATCTCTGCCTATAGTTTTGACTGCTATGTATATCATCATGCGTTGCGCTTTGTGGTAAATGTTATGAGCAGCTCGTCATCTAAACAGGTTTTCAAAACTGTCTTTATTTGGTTGTTCATAGTGTTTTTCTCATCTATAATGAAGTCATAGTCTAGCTAGCTAGCTAGATAAAAGTTCACACAGCTCCTGAAGCTCTCGGTATCAAGCAAATATTGTCCGTATCTTGGTGAAACTAAGCCAAGAATGGTTGCATTTATGCAAGCAGTTGTTTATTATCTCACGGACAAGGTTGTCGGATGGAAACGTTCTCAAATGTGTGTGTTTGAATTGCTGCAGAATTTCGCATATAGATTAGTGGTTCTAGTGTGTAAGCCTATATAAATGGAGAGTGACGTCACCAGTCGAAATAGCTGTACCCCCCGAAGCTCATGGTATAATTCGAACACTGGCTTTCATGACTAACCTCTTCCTACAGATTTACATACACCACTGAGTAACTCACTATAATCTTCCAGCACAAATCACACAAAAGTACGAAAGAAGGAAAGTGAAAAGGAAAGGGGCGAATATCTGGACCACATGACCATAGCTCTGGGCTGTTTTACCTTCCCGTGAGAAGAGTTTTGCACACAGAACAAGAAAAGAAAAGACAGAAGAGAAATAAAGGTGAAGGGAGAATCTATTGGAGGGAAAAGAGAAAGAATCATTGGTTAATGACCCGAAAGAGCAAAGGATTTTGTAGAGCAAAGACTAGCTGAAGGCAATATGGATGTGACAGAAAAAAGAAATGTATAACTAGCTGAATAATTGTACCCGAAGGTGATAGATAGTGACGCCTGTGCTGAGGACATCTGGCTCTAGAGCGATGAGGTGGGGCAGAAGCGAGCGGATGAGAACTCCTGCCCTGTCCTGGTTAATGTCCACACTGTATCGCTCCAACAGAGCTCGCTTATCACGCCAACTGTCCGACCAGTCTTTAGTCAGCTGCTCCACCTGCAGAGAAACAGGAGCGACTGTGAAAACAGCGAGTGAAAAGACAACTGGAAAACACACACACACACACACACACACGCACACGCGTGCACACACAAAAAAGACAAAAGTGAATCATCCTAAGACAGTAACATGAGAAGTGTTACATGAGAATTCCTTATAAAAGTACAATACTGTTCAAAAGTCTGGGGTCAGATTTTAATTTTTTGTTTAGAAATATATACCTTTATATAAAAATATTTTTATAATCTTACTCTTTCAAATAAATACTGTTCTTTTGAAAAAAATTTTCATCATAGAATCCTAAAAATATATAATATCACAGTTTCCTCAAAAATATTAAGCAGCACAACTGTTTTCAACATTGATAATTATAAGATACAGTATATATACATATATAGAAACTAATCGTTCTTTCTTTCTAACTATTCTTTATTTTTTCCTAACATTTCTAACCATACTTTCTATTTTACTTTTCTTTCTTTTTTCAAACTAATCTTTCTTTATTTCTAACTAATCTATCTCTTTCTTTCTTTCTAACTAATCCATCTTTCTTTCTTTCTTTCTTTGTCTTTCTTTCTAACTATATATATATAACATATATAGATATATAGTTTTTTGAGCTGCAAATCAGCATATTATAATGATTTATGAAGGTCGGATAATGTGACACTGAAGACTGGAGTAATGATGCAGAAAAATGTCACATGAATAAATTATGGTACATTTTAAAATACAGTTATTTTAATTTTAATAATATTTCACAATACTATTCTTTTTACTCTATTTTCGGTTATAGTAATTATGTGGAAACTGTTACATTGCAAGATATAAAGTTGCAATTACATGAAGTAAAGTCACGATAAAATGCAGCCTTGGTGAACATAAGAAACTTCGGTTACACTTTATTTTAAGGTGTCATTGTTACAGTGTAATTATATATTTAAGTACTGAGTAATAGTAAGCAACTACATGTACTTACTATAGGGTTAGGGTAGGATTAGGATTTGGTTGAGGGTTAGTTGCATGTAATTATGCATAATATACTGTTATTACTTTGGTAAGTACATGTAACATATGTACAGGGTTCCCACACCTCGGTTAACTTCAAATTCATAGACCTTTCAAGGACTTTCCAGGTCCAATTTCCTCAAATTCAAGCACTTAATGTGGGGACACATTTCAAGTGAGAGCAAGGTTACATCATGTTACCTTGTAAGATACATTGTTACAGTTTTGCGTGTGTGAACGTCATGGCAACGTACAACACAAAGTAGGCTACCTCACGCGGAAAACACTTAACGTAACGTGTAAATGAGTGTAACTAACGTAAATCAAGCAAGCTAGTATGCATATTGCATAGGGCACGAAGTGTTGACGAAATAACACATTAGCTGACCGGAGGGAATAATATTAAATTTTTTACAGAAAACTTGTTGCACAAAATAAATTCAAGTACTTTCAAGGACCTGTATCTATGTATGTTTATTTTCAAAAACTTTCCAAGGCCTTGAAATCTTTTTTTTCATATTCACAAACTTTCAAGGATTTCAAGGACCCGTGGGAACCCTGAATGTAACAAGGACACTGTAAAATAAAGTGTAACCGAAACTTCTTTCAAAAACATTTTAAAATCGTATCGTCCCCAAACTTTTGAATAGTAGTGCACATAAAAAACAGCTCCTACAGAGCGAGCTCAGAATGAACACAGACTCCAGCGTTTCAAGGACGTGAACTAACCTTCAGTTCATTCTGTAGGACTATATCAGACAAGCTACCTTCTCTCTCATCACTGAGAGATGGACTGGGGTTCCTCTGCTGTGGATGGAAAAACAATTAGCAGTCAAACAAATGTCCACTCCTAAGCAGCAGCAAAGAGCACAGGACAAGAAGACTGGTTTCTGTTGACTGAAATCTCATATGTCCAAATTCTCACTCCATATAGTAAACCTCAAATATGTTCTAAATGGCTTGACAGGTTGGTCTGTTTTTTTAAAGAAGACACTACTTAATAATTTGGACTGAAAAAATCAAAGCTGTACCATATGTCTAACCAAGTTGTATTCCAAAATGTAAGTTGATGTCACACAAATTGAGTTTAAATTTCCATTAAAATGTAATGTCCAATTTTAAAACAGGATGAATTTTCAGTGTTTATGCATTAAAAAGATATACTAAATGAAAAAGTCAGGACACTGACACGTTCTAATACCATTTCAAAGTTGAGCAGCATGCTCTTCAGACGATCAATTTCCTCTCGCAGTTCTCTGATCAACCTCACATTGGCGTCCTGAGGTAAAACAAGTTTTTTTTTTAGTTTCCTCAACTTCCAACTCACAAGAAAAACATGTTCTGCAGACATTTTGAATGCATTTGGACGAACCTCATTGACTCTTGGCTTGTTGACGATGTTCCTGGCATGAGCTGCGTAGCGGAGGGTGCTCAGAGTCTCATTGTAGCTGCTGCTGGATGGCGAGACAGCTGGCGAAAAACAAATCTAAGAATCAATTCTTCTGGCACTGCAACAAACACCAACAATTGACCCTTCGCTAAGCCCCGCCCTCCCTAGTTACCGTTGCTAGTCGCTTGTTGCTTGCCTGGCACATCTATTACAGTGTGTATGCAGCGGTGTCAGACATTCTCAACGAGAAAATTAGCCATTTTTGGCGAACATGTGAAATATCTGAGAGAGCAAGACTAAAGGGACTGCATTATGCATTCGAGGGATATATCCACGACATAATATGCAACCAATTAGCGAATAATTTCATAAAAATTGAAGCTAAAGCCTATAGTCCCAGCCCAAGTAGCGCCTCATACGCTGACCATTCAAATGGGAAACACACAAATTGAGGAACAGCTGTGTTCGTGCACAGCAGGGTAAGTGAAATGTGAAAATAATCGAATAATTATAAATCAAACAGTTTATCCATAAATCTTGTGGAATAACACTAACACCGGGAGAGCCGCGATCGGATTGGGTTAAAGTTACTCAGTCAGGGGTAGTAAGCCCTCGATTAACAATAATGCTGAAATATATTTTAAAGTATGTCAGTGAGCCTCCGTCTTTTCTTTAATCGTCTTATTTTATGTTAAAATATATGCATTATGAACAAAGAACCGTCATTATTTCCAAGCAATAGGTGTTTTTGTTAATCCTGTCACATTTAGTTGTGAATGGGGTCTCACACACTGCTGATCCACGCACATCATTTCTCCCCGTGGCTTTTAGATTTTCAGGAGTGAAAAAATTTCCACTCCCCCGTCCAAACTTTTAGATTAGATTAGCACAATCCATACGCACAACGCTTCGGCATGTTTCCCTCGCTCGAAAGCTTGCCAGACCTCCCGCGCCTAGTTACGGTTGCTAAGACACGATTGGCAAGTGGCGGTTTTCGGCGTGGCTTAACGAAGGGTAAATTCACCACTCTGAATGACTTACTTGCAACCATGATGGTTTTGGAGTTGCCGCCCAGACTGTCTTTGAGAAGCCATGTGAGGACAGAGTCCCTGTAGGGAATGAAGCAGTGCCTGCGCCCGCTGCCCGACAGAGAGCTGGACTGGCTGCCCACGGTGCTCCCTTCACCCTCACTGAGCACACTGTTAATGCTCTGACTGCTGCTGAACATCTGAGAGTTTTGGGCTAGAAAAACAAAGTTAAATGAGATGACAAAGAAGATAAGAAAAGGATGATAAGAGTTAAGAAAGGCCAGTGCCTACCAAGAGCGGAGATGACAATGCCAAGGGTGACAAGAGATTTGTTGATGTTGGCTCCTTCTGTTATTCTGTCTCTGCAGTATTGAGGGTCTGCTCGTTCACTGACACAGCACAAAGAGGGTCAGAGTCAGTAGCTACGTTTACATGGATACCTTTTGGTTCAATCGGAATGAAATCAATCCGATTGATGAATCCGAACACGGTGTTTACATGAACGATAAATAAAGTAATCGATTTGATGTGCGCGTTTATGCGTCACAAATTTCAAATCGGAATTGATTTTTTTGCCGCTGTTCACGCATAACTATTCTCCTCTATTGGTTCTTTATTTGTTTTAAACAGCAGACTTAATATTTATCCGTCTCTGGTCATGATTTGGAGACAATGAGCATATTAACTACTTTGCCGCTGCTTATATTGATCACGCAGTAAAACCCCGCGGCCAAAACCAGTCGTCTGTGGATGAGAGTCTGAAACAAGCACTGGTGGACGTCGTCCTGCTCCACTTGACAGATGCAGTGAAATGAGAGTTTTAGAATAACAGGACACTCATTTATACGACACTTAATTCAACAGGAAGAACATTTTGTTCCGTGCATCATACGTACGGTGTACATTTTAGGACATCCTCAGCATCGGCATCGGACGAAACGGCATCAGACGAAACGGCATCAGACGAAACAGCATCAGACGAAACGGCATCAGACAAAAAGGCATCGGACAAAAAGGCATCGGACAAAAAGGCATCGGAACAAACGGCATCAGACGAAACAGCCTCAGACAAAAAGGCATCAGACATAAAGGCATCGGACGAAACGGCATCAGACAAAAAGGCATCGGACAAAAAGGCATCGGAACAAATGGCATCAGACGAAACAGCCTCAGACAAAAAGGCATCAGACATAAAGGCATTGGACGAAACGGCATTAGACAAAACAGCCTCAGACAAAAAGGCATCGGATGAAACGGCATCAGACAAAAAGGCATCAGACAAAAAGGCATCGGACAAAAAGGCATCGGACAAAATGGCATCAGACGAAACAGCCTCAGACAAAAAGGCATCAGACATAAAGGCATATATAACGGGGCGGCAGTGGCTCAGTGGTTCATGTAGGTTGTCTACAAACTGAAAGGTTGGTGGTTCAATCCCCGGTTCCACCTGAACAAGTGTCGATGTGTCCATGAGCAAGACAACTAACCCCGCTGCTCCCGACGAGCTGGCTGGCGCCTTGCATGGCTGACACCGCCGTCGGTGTATGAATGAGTGAGTGAATGGGTGAATGTGAGGCAAATATGTAAAGCTCTTTGGTGGCCATTGGGTCTGTGAAAGCGCTATATAAATGCAGTCCATTTACCATCCAGCTAAAAGGCATCAGCTATAAGGCATCAGGCGAAACGGACTCAGGTGGAGTTTATAGGTTCGCATTGCACCCCCCCCCCCCATGTGACGTCACATGTAGGCTACGCGGTTCAGATCAGATACAACAACAGCCGATGGATGCATTTCATCTGATGCCTAATTGTACGAGACCTGACATTGTTTTTCCTGCGACCTGAAGCTTTTCAGTCTGAGACGCGATGCCGTTTTGTCCAATGTCTGAAGCCTTTTAGTCTGAGGCATGATGCCTTGTCTTCATATGTCTCAGGATGTCCTAAAATGTACACCGTACTGTGGTCATTACGCTATTTCAACATCACTGCACATGTTCTCTCGATCGGATTACAAAAAGAATAAACCACCCCTTTCAATCGGATCGAGCTCAATCAGATCGATTAAGGTGTTTACATGAAGGTTTTTTAGTCCGATTGAGCCGTGAATCCGATTATAAGGGTCCATGTAAACGCAGCTGTCAGAACTTTACTCTTCAACATTGCACTTGCAATCCAGAGATCACCCACCAGGGGGCAACTTGGTCATATATAATGGTTCTCTATCATGTTCAGTAAAAGCTACATTCTAGATTAGGGGTGTCCAATCCTGCTCCGGGTTATTCCACTGTCCTGTAGAGTTTAGCTCCAACCCCACTAAAACACACCTGAACCAGCTAATCAAGGTCTTACTAGGCATACTAGAAACTTCCAGGCTGTTGTGTTGAGGCACGTTTGAGCTAAACTCTGCAGGATAGTGGCCCTCAGGACCGAGTTTGGACATCCTTGATCTAGATGTTGACTTTACAGGATCTATACTGCCTGAAAGGAATGATTGTTTAAAGTTAAACAAAGACACTAACCTGCCAGCCAGGTCCACCAAGTTGATCTTGCTCACTATTTCTGAAGGAAGGTTATTTTCTAGAATAGCCTATAAAAAGAAAACAGCATTCTCACTACAATATACACTACACTGGAAAAGAAAATGGGTGTTGAAACAATTTTCACTCAGAAATTGCTAAATTCCTGTAAATGTCGCAAATAATTACAAAGATACTGCAAGTAATATACATTGAATTAAACATTTTTAAGTAGAAAAACTAAAATAGTATTTTTTTGTGTGTAAAAAAACCATAAACATAAACAAATAATTTTGTGTTTCATTTACAACTTCTAAAAATAATTTTTACAGCACACCATTCAAACGTTTGTGGTCTGTAAGATATTTTATGTTTTTGAAAGGAGTCTCTTGTCCTCAGCAAGGCTGCATTTATTTGATCAAACTACAGGAAAACAGTAATATTGTGAAATATTATTCAAAGTGAAAATAACTATTTTCTATTTGAATGTATTGTAAAATGGGATTTATTTCTGTGATGCAAAGCTGAATTTTCAGCATCATTACTCCAGTCTTCAGTGTCACATGATCCTGAAGAAATCATTATAATATGTTGATTTGGTGCTAAAAAACATTTCTTATTATTATTATTAATGTTGAACAGTTGTACTAAATATTCTTGTGGAAACCATGATACATTTTTCAAGATTCTTTGCAGATGAATAGGACGTTCAACTCTTTTCAATTCTGTTCAATTTCTATTAGGACCAGAAATCTTTTGATCAATGTAATGCGTCCCTTGCTGTATGAAAGTATTAGCGTAATGTCCCGAAACATTTGAATGGTAATGTAGAGGTAATTTAATTCTATTTTTTGACACTTGGATGATGAAGCAAGAAAATATCCAGTGTGACTTGCAGCCATTCAGAGCTTTAAGGTGCTTTAACCAGTCATACAACAACACTAGTTTAATGCAGTTTGCATTTAAAAAAAAGACAAATGGGAGATCTTCAGATGTAATGGACATGATTAGAGATTCAAACCTGTGTGTATTGAATAGTAAAGATGGCATGAGATCGACTGCTAGCGTCATGAACGTGTGTAGCGGCTGTGATGCGGTTAGCGATGCCATCCTCAAGCAGATCCACTGCTTGCTTGTAGTCGGTCACTACATGCTGAGAAAGACCTATAATAAACACATAATAGCATCATCATCATCATCATCCTTTCCACAATTTGAGTCACAGATACTTTTTCCTGCCTGAGAATGACACTCAGATTACTGTAAAAGGAACAAAATCAGGAAGAGAATGATGCTAAATCCTCTTTTAATATAAAGTGGACTGCGGTGCTAAAACATTTACTAATTGGTCTTTTATGGTGTAATTGGGTCTCAGTTTATATGAGCATGTGCATACAGTGACCACAACTTTTCAAGCAAAACATTTACATTATACTTTTTAAATGGTAATATATGTGTGATATAGTTCTGATTGTCCAACTGGTTGTTAAATAGATTGAAAAAATCAAAATAATTGAAAAAACAGAACAGTTATGAGAAAAGATATGTATTTTGTTATTTAATGCTAGGAAAATTCAACCTTTTCAAGTATCCATTATGGCCAAATACTTTTTGGAGTTACTGTGTTTACATGTTTGAGAAAGACATCTGGTCAACACACAATGCCTTTCCACTCAGCTCCTAGCAGCCACATGGAAGTGAGGTCACTTCCTTTGCTGCACTGGGCTTTCTCCTAATACACACAATGACTGGATGTTGGACAAGAAGGAAGAGAGAGAGAGCAAAAAAAGAGGAGAAGCAGAAACAGTCCTACATGTTGGCTACTCTCAACACAAGCTGTTTTGGGACCTGAGGGTGTGTTCACACTTGTGGTTCGGTTCTCTTCGTTTTTTTGGTCCCGACTAAAAAAAGAAAACTTTACATTTAGTCCTGGTTCGCTTAGCGTTCACACTGTCATTTTAAGACTGAACCTAATGAAACAAACACATTTTTTATGTGACGGAACTTGACTTGAACATCCAAAACAATGCTGTGTTCTAGGCTTGTATGTGCGTACGAATGATGGTATTTTGACCAGCTGACAACTCGTGAAAAGTTTATAATTGTGTAAAGGAGTCAAAACAGCTGCATGAATTCCTCCGTAGCACACAAATAAAGATCTGCAGCAAGGAGACGGTGTTTCTGACGCCTGTACCGAACTGTGACAGGCAACATCGTGACTATGATGAGAAAAAACAGGTATGCTTCAGCCAGGCTGAAATGACTGGGCCCCTGAAAAGGTCCAGTGAATGGGCCCTCCACAAATCTGCTATAGGCTACTCATATCGTGCGTGTGCTCTCTCTCTCTCTCCTACATTAACACATAAGTTACATTTAACTGAGAGAGACTTACTCAGTGATGGGGGCTACATAGGTACATACACACACACACACCAAGGTTAACAAATTATCTGCTACACTTAGACATTTCTCAGAAGGAAATGCAGAAATGCAGTTTCTTACCTTATTACATTAGCCTCCTGGCTATTGTTAGCCTGACTGGGAGCAGCTTTCTGAGCTGACTGAAAAAAGTTGGTCAATACATTATTATTTGGGTCTAAAGCCTTTGCCAGCTCCCTCTTTTTCTTCTCCTTTCTTTTCTGGCACCCTAATTTAAGTGCAGGCCCTGGCATAGCAAGGAAATTTACTCCAACAACATTAGCAAGTAGTTTTTTCAGGTCACTTGCGCTGCTGACCGCGAACTGGCGCGAAGCACTGGCGTTTTTACGTTGCGTTACGTACAACAAAAAATAGCCTACTCAGACCATTTTCAGGAGAGGAGTGTTTCATTATGACACAGGCTACATTTTCCACAAGCAACATTAAATAAAATGCATTTTTTCCTCACTTTCAACAATTAATGGTGCTATTTTGGTTCAGAATAAAATATGGTATAACCTTTGCTTATATTTAGGATGAACATAATTATTGCTGGACTGCATGGGCCCCCCCTAGTGGCTGGGCCCCAGAAAACGTTCCCCTTTCAGCATTCTGTCCATTTAAGGCCCCCATCTTGTGACATTATGTCCTGTTTTTGGTTAGTTTAGATGTCTTTGGTCTGTGTTGCATTCATATTTCGGTTGTACCGCACCAGCAATTTTTTGGACCCATCTTTCCAGCATTACTTATTTACAAGAACCGCCATGACAGAGCAATCGCACCACAGTGCGTTTTAATCGAACCAAACCTGCCAAGTGTGAACACACCCTGAGTTACAAATGCAAACAGTCAGGAACGAATAACTTGTGTACACAATTACTTCTTTAATAAAAATATACAACCATTCCAGTGGCGGCTGCTGGTCTTTCAAAGAGGGGAAGCTCATTTTCGGCCTACATCATAAAAAATTTTCATTTATATATATATATATATATATATATATATATATATATATATATATATGGTAAATGGACTGCATTTATATAGCGTTTTAACAGACCCATGGCCATCAAAGCGCTTTACATATTGCCTCACATTCACCCATTCATACACCGACGGACTATGAATAAATTAATATATATATATATATATATACACACATACACACACACACACACACACACACACACACACTGAATGAATGAATGAATGAATGAATGAAAAAACGATCTAAAAAAAAGATAATAAACTCGACGGAGGAAATGTGGGAATTAGGTTAAACTGAAACAAGGAATGTTGTGTATAATTGTGTGAAATGTATGATTAAACTTGCCTAGCAATTTCGCCAAGCAAATACCAAGAAATATGTTGCAGTAGTTTGTCTTTCGACTACACTTGTAAAATCCGCGATGGGACTGTGCTCGAACAGCTTCAGCGTCAGCTTTTTATATTACAAAATCGCTGTCAATCAAAAGGAGATTTCGACAGACCCTCCAATCATCACGCAGAAGCCCGGCGTCCAGCCCAGCATTTATCCAATGACCGTCTAGTTTCGAAGCACTGAAAAAAACTGTTCAAAGCAGCGCCACTGGAGTCACCGGACGCTCGGCTTCAACAGGGAAATGCACTGTGACGCTCCGGGAATGAATGAGGAGGAAATCGAGTTAGCCGATCTGATATATGAAGCTGATTCTGAACGAACTCGTCTTCGAGATGAACATGTTCTAATGCATTTTTTAGTCATTAAAATGTTAACACAATAGTACATATTTGACCATTAATTTTTTGACATTATAGGGGAAGCCGAGCTCTTGCAGTCTTAAAGAAATCCCCACTGAACCATTCATTAAACGTTATAACACAGTGAGCTCTTTCCTCGTGTTTTCATAAGTGTAGCTTACAAGAGATATTTTGACTTTGTTTGAGGGGATTCACCAGACTTTACCAGTTCAGAACAAATCAGCTTGAAACACTCACCCTGCACGTAGGGCCCCTTCTCTGGGTGTTCCCGAACCCTCAGGGGTGCTGGCTTCTTCTGCTCCGCACCTCTCAGCAGATCACGGACACGCTCATTATAAATCTCTAAAAAACTGAGAGGGAACACATAAGGTTTTGATTTGCTTACACTTATGCTTTCAGGCATTTTTCTTGCCTCATTCTCAGCATAAATTTGTTGGTACTGTTGCGAAAGTGTCAAAGGAAAAGTTCCTCTCACCTTATTTCAACTCTACAGCTCTGTCCATCAGTAGATTCAACTTCAGACCTAAAAAGACCCTTAATAAACGATAAATAGGGCTTTTTTTGTAAGAAAGCATTCAAAGATAACTCCATGGATAATGTAAAGTGGCAGTACTGGTAAATATATGTCATTATTAAAGGGATAGTTCACCTAATATAAATGAAAATGCTGTCCTCAAACTCAGAAGATTTTCGTTCATCTTCAGAACACAAATGCTGATATATTTATTTAAAACTGAGAATTTTTTCATCCCTCCACACTGAAAGTTCACAAAAGAAAAAATTGAGGCCTCAAAAAGTTCAAAAAGACATCATAAAAGTTAATCCATCTGAATTAAGTGGTTTAATCCAAGTCTTCTGTATACAATTGTTTTTTTAAGATAATTGTCAAACACACAGAGCACATCAAATATGGTTAACAGAAACTCAACTGTACTTGCTTGATGCATGTGTGTCAAACAAGCTCATTTGATCTTCCATTTTCTATTTAAATAGTCCATTACTTCAAAGGACATGCTTAAAACAGGTTGATTTAGATGGATTACTTTTCCAATGTCTTTATCAACTTTGGTTGTGTAGACTTTCAATGGAGGGACAGAAATATATTCAACTGTATTTTGAAGATGAAAGAAATTATGGCCTTGTTTCACAGACAGGACTTAGATTAAGCCAGGATTAGGCCTTAGTTAAATTAGGACATTAATTAACTTTTAAAAAATTTCCCTTAGAAAAAACGTTACTGGTGTGCATCTTACTTGACAGATCCTTGGTGTCAGCCCAATTGAGTCCTGCAAAGATGAAGATAACATAATATTTAGGTTGAAATAAAGCTTCATCGATGACTTTGGCTCAATCCCAATTCACCCCTTGGTGATACTTGTTGTGATAGAGGGGTAGGGCGAAGGGGTAGGGCTACATAGCCCTCGAAACAGAGATTTTTCAGAGGCACACTCCAAACGGAGGGCTACGAGAAAGTTCCCACAATGCATCGCGAATCACCGGCGAGATGGCTTCGCAAACGGTTAAACATTCAAAATTAGCCCCAGATGACACCACCATGCACTTTATTTACTCTTATAATAAAAATATAGTCATTTAAATTAAGAAATTGTATAATAAATGACCTTTCCGAAACAGAGAAGACATACATTTCGAGTTAGGAACGTTATAATCATCATGTTTCCTCAGAGGTAAGAGCAGCGCCGCTCATTGTTAGTCGTTGTCATGGAGAAATCGTGTAAAAACTCGTCGCTTCAGTAACGTCAGAGCCATCGTCGACGACTGATGACGTATCGGGTTCATGAAGTTTTCTTCCATTTCGTAGGGGAATATTTCAACCCCTTGGCCCTTGTAACTTTGTTTTAAAGGGGCATTCGGCAACTCTAGCTATTTCTTCGCTGATTTTCACTTTTTTGTCGCATGTTTTCTCAGAGAGCTCCCCCTACAGCTGTGAGGCGTATATTTCACAACACTGTCGTAAAAAAACTCACTTGCGGACCCTCCTCCCCCTTTCTACCGCTGCTCATGTGCATTTGTTATTATCGGAGCCGGACAGCTTTATCATGTGGAGTATGTCTACCGAGGTGTGTAATACATCACACACAGTATCATACGGCGTGTGTGTTAATGTCGAATTGCCGTAAAGCAGTTCGTTTTTCTCGCTCGTTCTCGCTTCTCACGAGATTTCCTATTTCCAACTTACCGGGACGTTAGTCCTCATGTTGCAAGGTTGGTTTCCCGCCTGGGAACATTGGGGGGAGCGGGGAAAGTCACCATTCTCACCAGAACAGGTTATTAAACCATCCAAATGATTTCTAAACGGTTTTATTAAGTTGAAATAGTTGCCGAATGCCCCTGAAGGGATAAGGGGAACACTCGAAAACAAGGGGTAGGGGCAAGGGGTGAAAAGGGATTGAGCCTTTTTCTCATTCTAGTCTTGTTACTCACCGGAGTACCCATCATGGTGTACGTTTTCCCTGAGCCCGTCTGTCCGTACGCAAACAGACACACGTTATACCCCTCTGAAGCCCCAGACAGGACACACACACCCAGGTCCTGAAACACCTAGAGGAGACGGCACAATTTTTTTGACAATTTTTGTTAGGTTATTGCAAAACCTGCCTGGATCTCAAGGTGTTGAAATTCTTGTTCTGTATACTTTGAATGAGTTTGTTGAGAGAGCGTTATTCTTGATCCGTGTTTGTTTGAGAGAGAGAGCGCCAACCTGGTCTTTGAAGGTTACCTGCGTATGTTTATGTATGTTTAGAGCGAAGAGAATGTGTATGGAGCGTATGGAGATCAAGCTTTTGCCTTTTTAACTGTAAGCAGAGGAGAAATGAAAACAGGGAGACCTACTCCTCTATCACCAGCCCCACTGGGACTTCTCTATTTTCCTATTTCACTTCCTTCAGATGTTTTTTCTTCAGAATTCATTGAACTCCTCGGACCAGTTTCACAAAGAAAGACTTTGACTATGGCTTAGATATAGTAGATAGTCAGACTTCAGATCGACATCTAAATCAGACCGTTGCACAAAGCACTTAAGACTCTGACTATCTTAAGTAGGACTACACTGCAATGCATTCTGGGTAAAATAAGACACTTTTCAGAACAAAAAACATGGCGGATGGAGTAAGCGCATTCAACCGCTCAGTGCAGTTTACCCCAGCGGAAAACATGTGTTTGTTGGAGGAGTATAACAGTTACAAGGACATTTTACTTGGGGAATTTAGCGAAGAATGTAGTAACAAAAAGAAATTTTTAATTTGGAAAAAGATTGCTACGACAATTAACAGTGTTAATCCGACCGTTGAGCGGAGCGTTAAAGACGCACAGAAAAAATACAAAAACATGTTACAAGATGCCAAAAAATAAATATTTAAGAGGAAATATCCAAAAACCCTTTCCCTTCTCATAGCTCTCTCCATAACGCCGTCAGAAAACCACAAATTATGAGTCATCTTCCCTTTTCTTTTGGCTGTTTGTACTGTAACTGATTGTTGCTGCCGGCTGCCAATGTAACAGAGTCTTAGACCTGAGTTAGCCTGGGTTAAGGTGTCTAATTATTTTGGTCTAAATTAAGTCAGTCTTTATTTTTGTGAAACAGTCTAACTTGCATTAGACTAGTCTATGAGCAAATTTTAGACTTGTCTAACACCATAGACTGGTGTAAAATAGCTTTGTGAAACCGGCCCCAGTGTCTAAACGAAATCTCCTTGACAGCATGTTGTCCAACATCAGGGCTACGCTGAACATTTACCCTGTGTTTATGTTACACTTCATAAGACACTGACACATGCCAGTCTGACATGTTAGAAAAACACACCATATCAACAACCACCATTATGTATAGTAGAGTAACTGTGTAGATGAGTAATTTAAGTGATATTGTACAGTGTAAAACTGCCATTTTTACAGAAAAAAACTAGCAGCTGTGGTTGCCAGAATAATTCTCTAAAAAAAATTCTTCTGCTACTAAAATCTGTTTTGTACCTTTAAACACTGCAAAAAATGCTTTTCTTACTTAGTATTTTTGTCTTTTTTCCAGTCCAAATATCAAAAAATTCTTGAATCAAGATGCATTTACTAGATGAGTAAAATGACATGAGATATTATGTCCTGTTTTCCGGGGGAATTAATTAAAATTAAGTGAGTTGATGCTTAAAAAAAGCTAAATTATCTGCCAATGGAGTAAGAAAACTAATGTTAATTCAAACAGAAACAAGATTTTTCTTCTTACCCTATTGGCAGATAATTTAGTTTGTTTTAAGTAAAAACTCTCTTAATTTTTATTTATTTCCCCAAAAAAGTCATTTTTCTACTTTAGTAAATGCATCTTGATTTAAGAAATGTTTGATATTTGGACTGGAAACGAGACAAAATACTAAGTTAGAAAAGCATTTGTTGATGCAGTGAACATATACTGACATCCACCATCCACACAGTAGCTATATTTCCATCCGAAGTTGTGAATTTAACTTGTGCGCAGAATTGGAATATCTCACAAAACATTTGCCAATAAAGCACCATAGTGAGCCGAAAAGAATAAAATCACCACTTCCTGATAAACTGGCGCTAAATATCACTAAGAAAAGTAGGAGAAGCCACTGTATAATCTTTTAGTATTTAATAAACGACTTGCGTCTCAGAGCGCGCAGATGAAACGCGATAAACGTGTTATCTATCTCGCTTTCGGAGGCAGATGCTGCTGTTTGGGAACATAGTCGTGTAAGAGAGTTGTGGGAGGGAATAATACCGAACCACTTTTTGACGACAGACTTTGCTCAGTTATTTCGAAACAACCAAAACACATTTTAGACGCTGCAACGAGATCGGTCCGCTAGTTAGTCCAGTTATGTCATCCCATCATGCAAAGTCACATCATTTTTTTGATGCGCATCGAGGAATTTATTCTGTAAATATGTTTCCATCATAGTTCATGCTCATGTTTTCTGATTGGATAAAACATTTATGCGCATCTTGGTGTTTCCATCCAGCAGTTTTTGATGCGGTATCCCAAAGTGCGCATAAAAATAGTGGATGGAAACAGAGCTAGTGTCATACACAAATACAAAACATCATCATGGTAACAGAAATGACAGTAAAATAATACTAATAATATTAATTTAACAACATAAGATGTATCATAAAACCCTAAAGTATATAACTGATAAATAAATGAATAAAAACCATAAAATGTGAAGTGTGACACCGGACGTTTACGGGGTTTCACTGTAAATAAGTGGATTTGCAAAGATTTGAAAAATATATTATGTTTCATGGTTATATGTACCATTTGAAAAAAAATGGTACATGTAACTTTATTTTATTGCTAAATTATTTGAAATGTAATTTATTACAGTTTTTCCCATTTATAATAAGGGAACTTACTGTTAACCAAGTAACAGGTTTTAATTGTTGCATTTTTAGTAATTTACAGTTAAAATTACAATTTGTTTTACACTGTAGGCCTAAAAGTGAAAGCACGTACACACTGTAATAATGTTATCAGCTAACACATGAGAAACAAAGCTAAATCTGAAGCTATTTGGCAGTCCAGTATTTACTCAGTAATAGCAATGTAATGTGTTCGTTACACATCCAACAAACAAAGGAGGTGTATTAATTGCAAACAACAAAGATAATGCCTAAACGTTTGTTTTTCATACACCCTTGTCTATCTTCATGAACTTTCAAAGGAATTACAAAACTAAACATATAAAATACATCTTTCTTTGTGTACTACAGGTGTGGGAGAGAAAGTAATGTGACCTTAATGTCCACTGAAAACCCAGTGAGTCAGCAAAACAAGAGACTCTCTCAGGGTATTGTAACCCAGGTATGTATTTGGCAGAGATGAGAAGAGTCCTGGGGCCAGGCCGGTCTCTGTGTAGGGTGTGAATGAAGGCTAATTGGGATGCAGTCTGCAGGGAGAGTGGATCCGCATCTAGCAGCCGCTTCTGTCTGACTTACTCTAATTATCCTTATTTCCATTCTTCAGCTTGAAAGAATCAGTGAGGGACCTTGTTAGACAAGCGCATCTTAACCCACTCCACTGAACCCAGCTCATGTTAGATGCTTTTCAATGTCACAGCCCTCTCTTTTTAATTTGCTCTCCCTGTCACTTCTGGACTTTACCCAAAAGCACTCCCAAGTCTCAAACAAGTTCTTAAACAGCATTATATTAGTGTTTATGGCTTAAAGTAGTGAACTGACACATGAGTGTTACTCAAAAAAATTATCCACTACAAATTACTAATTACTACTTTAAAATTGTAAATTGATTACATTACTGATTACTGCATGTAAAAAGTAATCAGATTACTAATTACTTTACTTTTAAGTTACTTTGAAAACCTATTAAAACTACAAGAATACACTACAAAGTGAAACTCAGTTCTTTTCGTAATTTAATATTGCAGACATCCCAAGTCTCCCGGGAGTCTCGCGCATATTGATAGCGGCGGCTCCCTGATGCGCAAATTAGTTAAAATCTCCCGAAATCTAGAGCGAGCGAGCAAGAGCGCGCATGCGAGACAGAAGAGACTGTGATCCAAACCGTGTAGCACGCACACGGCGGAGAGGGAGAGAGCGAGAGACCTTGCGTGTGTGTGTGTGTGTGTGTGTGCCTCATGAACCACGTTCTCCGATAATTCATTAAAGCGCATGTTCATTAACTGACGCAGCCGGCCAAACGTGATTAGAAATAGTTAAAATCTCCCGAAATCTAGAGCGAGCGAGCGAGACAGATGCAAATTCATTTTACTAAATATTTTTTTCTTAACAATACATTTGTAACACAAGTAACTTAATTTTATAGACATCAGTAACTGTAATCAAATTACATACATTTTAAATGTAATGAGTTACATTACTGCGTTATCACGAAAAGTAATTAGAATACAGTAACTTTGTAACGCGTTACACCCAACTCTGCACATGACATGGGCCGTGTTCGAAATCACCCAAACATTATTCCACTAATATAGTCCACTTGAAGGAGTAAGTGAATTCGGACACTGAGTGCGACGTAAGGACTACCGCTTTTTCATCGTTTGTGCTTGTTTTTTAATAAATATTTATACTTTGCAAACTGGTGATTCCAGTATAATGAAAAGATTTATCGGTAACACATTATTTAAGGTTACATAGATACACGTTACTACATAGTAATAACAGCATGTTATGCATAATTACAAGTAGGCCTATACAACTAACCCTAAACCCAAACCTAACCCTAACCATTAATCTAAAGGAACATTACATGTAAGTTCAGTTTATTGGATAGACTGCAAAAAAGGCAGCTCATATTAACCAGTTTCACTGTGTAAACATTAATACACAAAAAACACAATAATTAATATTATTAATACTATCAATAATAATAATGCATTATAAAAAAACTGTTAAAATAGAGTAAATAAAACTACTTTTATTAATAATAATAATACTTAAAAACTTTAGCCAAAATGGAATTAAATCCCCTTCTAGGATTATGTGTGTGCATGCAATTATGAATACAGACATAGGAAACCTTGGACAAAAGCATCTGATGTTTGCTTTCCTCCTCATACCACAAAAAAACAAAACAAATGTACTTCTGGTCACAATGCTAGAGGAAAGCTGAATATAGAGTTGAATCTGGACAGGAAGTTGTCCAGAAGGTCAGTGCTTTAGGCAACATGTGATCCCAAAGACCCCTTTGAGGAGATGCTCAATCTGGGAGAGGCAAACCCAAAAGCTGGGAAGTGGAAAGGAAGAGTCAGGCGGTCTTAATTATGGGAGATGACGTCTTTCAATGACAAACAACATCATCATGGGTTAAGTCTTGGCTTCTCAGTAAAAGACTTGGTCATAGGAGGCTTAAGCAGGATGCTTTAAGACGAATAATACACGCAGAAAAGGAGGATAGATATGATAGGTTGAAGGGAAACTCCACTCCGTTAAAAAGCTGTTAGTTCGTAATACACCCAGTTTTAAATCCTAAGGCCTGTAATCAAAGTGTGGAGCGCTACAGCGAGGAGAGGCTCTTTAATGTGGCTTTCTTAATAGCCACCACTCAAAAACTCCTTGTTTCTTGTGATATCTCATGGGAGTGCCAGCTGAAGCCCATCCAAGGCAAGGGCCGTCCCAGACCACAGACCAATACGTCAGTCCTGCTTTTATACAGAGCACTGGGACAGAAATACTGAAACACATGGTTTACATTGAAGGGACTTCTCAGCTTTGCCATCACATGAATAAATTCGATTTTAAAATATATTCGGATAGAAAACAATTATAATATTTCACAATATTACTGGGTTACACTTTATTTTATGGTGTCATTGTTACAGTGTAATTATATATTTAAGTACTGAGTAAATACTAATTAACTACATGTACTTACTATAGAGTTAGGGTAGGATTAGGATTTGGTTGAGGGTTAGTTGCATGTAATTAGGCATAATTTACTGTTATTACTATGGTAAGTACATGTAACATATGTAACAAGGACACTGTAAAATAAAGTGTTACCTATTACTGTTTTACTGTATTTTTGATCAAATAAATGCAGCCTTGGTGAGATTAAGAGTATTCTTTTAAAAAAAACTTTTAAAAAATGTACTTAACTTTTGAACGTTTATATATAAGTAATAAATATTACAAGTGTCAAATACAAAATCATCACTGCAAAAAAACAAATGCAAGATGAAAGAGAGTGTTGACCACTCCTGTAAATGATTGACTGTATATAAAATGGAAAAAGAACAGCATGGACATTGTGCTAATCATCTTTTTTTGTGTGTTGAATGCAAAAGAGAAAGTAATTTTTGTCACTTATGTTATTGTTGCTGACATAGAAAATCCAAATGTTGCATTCACAAACCTGGGAATAACAACAGCTAGGCTTGTTCTCACTGGGATATTTTCATGTAATGACTCTGAGATCCTGTTTATATCTGCATGCGACTGTAGGGAAAGCTGGTTTAAATGGGTGGTGGAGGGGACTGAGACAGAGAGAGAGAATGAGAGACACGGAGCTGATTGGCAGGGATTCAACTCGCTACACGATTGTCATACTTTCACAGACATTATGTGGGTCAAATTTGCAATGAGAGGGAAGGAGGTCAGGGGAGAGAGAGAGAGAGAGAGAGAGAGAGAGAGAGAGAGAGAGAGAGAGAGAGAGAGAGAGAGAGAGAGAGAGAGAAAGAAAGAGAGAGAGAGAGAGAGAGACTGAGACTGAGAGACTGGACTTGAGTTTCAAACATGAACGCCAAGACACCAACTGTTGATGCAATTAGCCGATGGAGCAAAAACTAAACTAAAGGATTGAAGAAAAAGACCCAAAACCAGTTTTTCTACTCCCATTCAAATACAGTTTCTTCCTATCGCAGCTGTTTTTATGAGGGTAAATGACTTCCACAGCCAGCAGCGTGATTTAAAGTCCATGCTAAGTTATGGAGAGGTACATACACTACTGTTCAAAAGCTTGGGGTCGTTTTAGGTTTTTAAAACGAATTATCTTGTGCTCACCAAGGCTGCATTTATTTGATCAAAATCACAGTCAAAAATAGTAATATTGTGAAATATTATTATAATAATTTAAATTGTTTTCTATCCAAATATATTTTAAAATGGGATTGCAAACACAATTTATTTGAAAGAAATCTTTGTCAGAAAATTGTCGATTTTAAATCAATTTAATGCGTCCTAGCTGAATAAAAGTATAATCAAAGAGTTTCTTTGTAAAGAAACATGATCATTTGTGCGTCACTGAAAGAATTTGATGGTAGACGTACGTGGTAAGTCTGTGTGTAAAGATGTTTTGTGCAAATTTTGTCCATGCCACTCACACAGAAACCCAGAAATACCAAGAGCATAATAAAGTCGTGCACTGTATCGAAAAGGAAAAGAGGGAGGGGAGAGAGAGAGAGAGAGAGAGAGAGAGTGATAAAAAGGAGGGTAAAAAAACAACACAAAGCTGACTTCACTTGGAAAAGAAAACCAGCATTGTGCTCCAGCTCTGGACCGATGACGTCTTCCTACTGCAATCTGTGTGTGTAAAATCATTTACTAAAGCAGCTGCGCTGTTGGCGAGAGACTTCTTCTACTTTACACTCTCATAATTAGTTTTTTGTCTGTCATCTCAATTCTCTCCAATAAAATCATTATTTGAAGCTTTAAAAATTTACCTGAGAAAATCAAATAAATTGAAACCAAAATAGAATAGAATAAAGGGCACATATTATGGAAAACATCATTTTCTTTAGGCTGTGTGTCCACCAAAGCGTTTTTAGTCAGCTGAAAACACCTAGCTATGGGCGCTTGAGAGCGTTTTGGCAGCGCTGCGTATTTTTTTTGTTCAGTTGAGACACTTTGCTTGTTATGATACGGAATATCCGCGAAAGTGTTACTAGTATCTCATTTCATACATATTTTGTTTCGGTGTTGATTCTATATTAAAATGTCGATACAATGTAACGTATTTTCTCTGGCTCTTGTTTTAAATGATTGTGTTCCGTTATTATGCTTCTTGTTGTCGTCTGTTGACGTTGACCAAGCAGAATGTGACGGTTGGTCGGTGTGATATTAGTCCCGCCCCTCCTCCACTGTGATTGGACGGCTGTGTAAAAAGTGATAGTGATGAGCGCTGCGTTTTACCTAAAGTTGAACATTCTTCAACTATCACCGACCAGTAAAAAAAAATGCCGAACGCTCAGCGCTTCAGCGTTAAATACACGCTCAGCGCCTCGTCACGCTCATGGCGTTCTAAAAACACGGCGCTCCCATTGAAAACAATTGAAAGAATACGCCAGCTGCGTGAAAAAACGCTTTGGTGGACACACGGCCTTACTCTTTACTTTTAGTCTGGACACATGATGGAAGTCTGCATGAAACAGAAATTTACCCTGTGTATTATCTAAATGCATCTTATTGTGAACAATTCATCCATGCATTTTTTTTTTCATGCCGGTGTTGTGCCGAATTTCGACCCCTGCCAAATTACTACCCCCCAAGCATTGGTAGGTTTAGGATTAGTTGTGGGGGAGGGGTTTGGATTAGGCAATCAGGTACTGACTTCAACGAGGGAGGGTAATACTTTGGCAGGGGCTCGAAATTCAGCACAACACCGGACTTCTACGATCCTTTTGTCCGTACAAACCCTGCCCCTTTCCTACAATCGACTGCAAGTTTAGATTCAGATCTGTCTCCATCCAATCAACAACTGAACCAAGTCCCCTATATTTTCCCCCGATAATCACAATATGGAAGAAATGATCTGTCGTTACTTCCGTTTCATAATGGATGAATTTTCATGAACTTTCCAGTCATTTGTGATTACTGGATTTTTAAAACCGTTTTAAGAGTGATTAATAAATGAATAATTTAGACTGATTTTTGAATCTGTTCAACTGACTCATTAAAAAGAACCAACTCAAAAGAATGATTCACTCACAAATGATTATGTTTATGATGTTACTAAAAGTGTGGGTTATACTCCAAAGCTTTAAAGGGGTGGTTCAGGATGTTGGACATCGGACCTCATTTCCAAGTTAGCCTGGGTGTTATTTATCAGTGTTCAAAAATTTTCATCCAGTACTTCCAGTTGCATAGTTCGCTGGTGCTAGGCTAGCGCGAGTCAACGGTATCTGCTAGCTTGCCATTAAAAACTGTTTTACCCACTCCACAGTTCACCAAAAGCAAATAAATGATAACGCCAGACTATCGATGTAAATGTCTGTTGAGAGAATAATGTTAGAAATCAAACTACCCTTTCATCGCATTGCAATAGTTACACTTTGTTCCCTGTATTTATTAGCACAGTCTACAGCAGCGGCGGAGTGATATTAAGTTACCTAGGCAACCGAGAGAGCCGGTCCACATGACAATCACGCGAGTGTATTTCACTGCCGCTGACACTCATCACTACAGAAGCAGAGTATATCACCACGTGCCAAATCCTTCGTTTACAATCGAATGTTTCAATATCGTTGTTCAAGGCTACTACTAGCTAGCTAGACGTCCCGACTGTAGTGCGCTTCTGTTCTGTGTTTTCCTTTCGGCGCAGTACTACCAACCGGAGCAAAGTAAACTTCCGCCGCTGCTGAGAAACTAGTTCCTGTAAATGTAATGCGATCATTGAGATGCAAGAGCAGTTTGATTTCTAACATTATTCTCTCAACAGACATTTACATCGATAGTCTGGCGTTATCATTTATTTGCGTTTGGTGAACTGTGGAGTGAGTAAAACTGTTTTTAATGGCGCGCAGGCTAGCAGATACCATTGACTCACGCTAGCCTAGCACCGGCGAACTATGACACTGGAAGGACTGGATGAAAATATTTGAACACTGGTAAATAACACCCAGGCTAACTTGGAAATGAGGTCCGATGTCCAAAACCCTGAACCACCCCTTTAAAGATGGTTAAGATGCTATTTAATCCAGCACCCAGTAATGGTTTCAAGATGTGATGCAACCTTGCCCTCACAACAGCTGGCTTCCATTTCTCATCTTTATCTATTCTGCTCCGAGGCCTGATCCTCATCTCTGTCCTCCCTCTATGCTCCATTTTCTCTTTACACATGGAAATATACAGATAAACATGCTCCGCCAAAGACAACCACCAATCTTTTAGCCACTAAAAAAACACATTGGCTAGTATCTTCCCCCATGCACAGATAGAAGGGAGCAGGGAGGGGCAGCTGGATCCTTAAGGGAAGAAATGGGGGAGAAGTCGGAGAGAAGGAGCAGGGCTGGTTTCCCCTCCACTGACGCGTCTCTGGAGATCCCACAGGAAGGACAGACTTCAGGCTTCTTTTGCTGCTTGCAGCCTTAGAGAACTAGCCTGGTCCCACCAGACTCTAGTGTTTTTCATTTGTACATAGAGGGTGTTTCTCAAAACCAAGAATGCAAAGAACGGACTTGTGTTCTCGGGGAGAACGCTCTTGCTAGTTGTTCTTGGAAGAATGAACTTACAAGGTGACGAGCACACAGAAGCAGCTGACCGTTTGAGACGATGAGTCTGTGGGCCGGTTGGCTCGCTAGCTAACGTTACACCCGCTGGCGCTTATGGAGATTCTCACTTCCGAAAACGTTTGAGCACATTTTCGATTCGCCATACATTTTCGTAAAAATGCCAATATTTGAAATCTACACAGTTGATTTCTCGCATCAAATGTTCTCAGAAGTGAATTTAGTGCTGAAGTAGCGTACGAAATTGTAGAAAAACGACTTACAATCGCTAACGTTTGGTCGTGACGTATGTCATGTCGAACCCCGTGGGGAGGAGGGCCACAACATCATGGCCACCAACAAAACTAAGCAAAGATTGTTCTTGCTCCGGCTTTTACTTCTTGATATTTGGCAGCGTTGCGACAACGGACCGAATGGCTTCGCTCGCATCTTTCTCCGCTGCCATTACTGAACTACAACTCAAAATAACGCACGACATCAACGTCATCGTTCTCAGCCACTCCCTCTGTTCGCTTATTGGCCCGGTGAAAAATTGATTGGAGAAAACCAAAGACTACAGCACAATCCCAGACGTAGTACTGAAGGAAAATGAAAATTGAGTGGAAGGACGTAGGAGGGCGGAGCCAGGCTATTAGAGAACAACACTTCACCGAAAAATCCAATTAAAGAGCAACGTGAGACTTCATGAGACACTTTTAAACTAAATTAGACTGAACAATTCAGATGTCAGCAATGTGTGCAATTTGAAATGAAGATGGCATTTACTGACTTTATTAAAGGGATAGTTCACCCAGAAATGAAACTCTGTCAGTAATTACTCCCCTCATGTTGTTCAACCCCGTAAGACCTTCGTTCATCTTCGGAACACGAATTAAGATATTTTTGATTAAATCTGAGAGCTGGATCACTCCTCCATAGGCTTCTAAGGGATTGAAACTTGTTCCCCGAAAAGTTATTACAGACATTGTTAAAATCGTCCAAGTGACTACAGTGGCTGAATCTTAAGCTTATCAAGAGACGAGAATACTTTTTGTGCGCCAAAAAAAACTAAATAACGACTTTATTTCAACTATTAATTTCCTTCTCTGTGGGCCTCGAGTGAGTTCACTAGTGTAACAGCGCAGCGCTTCTGTGTTGTACGTCACACACATGACCAGCGTCGGCCAATAGTGAGCCTGCGTGTGACGTACAACACAGAAGCGCTGCGCTGTTACACTAGTGAACTGACATAAGGTCAACAGAGAAGGAAATGAATAGTTGAAATAAAGTCGTTATTTAATTTATTTTTGCGCACAAAAAGTATTCTCATCGCTTGATAAACTTAAGATTGAGCCACTGTAGTCACTTGGACTATTTTAACGATGTCTTTAATAACTTTTCGGGGAACAAGTTTCAATCCCTTAGAAGCCTATGGAGGAGTGATCCAGCTCTCAGATTTAATCAAAAATATCTTAATTCGTTTTCTGAAGATGAACAAAGGTCTTACGGGGTTGAACAACATGAGGGAGGGTAATTACTGACAGAATTTTCATTTATACTGGCTGTGATGTGGTCAAACTTACCCTCGGAATGATTTACATGCAAACCAAATTTTCATTCAAAATCCCACAGTGACTTCAGTAATTGTTACTATAGTAAAACTGTGGTAACTTGGCATAAGCTCTTAACTTGATTAAGAAATGAAAGTCTGCTTGAAATGAAAGTTGACTGACTTTTGCTCGTAGTAAACCGGTGGTTGGAGGAAAATGGTTTAAGGATGTTTGTCAAACTGACGTCACCAGAGAAGAAACATAATTCCAGAGGGGAAGTAAATTTTCAGATTTGATTAAAGATTACAAAGACAAACCTTTTTATTAACAGAGAGAGAGTTAAAATTAACTTGCATGGATAAATTGTTCACTACAAGGCTAGAAATGTGCTCTAAAGCCCAAACTAAACTTCAGTTTTGACACTTACTTACAGCTGAACGTGCAGTCTTTCGAAGTATACTGTGTCTTTGTCCAGTGTCGGTGTCTTTCCAAAAGTTATGAGCAATAAAAATGTATTTGTACTTATTTAAACTAGACTTACGTGTATTTTGTTGTTCTGTCTGTTTCTTTTTTGACTGTGTCAATGTGACAATGACTTTGGCCAGTGTTGCCACCTTGTCGACAAACTGATTAGTTTAAGCCGTATATGAGAGCTGAGTGTACAGAGCATGCACAAGCAATCACAGCAATAGCAAACCACAACAATCCAGAGATCCAATACATTTTCGATGGACAAATCGAGTCTCACCCTACAGTTTCACTTGGGATATACAACACACACTGCAAAAAATGCTTTTCCAACTTAGTATTTTTGTCTTGTTTCCAGTCCAAATATCAAAAAATTCTTAAATCAAGAGGCATTTAGTAGATGAGTAAAATGACATGAGATATTATGTCCTGTTTTCTGGGGGAATGAATCAAAATTAAGTGAGTTGATGCTTAAAAAAAGCAAAATGATCTGCCAATGGGGTGAGAAAAATAATGTTAATTCAAACAGAAACCAGATCATTTTTCTTACCCTATTGGCGGATAATTTTGCTTGTTTTGTGCAAAAACAGAAAATTGTCTACCCTACCTTTATAAAAATACCACTTTCATTTCTTAAAAGGCGTTAAATTATATTTATACATGTATATATACACATGATGGGATGAAAGATATAGATTGTACTGCATGATAGCTTGCTTATTTTGCTCAATTATATATTTAACTCCACGTTATGTGCTTTGAAGGAGACACTCTGAAGGGAGGGTGGGATCATATGCTTTCAAAGCTAGCTCGGTATTGCTAGCCTATACCCTACCTTTAAGCAGCGGTGAAGGAAGTACTGAATCTCAGTACTTAAGTAAAAGTACAAATAACCAGAGACAAATTTAATTTAGTAAAAGTAAAATTACCACAATGACAACCCAACCTAAGTAAAAAGTACCTGATTTCAAATGTACTTCAAGTATTAAAAGTAAAAGTACTTGCATAACATGCTCAGCTCATCAGCTCATCAGGTTTTATGTCGAACACATCCGAATTAAACAGTTCTCGGTTCTGTACTGGTGATCCAAGAACTCATGTATCTGTGTGCGCATGCTCAGTGTCAGCTACTCGTGCTCATCACTTCTCTCAGCACATCATGTCAAAGTTCAGTGAACTTTTGGATATACTGGGGTAAAATATACGGTAACACTTTATTTCGAAAGTCCACTTTAGACATTCTACTAACTATAAGTAACTTTGCAGCTACATGTCAACTAACTCTCATTAGAGTATTAGTAGACTGTATGCATAATATCTGCTAACACTTTATTTTGTTGGTCCTCCAACAGATATTCTACTGACTATAAGTAACTTAGCAACTACAAGTCAACTTATTCTCCTAATCCGAACCCTAACCTAACTGTCTACTGACAGTCTACTACAGTCTACTAATACTCTAATGAGAGTTAGTTGACATGTAGTTGAAAAGTTACTTATAGTTAGTAGAATGTCTAAAGTGACTTGAAATAAAGTGTAACCAAATATACTCCGGGATATTGGTTTATTTCGAGTCAGAGGGACTGTAAGGCATGTCTAAAAATGAGTAACTTTAGTAACTTTTGGATCAGCGCTGACGCAAGACGCGAACTGTTTTCGAACGATTCAGTCCGATTCAGTCCGTGCTGGTTCGACCGGTTCACTAAACAGAACCGGTTCAAAAGAATGATTCGTTCACGAACCGGACATCAATAATAATCTATTTTTTTATTGAAAAACATGAAATATAACAAGAACATTCCCAAAAAAACAAACATTTTATATATATATTTTAACTATCTCCCCACCCCCACCCCCACCCACCCCCAGCATCCAAGAAATCCTGATCAGAAAATTTAACGAAAATGTAACGGAACGTTGTAGAAAAAGTGGAGCAGAAAGTATAATAATTGATGTAAAATTTAACAAAGTAAAAGTCAAAAGTATGCACTATTGATTCTACTTAAGGAAAGTACAGATACGTGAAAAATTTACTTAAGTAAAGTAACAAAGTATTTGTATTTCGTTACATTCCACCACTGCCTTTAAGTGGTCATGGCACGACACAAGCTCACAGACTGTGAGCCGATCACTGAGCACACATGATGATGAGATTGTCTGGATTTATTTATTTTTTGCTTCAGAGGGACACCCTCCCACAGGACTCCAAAAAGAGGTCAGTTTCTCTTCCGGAGCAGAAGGCCTCTGCCGTAAAGCTCTGACTGGGCAAAATTGAAAGAGAGGAAGCGAGTGAAGAGAAAGAAAAGTGTTGTGCAGACATCCTCTGTACGTGGGCCATCACAGCTCATTCTTTCATACAGTGCGGACAAAGACACTCTGTAGGGAACACCAGGGCGGGACTGAGGAGATGATTCACTGCCGCCTATCTCTCAAAAGGACAAAGCAAAGATATAGTTCACTTGTTCGACAGTAAACTTGGTTAAATGTGAGTACTGCATATATGAGATCCATGCTTTTTGTTGGTCTGAAGTTTGTGAGAACGTGTGATTTTTTGCAGCAGTGTTCAATTTTTGTTGAATCAATGATATCTCATTGTTTCAATATCCCACACAGCTGTATATCAAACATCAAATATGTTCTGATTGGCTGTCAGTTTGTCCCTTCCACTTGTGAATCAAATAAAAGGTTTATTGAGTTAAGGCCTGTTCACACAAAGAACAATAACTATAAAGTTTTAATAGTTGTTCTAATTCTATGAGAATAGGGAAGTCCACACCACAACTATAATGATAACGACAGAGAGGAATGATATCAATGAAATCACTTTTAGAACGATAATTTTTTAGCTGATGAATAGAAAAAAATTGACATGGAGCCAATCAGAATCCACCCGACTTTAAAGAGCTTGCGTATTTAAAGCAACTGACGACAAAACTGTAGTGTGCAATATCATCCATTAGGTTAGACGCTAATAGTTATCATTATAATTAACTGTGTAGGTATTATTCTTGGTATGAATAAGCCTTTAAATTAAGCAAAGTAAGCATGTGAACACAAAGACCCCAGATACGCAAGGTCTATTTCACACTCACACACAAATGTTTTCAAAAATACTTCATAACGCAATGTACAAAGTACAAATACTCAATGTATTAAAATCACCTCAATTCATATGAGGTATTGATTAGGTCTTCACAACATGTGCGTACTTGTATAGAGTATGTTTCTCTATCTGTCCAGCCAACAGCACACCCACATACAAGTTAAAATGAACTAAATCTTAGATTAAGTAAGGAGGTGAAGACTCCCTTCACAGAGATGGCGTAACATCTTCTAAGCAGTGTTTTGATTGTGCAGAAGGATATTATATTCTCAGATCTTTTCCCTGTGGGTCAAATTTTTTGATTATGTTTGTGCTTTTTTTTTTATTAGTCCTCTGGTTCTCATGCACTAGCCTAAGACCTAAGACACAGGACATACACAATCTCATCAGCGTGTCATCAACATCAGCACAGATGCAGTAAACAGTCGTGAGAGTGGAAGGCCCACCTCCTCTTGTGACGCATAGTTGGGAGCCGCTGGATCCACAGACCAGTAGCAGTAATCAAACCCAAACTCCATCAACTTCTCCCTGGAGTCAGCCAGTCCCTCCGATCGCCCGTCCAAACGCCCCTCCAACTATATAAAGGGGGGGAAAAGAGAGTGATAAACAGGAGGTCGTTAGCAGAATAAACTAGATTTGTATATTCTCTGAAGAGCGGTGCTTCCTCCCGGCCACAATGCTGTTCTGGAGTGCGTTTTCCGTAGGCTGATGTAACTCGCTGCTTAACCACCATATTACGTTGCGTCATTGGAGAAATGAACAAGCTAGAAACGACCCATAGTCTATGAGTGTATATATCTATTGGCCATAGATATATACACTAGATGTCGCCTTGGGGTTCTAAGCATGCGTCAAAACCGCCGCCATCTTGGAACAGGGGTCTCGTCATAGGATGTAGCTAGGTAACGCTGAATTCATGGATGAAGCCGGACTTTTGTGCTGCGTATGGATGTTCACACGAACGAAATCTAAAAACCAGACAGCAAGGGATTACATTTCACAAGAATGTGAAATTTGGTAAATTTTTTCAAATTTCTCTGGACTCAATGATAAATACATGTCTGACCGTTGGAACGAACCAAAAAAGCTAGAAAATCGAATTCATGACGATTTATGGTGATTTTATTTCCGTTAGACCTTTTCCTACATTGACGCTGATGCATTAAAGAGGAGGGGCTTACTGTTCCATGATGGCGGCTCTATTGACGCATTCGTTCCAATGAACTGCCGTAGCCAAGGCCACATATAGTGTATATCTATGGTAACGACCAAGCGTGCCGCACAAGCCCTGAAAAGTGAAGCCAAAGCGTCTCGATCGCCCCCCGGTGACCGGTCCTGGTATAGGTCATAAACCCCGCCTCCTCATGTTATTCAACGGGACGTGGGACCAACTAAACAAATAAATTACACTTCTAATATATTTTTTCCGAAAGTAGTTTCTGTCATTTGCTGTCGTTTTTATCACACTGATGTAAGTTCAAGTGTCTGTTTTTAAAATACGTTTATTTTTAGTTAGTTACGTGATGCTATAAAAACGGTGGTGTGACGTCATGATTGACAGGTTCTCTGAGCGAAGTAGTCATTGAAGCACCAACGGACTTCGGGATCTTCGGAGGTCTGAGGAGATTGCATTTACTTTATTTTAACAAGCCTCTTGTCGTACTGCAAACAGACATCAAAATTGGAGCAGAACAGAGGAACGGAGCAGGCATAGGCCATTTAAAAAAAGGGCGGGGCGTTGATTCACGGCGTTACTTCCTGCTCATTACTCATATATCTATGCTCACTACTGCGCAGGTCTGGTCCCGAGATCGCAACTGCACAGCACAGACTTAAGTCCCAAGATGTCAGCGCCATATCGGGACACTGGCGGCTTCACTTGGTTCACTTCACCAATGGAAGAGGGCGTCGTCCATTTTCTTTACAGTCTTTGGTAACGACTGTTTCGCAAAACTGTAGTAATTTTGTCGCACATCCACCGTTCAAACCATGTTGGTTCAACATATATGATGTTGATGCCATGCAGATGGTGGAGTAAAAACTGCTAATTATTTGGTTAGAGATTGAATTCATGTCAGATTATTGTTGTAAATAATGACTACTTCTCTATTTCTGTTTTTTGGCTTTTTTTTCAACCGATTGATTCAGTGGCAACACTTGCAGTCAGGTGGTAGAGGTCAGTGCTCTTTAAGTTGTTTATGTTCATTATTATTGTAATGTAATGTGCTTTGAGACATGAGGTAGTTAAATGCCATCTCTATTGACGCTTTTGTTTGCTGTAGTTCAGTACACAACTGTGATGCTGTTTGACAATGTTTGTTGGAACTAGTTTCGGGAAACAATGTTTCTATCAATCAATGTAAATTATGAACATAGCTGGCTAACGATGGTTCTGAGAAAATGCACCCCTGGGTGGTTGCCGGGGAGGTGTTATGCAGTTGCTAGGGTTTTAAGAGTGTTTTTATGGCATTGCTAGCCTAACTCTCCTCAACAAGCCATGCAATTTAACGTACATGGTAATGTGTAATACTCTGGGATAATGGTTTATTGAAATCCCCAAGTACGCGCAGTAGTGATATTTAACAACTTCACTAAAACTCAAATCATATTACATCACATATAGTCACTGGCGTCAGTGATATCATGTTTTCTGTTAAAATGATTGAAGAGGTTTCCCACACTGTTCGTTATCCAGCCAGTCAAATTTTCTATTATAGCGCTTTCGAATACAACAACACTTCTAACAGCTGATAACCCTTCATTATGATTGCTTCTGATTAAGTGCTGCCACAAACTACATTACACGCCATTGAGAAAAGTGATTTTTCCATTGAAAGTCTGTTTAGTCCATTTAATCGGTTACTGGGAGACAAGCCCTTCATGTGATTAATTTTTCTACTAATAATATTACAGCACACTGATGCCAAGAAGCAAGGTTGTGTGCCTGTAGCCTACGCCTGGAATACTCTTCAGTGCACTCAAAGACAACAATTAGGAAGTAGTTAGGCTGGGGGACAAATTACTTAAGCATCTGAGCATGACTTGACTGTCAGCATCAAGTTATTACCCAGATCTCAGCAAACAGAGATCACATAAACCTCAGCAGTTTATACGCCCAGTCAAACAGAACCTCACTGCACAGCGTGCAGAAACATGCCCAGGCATTGCCAGCCTTTTATCACCACGACAACGTTACTTTTGGCTCTGGTGTGTAATTATTCACAAAATGGCAATCCCGCAGCTGACTTAATGACCTCACAATATGGCCCACAGCTACACTAATGAGTCCTAACATTGCACTCAGCACTGTTATATTTAGGCTCAATAATAATACACAAAATCAGATCTGATTATATGGCCATGCTCCAATAGGCCTGGTATCCTGAAACAATATGAAACATAAGTTTACTCCATGATAACTAGCATTTTCTTCCCACAACGGCACTGGGAGACCGGCTGAACCACCGTGAGACAGGCGGAAGAGTCGTCGCGATAAAGAAGACATTTTCCTTTAAAGGTGCATTGTGTAATATTTCTGAGGATCTATCGACAGAAATGCAATATAAGATCCATAACTATGTTTTCAGTGGTGTATAAAGACCTTGCATAATAATGAACCGTTATGTTTTTATTAGCTTAGAATGAGACACTTATATCTCCATAACCGCGGGCGCCCCCTTCTATGGAGGTCGACATATTGTGTGGTCATGTTTCTAGCGTAGCTGACAGCGAACACACAGCGCTACAGAGCGCGTTTCCTCACTACCTTGAAAAATAAGTTTTCAGTGGTGTATAAAGACCTTACTTAATGAACCGTTACATTTGTATTACCTTAGAATGAGCAGTTTCTGTCTACACACACCGCGGGTTCCCTTACATTGAAATGCACCGACATTGTCAACAGTGACAACAACAATAACGGAACACAATAATTTAAAACAAGAGCTACAGAAAATATGTTACATTGTATCGACATTTTAATATAGAATCAACACGGAAACAAAATGTGTGTGAAATAAGATACTAGGAACACTTTCGTGGATATTCCGTATCATAACAAGCAAAGTGTCTCAACTGGAAAAAAAAAAATGCTGCGCTGCCAAAACGCTCTCAAGCGCCCATAGCTAGGCGTTTTCAACTGACTAAAAACGCTTTGGTGGACACACGGCCTTAGGTTGACGTTGAACGAGCAGAATGTGGCGGTTGGTCGGTGTGATATTAGTCCTCCACTGTGATTGGACGGTTGGGTAAATAGTGACAGTGATGAGCGCTGCGTTTTACCCATAGACTGTAAAAAAAAGATCTTCTTGGGACTTGAGTCTGCGCAGTTGCGATTTCGGGACCAGACATGCGCAGTAGTGAGCAGGAAGTAAAGCCGCGAAATCAACGTCCCGCCTGCGATTTTTTTTTTGTAGGGTGGTAGGGGAAGACTCATTATTATTCATTGGGGAACTCGTCCCTGATTGGCTCGCCGTGACGCATCTCTAATGAGATGTGATAGAGAAAACAGACATCGTCTCCTTTGTGACAACAGACACTTTCACGAAGATAAGGCATACCTGTCAACATTTGGTTATCCAAATCCGGGAGATTTGTGCGGAGACTGCTCACGAACTTCGCGAACTTCTGTATCTTTGCGGGGACACCGTCTTGACCTGCCATGTCAATCTGAGTGACGTGTGACAGCGAACCAATTGCGGATGAGTTCCCCAATGAATATTAATGATTCTTCCCCTACCACCCTGCAAAAAAAAATTTCTGTACCGCCCTCACTCTCGCTGAATCAATCGCAAGCACGCGCCTCTGCTGCAGAACAACCCATTATGTCGGTGTGAAATAATTAATTATAGAAATTTAGATATTAAATTTAAAGCTCCAATCTCCTCAGTCCTCCAAAGATCCCGAAAAAAGTCCGTTGTTGCTTCAGTGACTACTTTGCTCAGAGAACCTGTAAATCACAGCTGACAATCATGTACGCCACAGCACCGTTTTATATAATCAAATAACTAACTAAAAACAAACTTATTTTAAAAACAAACACTTGAAATTAAATCAGCGTGATGAAAACTACAGTAAATGACAGAAACTATCTTTGGAAAAAAGATATGTGAAGTGTAATTTAATTGTTTAGTTGGTCTCACGTCCCATTGAATAACATGGGGAGGCGGGGTTTATGAGCTATACTAGGACCGGCCACCGGGGGGCGATCGAGACGCATTCAGGGCTTGTGCGGCACGCTTGGTTTTACCAGAGAATGTCTAATAAGGGGAGAATTGGCACTGTCTGGTTACTTCCGGTTTCTGGACTGGCTGCAGTAACACGTCTCTGTCCATGCGGGGGCGCTCGCAGGCGAGTGCAGAATGAATGGGAGTCTATGGGGTTTCACCCCCAGAAATCCACTTTTCTCAGGATGTAATTTTTTGTCAAGTAATTTGAAAGTTGCATTCAAAAGGGGGGGCTAAGATAATAAACTCAGCTGAAAATTGCATTTTTAAGTTCACTTATCTATTCTAAAAATCCGTTTAAAAATGTGATGACGTCACATAATAGCAGAATGCTAGCGTGTTCCGGCCAACAACGACCTAACCTGTAAGAAATCGAAAGGACATAAGTACTCGTTCATTCGACTTTTGCACTATAATCTATATTGAACTTGCGGAATCAACAATAAAATCTACGTTCATTCAACGACAAACAGGAGAAAGGGATACATTTAGCCGTCTAGCTCCATAGACTCCCATTCATTCTGCACTCGCCCCGCGAACACCTCCGGTGGAATTCTAATGGAACTGCAACCAATATTATTTACAATGGGGTTAATAGGAAGTGCCAAGGCTCTCTGTTAGACGGGCTCTGGTTTTACCCCAAAGTTCAACATTCTTCAACTCTCGGCGACCAGAAAAAACGCCGGGCGCTCAACGCTTCAGCGTGAAAAAAACGCTCAGCGCCTCGTTACGCTCATGGCGTTTAAAAAACGCGGCGCTCCCATTGAAAACAATTGGAAAAATACGCCAGCTGCGTGAAAAAACACTTTGGTGGATACACAGCCTTAATTTCTGTATGTAGTCTTCCTGTCAGCTTTCCACGCCTGCTTTTGTTCGTTTATGTCAGCCCATCTTTTCCCTTGAAAACTGTCCTACTTTCTTTAAATAACTAGTGGAAAGCAAGTCTTTGTCTTGCTCTCGTGCTCACAGCAGCTGACCAGATGTGGCTCCTGCCGTTTCATTAATCCATTAATCAAGGACTGAATGCAAGGGAGTATTGCTTCATAAGTAAGAATGTAGGCTAAACATTAGTCTTAATAATTAGACACACATACTTATTTAAATAAATTTAAATAAAATGTCTATTTTTTCTTATTACATACACTACCATTCAAAAGTTTGTGGTCAGTAAGACTGTTTTTAATGTCATTGAAAGAAGTCTCTTATGCTCAGCAAGATCATTTATTTGATCACAAATACAATAAAACAGTATTATTGTGAAATTTTCTATTTACATTGATTTTTAAAAATATATTTTAAAATATTTTAAAAGTGTATTCCTGTGATGCAAGGCTGAAATTTCAGCATCATTACGCCAGTCTTCAGGGTCACATGATCCTTCACAAATCATTATAATATACTGATTTGTTGCTCAAGAAACATTTCTTATTATCAGTGTTGAAAACAGTTGCGCTGCTTAATATTTTTGTAGAAACCATCATACATTTTTTCAGGATTCTTTGAGGAGTAGAAAATAAAAAAGAAATAAAAAAGCATTATTTAATTTGAATGCACCCTTGCTGAATAAAAGTGTTTATTTCTTTAGAAAAAATTATTATTTATCTTACTGAATGCAAACTTTTGAACAATAGTGTAGGCTACAATTATTTTTGTATATGTTGGCCTGTAGTTATGATGTGTGGAATGACATTAGAAAGTGTAAGGCAAGAGTTCTGCTTGTTTAGCCATTTGGGGTTTCCAAGAAGAAAGCGGTAATTGCATGTTGCTGCTATTCGAATATGTTTATTCAGTTCATACATGTAAAAATAAACAACTGAGTAATCCAGCAGGAAGAGAATATTTTTCACTATAAACTTCCTGTCACTGAGATACAGCAAATAGCTGTCTAATCCTGACACTGACTCCTCTTACAACAAATTCTTCTGTGCTTTCACTATTCATTAATCCCTCCATGTTCTAGCTTGTACTATTCTACACTTCTCATCATAGATATGTATACGTAGATCCACATTCGACCGCTCCAGACACAGGGGCGCCCGACATCTTGGAACGGCCAAAGTGTCGTCACTCACAGTACATGGATATACACTATATGTGGCCTTGGCTACGGCAGTTCATTGGAACGAATGCGTCAATAGAGCCGCCATCATGGAACAGTAAGCCCCTCCTCTTTAATGCATCAGCGTCAATGTAGGAAAAGGGCTAACGGAAATAAAATCACCATAAATCGTTATGAATGCGATTTTCTAGCTTTTTTGGTTCGTTCCAACGGTCAGACATGTATTTATCATTGAGTCCAGAGAAATTTTAAAAAAATTTACAAAATTTCACATTCTTGTGAAATGTAATCCCTTGCTGTCTGGTTTTTAGATTTCGTTCATGTGAACATCCATACGCAGCACAAAAGTCCGGCATCATCCATGAATTCAGCGTTACCTAGCTACATCCTATGACGAGACCCCTGTTCCAAGATGGCGGCGGTTTTGACGCATGCTTAGAACCCCAAGGCGACATCTAGTGTATATATCTATGCTCACAGTAAGAACATTTAGCTTCTGGTTGTAAAACTGCCCTGAAGAAATGGGATAAACTTTCACAGGTGAGAATGTGTTGGTTTGTGTTTTTATATGAACTCATTACAGTTTTTTTAACTACAGTAACTTTTTAATGTTATGTTAGCTAATGCATTTGTCTTGTTGTATTGTGTTAAAGGGATAGTTCACCCAAAAATGAAAATTCTGTCAGTAATTACTCTCCCTCATGTTGTTCAAACCCCGTAAGACCTTCGTTCATCTTCGGAACACAAATTAAGATATTTTTGATTAAATCTGAGAGCTGGATCACTCCTCCATAGGCTTCTAAGGGATTGAAACTTGTTCCCCAAAAAGTTATTAAAGACATCGTTAAAATAGCCCAAGTGACTACAGTGGCTCAATCTTAAGTTTATCAAGCGACGAGAATACTTTTTGTGCGCAAAAAACAAGCAAAAATAACGACGTACAACACAGAAGCGCTGCGCTGTTACACTACTTTAACTCACTAGAGGCCCACAGAGAAGGAAATGAATAGTTGAAATAAAGTCGTTATTTTGGGGGTTTTTTGCGCACAAAAAGTATTCTTGTCGCTTGATAAACTTAAGATTGAGCCACTGTAGTCACTTGGACTATTTTAGCGATGTCTTTAATAACTTTTCGGGGAACAAGTTTCAATCCCTTAGAAGCCTATGGAGGAGTGATCCAGCTCTCAGATTTAATCAAAAATATCTTAATTCGTGTTGCGAAGATGAACGAAGGTCTTACGGCGTTGAACAACATGAGGGAGAGTAATTACTGACAGAATTTAAATTTTTTGGGTGAACTATCCCTTTAAGGCCTCGATATACTCACAACGAAGTTCTTCTTGGTTCTTAGCTTGGTGTAAAAAGAAGTTTGAAATTCGTGAGCAGCGATATACTGTATGAGATATAGATAATCATACACACGGTTGCAGACTCACAGTCAACTCGCTCTCGGCTTTGACCATTCCAAGACGGCAGATCGCTTGCGTATTGCGGTCTAAATAAACACCCGCAAATGAGGCATCTATGTATACAATCTATGATTCTCACGTGTATTGCCTCGTTAAGATCGCTTCATGTATTCCATATTTGGATTAAAGGATCAGCTAAATTAATAAATGTTAATGTAAATGAATGTCAACAACTGTGGTATTTCTGTGTTTAATAAAAGCAGGTACTTTTAAACTGAAGGATTTCTCTAAATCGTTCATAAATAAGACCCAATAATTATGGGGAAAAATTTTTATTAAAAAAACAAACATGAATTTACCTTCACATTTCGGACCCTCACCACTTTGTCCTTCACTTGTACAGCTAACCGTCCTCCATCCAGACTCTCCCTGCAGAACAAAAACAAACAGACTGATATTCAAGTCACTTTTACATTAGCATTTACAATACAAGCATATTCATTTTTTTTTATAGACTAGTTCCTTATTAATAAATGATCCCTGTTAAAACACGCTAAAAGATAAAGGTGACATCATATCCCAACAAGACGCAATGCGATGAGATCCCAGTGACCAGACGCAACTATGAGACATGACAAAACCAATCAAAATCACAGCCAATCAGAAGAGCCTGTGGGCGGAGTCTCTCTGCAAACACACTGCCGTTGCAATGAAATAGATAATCAAATTCATAACTATTACACCATTCTAACAACATACTGAGTGACTGAAACAATCTTTGTCATAGAATACACTTACATTGAGTTGACAGTTTGAATGTTCTTGTTTCCTTTTATCTATTTTCAAGATCTGAGGTGAATTATCCATTGTTGTTTTCAGTATGGCTACACAGGGCACGGAAAATGATATTCAAACTAACATTAGATGCTTTTAACATTAAATAAAGCGTATGGGTCATTCCTGCTATTCGGTGCCTTTTGGCCATCATAAAATGTAGAAAATCAAACTTAGTTAAAAAAATTTTTTAAATAAATTGTGTAGTCATGATAGGGTGATTTAAAACATTTGAAAAATGATTTCGGTCAAACTCGGGTAAATAAATTTTACCATTTATTAAACAAAATAAATGAAGTGGAAGATCAAATGAACAACTTTATCAAATACTTATGATTATAATGTATGGGTATTAAACAACTCGTGTAGCTTTGTCCATTTAAAAGCACATCAGTTAATAAATTATCAGAAAATATAAATATTGTGTATGAATTGTACTTTCTCACTAACACACCATTTCACATTTGTCTTTCAGATACAAATATTTAAAAGGCGTTTTTGTTTACTTTTTGAAGTAATGCAGCATTATTGATACTCGAGTAAATTTTCTTTGTCACTGAATTATTAGTATGTTTTTTTGCTGATTTTATGAAACGACAAATTGACGACAAACTAATAACAGGGTGGACAAGTGGTATAAAGATTGGATGGATTATTACTCTTTATTATGGATAATGGACATATTATTATGGATCTCTTACATACAACCAGGTACATTACTTTAGTTCTAACTGGATTTAGATGGGAAAAAATATGTAAAACATTGCCAAAGAACTTGAAATACACAACTATGTTCAAACATAAACCACAATAACTATGTCCACTCTGACATTCTGACCTAAAATCATCCACTGCACCGTGTCTGAGCAAAAAGAAGCTAACAGAGAAGGTTTATCTACTAACTTGTTTCATTATTTCCCGTAAGAGGGTGGACATACTAAGGTTGATCACATAAAACTTTTAAATTAAACTTTTAACATTTAAATAATAGAGGATCAACTCAATTTCCAAAGAAGTGATGACAGCTTTATGATATGTTGTTTAATTTTCCAAACTTTCATTTTGAGGGACAAGCTAACATTGATTATAATTGCTTAAATAAATGTAATAATTGAAAATTACCCCCCCTCCCCCTCCCCCCCCCCCCCGTAATTTTTTACTGATTACTAATAATACTAATTTTTACATTTTAACTAATATTTGATATTTGGGATATGAAGGCAAAAAAAAAAAGCCCACATAGAATTCTTCTGTTTTTTACACTATTATTCAAAAGTTTGCTTTGTGTAACACTTTTATTCACACAAATAACACTTTTATTTACCATGGACTGATTAAATTGATCAAGTGACAGTAAAGACATTAAACAATGTTACAAAAATATTTATATTTAAAAAAAATGCTGTTCTTTTAAACTTTCTACTCAAAGGATCCTGACAAAAAATATTAATCATGTGCCATATGGCAAGACTCGTTTCTGCACATTATTTTTTTTTCTCCAAGATAACAGACTTATATTTATATGTAACTTTTCAGTTTTTATATGGAATGTTTTCAATGACTCCAGGTTTAACATTGAGCTTTTTAAACCCCGCGTTTATTGTTTATTTGGCTGTGGGTCTGCAGGATTCGTCAGCACAGAGAGAGTCAGTTTTAAATGAAAACTCCTCCATGAGCGCACAGCTGAAGCATGTGTGTGTGTGTGTGTGATATGTGTGTCAGTGTGTGAGAGAGCAGCGAGGACAGCTGTTCAATCTCTCCAGTATCGGGTTCCAGATAAACTGATGCAAGACAATGAAATCCAGTGTAGGAGCATGGCTGTGTGCAAACCTGAAGTCTGACGATGTGAGCAGGCCTGGTCATCTACACTGCATCTTAAAGCTAAACGGTGTCATTTTTCAATATAAATGTTTTTTTCCCCATATCCAGCTCAATGTGCAAACACAAACACACACACTAAGCAAGTCACTTGTAAGTGGACCTTGACACTGTGACTCTGACACTTTCAATACAGTAAACATCACTTTCTGGCTCAGTTTGGGGTGCAACTACTTTGTTATTGATGTTTTTATGGAACCGCAAAAACATGAAAAGGGCTGTATAAATTGAGATCATCAAACATTAATAAGAAACGAGATATTCTAAACATAAAATAATGAATAATGGCTCAAACAGTTGAGCGTGACGCTAGAAACTCCATCATGTTCATCATGGGTTTGCTTCCCAGGGAACTGAAATTAAATGCACACCCATCGACACACCGCTTTGGATAAAAGCATCTTCTGAATGCATAACATTTTTTTTGTTTTTATTAACCTTACACATGATACAAAACCCTGGGTTTTGCATAACATTTTTTAAATCATTATTTAAAATTATTCTTAGGGATGCACCGATATGCAAATTTGGCCGATACCGATAACCGATGATTTTTTATGTTTGAAAGCCGATAACCGATATATTGGCCGATAAATCCAAATCCAAATTTTGAAATACTTTGCGGGCCTGATTACAAAAACAAAAGGCTCACCATTAAAAGCCGTGTCCCAACCACTTCAACATAAATCATACAAGGGGAAAATTACTATGAAAGTCATTGGCTACCGTCAACTGTCTGGTTAACAACATTCTTTAAAACATCTCCTAATAAATAAACTCATACAGGTTTGGAACAACATGAGGGCGAGACGATGACAATTTTTATTTTTGGGAGAACTGTCCCTTTAAGCAATGGACTCATCCACGAAGGCTGGGAGCTTGTTATGAAGTTCTTAGCTTGTGTAGTATATCGGGTCTGTTTCACTTTGCCAATGATGAATGAAGGCCCTGCCCACAACCACAACAACCTGCCTCGCCTGTCAGTGTGTGTGCACATACTTCTGCCTAGAAAAAATGGTGCATTTTATAACATAATCAGTGGAAAGTAAAAATAACTCTCCTTTTGAGGAAAGCAGGAATTTCTGTGCCATTCCCACACAATTCCTCCTGACATCTCCAGGAATAAGTATTAGTTTGTTTCCAGCTGAATATCTAAACTCAAAAAGGCGGCTAAAATAAGTTGTATTTCAAGCATTTGACAAAAGCAAGCGCATGCTCATAAAAACCAACAGCTGCCTATTAAAAGGCCATCTTCATTAGCACAATAGTGTTGGAAAGCCCGTCCTCCTTTGTGATGCATGCTTCAGGGAGACTCCTTAAATGTCAAGGCTAGCAGAAACGGCCAAACAAACACACTCACACATCTTTGTGTCTAAATCTGGGAGGAGTATCTTTACCCCCCTGTCCAGCACCCACATACTGAAGTAATGTGGCTAATGCTGGAGGGTGGGGCAGTGGGCTCTCATGGGGCAAACTCTGTTTGAATACCCCCCTTTTTAAATATTAAATCAAAACACATGCTTTTAATTTTTACTAACACGGCATGCATAACATTTGTAATGCAATTTTGTGAAACTGATAAAAACAAGATATTAAAATCATACAGTAGATAAACTTTTGGGGGAGGAGTTTTAAGGGGATTTAATGAGATTTTGGAGATTATAGAAAATGTATTAAACACAAAAAGCAAAACACAACACTGATACATTATCTCCATGTATGCACTGCTTATAGGCTACATGGTTTTGAATAGGCTGTGATTTAGTTTTTTTAATCTCTAATTTGATGCATGTTAAAACTAGTCACCTATACATTTCATTATATACATAAGATGTAGCTACATGCAAAGATCAAGCAATATTTTTATTGAATGGCAGCTTATGTTTCAGTTGGTCTATTCCCAGACATAGCAACAGTACAACAACTCAAGGCTGTTTATATACTTCTTAGGACATTATTCAGCAGTTCTTGTCATGCACATTTACAATCAGTTTCTCATAAAAGATCCATGAAAGCTGGTCGTACCTGGAGTTCGGCGGACGGACTCGAATCGCGACTTTCACGTTTGCCATTCGCTTGACACCGGGCGGAGGAGGGAAACGATGAATTGAAGTTCAGCTGTCCGTTAGAGTCCATTTATTACATGCCTCCACAGCATAGAATTATCCCGAGCAGAGTAATGAAACCGAATACACGTTTTTCGGGTCATGTTATTGATATCGTCTAGAGTCTAGACAATCACAGAGCACATTATGAAGCCGTGGCCGCAGTTGAACTGCGCTAAAACTTCCTGCAATCTCTTCAGGAAAAGGGAGATTACGAATCCTACTATAGCGAAGGCTCTGCTCATGAATATTAAGCGTGCAGCGTGACGTCAGTTTAATAGTACTTTCTGATTTGCTGAACGAGTAAGCTTACTTTGCATAAGGCGTGGCTTCTAAACATTCATTATGATTTGTTTCTAGACACTCGTTCAGTAGGTCTTTAACATTAATGAACTCATCCATCGCCATAGTGGGAAACTAGGGCAAGAGAAACAAAGGCGAAGTGCTCGCCTGAAGAATTACAAAATATTTCCATTTCAAATAAATGCTTTTCTTTTAAATGCTGTTCAAAATTAAGCGGCACAACTCTTAAATATGAAATGTTTGAGCACCAAATAAGCATGTTAGAATGATTTCTGAAGTAATAGCTGCATTTGACCAATAATTTTCCATGACTTTCTGTTATTAGGACTACTGATTAAGGGAAAAGAGATATTGCACTCACATAGAACAATATCTACCTGATGACATATTTTAAAGCTGAGAGTAAATAAGCATGAATATCCACTATAGACATTTTCCAGACTTCTCCTTGACTTAAAGGGATAGTTCAACCAAAAAAGAAAATTCTGTCATTACTTATTCACCCACAAGTTGTTCCAAACCTGCTGAACACAAAATATACAGTATTTTGAAGAATGTAGATATTAGTTTTTGAACCCCATTGACTTGATTTTCGATACTATTGAAGTCAATGGAGACCAGCAACTGTTTGTTTACCCATATCCTTCCAAATATATTCCTTTATTTTCAACAGAATAAAGAATTTCATGCAGGTTTGGATCAACTTGAGGGTGAGTAAAAGACAAAGTTTTCATTTTTGGGTGAACTGTACCTTTAATGTATTAATTTCCGTGACTTTTCCCTTTTTTAAAGTTCCATGTATTATGTAGGGGCAGCCCTCTAAATGGACTTTGCTATAAACCGTATGAGAAATGTGAACAAAAGGTACTCGTGCATGTTCACAATATCACATTTTATTACTTTAGATAGGTTTAGAATTAAACAAATAATAAAATTGTCCAACATGAACAAAGTGCAAATTTTTCACAAATATAGACTAAGAAATGCATACAAACCAACGAGCAGAAAAACATTTACAAACACTTAAAATAAATAAATAGAATTTCATGACAAAGAAGCACAGTGAATGGTCTTTATGTTCTACTGTGAGGCTGTATGAGTGGCCAACCCCTGTTAACATTTCCCAAAAAATGTTTTGAAGATTTATAATCAATGACTGGTCTATCAACTCCACATTTTTTGAGCAGCAAATATTATCCATGCAACTAACAATAAATCGGACTTTAAAATATTTTTAAAATCACACACACATATATACATATATATATATATATATATATATATATATATAGTGTAGGTTTAAACATGCTTTCTTTTGTTCAAATACGCATTACTCATTGCCTATTCATCCAATAGTGTTGGGCTGGGATGCATGTGTAGAGTTGGTAATGTGGACACGTGTCCCCCTAGGGGTCATTGAGAGACCTGCAGTGTGTCCCTGTGGTTTGGCAGTGAAGGCACTGGGGACTGGGTGGTCAGGGAGAGCTGTTGAAACTTCTCTACAGACTCCTACAACAGCAAATGAGAAAAGCCATCAGAGAGCAATTTGTGAGAATTCCAGCCTCAGAAAATCACGTTTTGTTGTCTGAATGAATGAACGAACAGTATATGTAAGAAGCAATTACCTCTGGCCAAGATAACGCTGATAACTTTGGCCAGTTGGTGGCCACTTCCTCCTCTCCTAAAAGACCTCTCTCTACTAGCCGTCCTATCAGGAACAGGTAGTCATTCCTCTGTAGTATTAAAGTATAAACCCATGTTTAATCAACACTGTTGTTGTCGTCACCTAAAACTAAACCTATAAAACATGGTTTTCAGTAATCAAAATATAAATGGGAGTATAAATATTAAAAATACAAACATGTCAGTGCTAAGTGACCAATACTAAAATTAGTTTTATACAAAAAAAAAAGACAAAGGCACACTACAAGTACAAGTTTTAGTACAAGTTAAACTAGGAATTAAAATAAAAACTGAAAAAATAAAAAAGCCAATTGAAAATATGGATTAAATATAGCAGTGTTAAATCAACAACAAAAAAAGAATGTAACAGGTTAAGAATGTAACAGCTGCATCAACAGGAATACTGTTAAATCTGTTAAATCAACATAAAACTAGAATTAAAATAAAACTGAAAATATAAAAATAAAAGCCAATTGAAAATATAATTAAATATTCGCATAGTATATAAATAATATTAAAATAACACTGTTAAATCAACAACAACAAAATGCACGCAGGTTAAGAATGTAACAACTGCATCAACAACACAAGGTTTGATCAGCGGTTTTACCTCACTATCTGTGGCACCAGCGATGGCAGTCAGGGTGGGCTCACTGTAGAGAAGGTGCAGAGGTGGAGAGGGAGCCCGAGTCCACAGAATTAAAAACCTTTCCAGAAGAGCAGGTCTCTTGTTCCCCTCGGCTGAAAACACCAGAGGAAGCTCCCCAGATACTGCACATGGAAACAAACCCAAACAGACACATTAGGGTATTCATCACTTTCAGAATTGACTTCATGTACCGTTCTGTTTTGCATTAATTGTTCTCACCAAGTTTGCAGGCCATCTGAACAGTGCAACGCAACAGCATCTGTTCGACCACAGGAGCGAGGTGCTAGAAAAAGACAGGACACAGGAGAGAATTTGTAAGAAAGGTAAACCGTTCTAAATAAAAGATTAAAAACTACTAAACATTGAATGATGTTAGTACACTGTAGTAGTATTAGGGGGGGGTCTGATTACTTTTCGGCATCCAAGTGTTTGTCCCACTCTGTCCAGCAGAGACTCAATCTGATGAACAGTGTAAACCTCCTCCTCAGACCTGGGTCCGACAGACACACTCAGAACCTCCTGGAACATGAGACAAGATTATTTGAGATCTGACCCACTTATATTTGAAAATGACTGTAAATGACCTTAGGTTTGCTTATTGCTGTCTAGTCCAGGTTAATTAATTGGACAAATTTCATGATACTGCTGATCATTAATTCCAATGATTTCCAATTGATTAATTCCAAATTCTAGTGTCATTGTTAAACAGTACTATTTATATATTATTATAGTATTTAATCATATTTTGAATTATCCTTTATATATTTTTAGTTTTCAATTTAATTTTAGTGTAAGGCAGCATTTATGTGCATTTTAATTTTTACTTAGTTTAACTAGTTTAGGTTTTTGTTAATTCAGTTTGTCACTTTAGTGCTTCACCTTAAAATTTCTAAACTTAATTTTAAAAAAAATTGTAATTTATATTTTAACTTCATTACAATTAACAAAAACACAATTTTTATTAGCTTAAGTTTAATTAACAATTACAACACTTCTAATGGCCTTGTCCAAGAATAAAACATTTGATTGTTTAGACTAGAGAGTTTTGTGAATTATGCATTTGATTTCAGCATGTCTCATTTCTCACTCAGATTCTCTCACAAATTTTATCATCAACCACCTCCTTAATTAATCTATTTTAATAATTTTTTACAACTTTTCTGGATTACCAATAACCAATTGCCAATAATTACCTTAACTTCAATTATGACTTCTGATCCAAGTGGAACCTTATGGTTGCAGTCTGAAACGCATGAGGACCCAGCACTGAGCCCTGAGGCACTCTTCTGGACCGGCTGACTCTTGCTTGATCCCTCACCCTCTTCAGCATCCAAATTGAAGGCTGAGGGCACTTTCTTAATCACCCTCTCAAACGCACTCTTCCACTCTCTCTTTAGCAGTGCTAAGGGAGACATTTAAACAGGAATTTTTAAAATCTCTATATTTAAAGGGTAACTAAACACTAAAACAACTTTTTTTAGTTAATGATCTGTAAGAATGGAGCTTCATAAATGCTGTTCATTGATTCAAGCAAATTTTTTGACATTTGGGTTTAAAGTGTTTTAATTCTACAATATATGGTGTAAAAACGTCTGAGTGCTGCCCTCTTCAGGGTGAACGGTGGCTACTGCAGTTGTATTTTTCTATTGGAAGTTGCGGTACCCTGTTGTGGTTTTCAAATATTGCCAGTGGGTGGAGTCAGTCTCTGACCAGGGGTTTAGTTACCCTTTAAAAAAATATGCAATAAGTCTAAATGGAGAATTTGTCATTTTAAAATGTGAATAAAATTAGGCTTCACTACTTGTAATGTTGGAGGACAGCCAGCTGCAAGCCTTTTCTGTAGCCAAACGAGTGGTGATGCTCTCAGCTGTGGTCAGGACCTAAAAACACAACAACAAAAAATAATAAAATAAGTAAATAAATGATGATCTTGAAGTCTTTTTTCTAAAAATAACCACAAAATGATATGACAAACAAGAGTATCACTGTACAGCAAATTTCCACCCAAGACAAAAACTGTTATTGAGCATCTCTATTTTTCTACAGGTTATTAAGTGGATTGAATTAATGACGAGTACTCACAGAAGGAGAGGTCTCCAGAGGAAGAAGAACTCGGACAGCTCCAGGGGCATTCTCAACGCAGAACCTATCATGGGAGATTGACTAGTCCAAAACATGTCCTCCTACAACATGATGTATATGTATTGAGAAAAGAGAGCTGCTGACCTGGTGGCTCTCTCCAGAGTCTGCATGCCTGCGTCACACAGCTTAGCACAGATAGAATCGTTTAGTTTGGCCGTGTTGACACCCTCCAAACCCAAACTATCTCTGAGAGTTTTCTCTCCACCCTTCACAAGCTCCAACACAAGAGTAGCCCTGCCACACAGAGTTAGGAAAATATGAAATGATGAAACGCGAATTCAAATTGATTTACATGGACTAAAGAGCCAAAAAGACTGACAAAATGGTGGGAGACTGACTTGATGTGTTTGACGCAGTTGGAACCGACTCTTTCCGCAACAAACTCTACAGTGCGTCTGAGAGATGGGGGCTGGTTGTGAAAAAAGGCCTGCTCCAAATCGACCTGTTCAAACACATGGAAAAACATGGATGTCTACACATGGATGACATGATCTCAATTCCTCAACAGATGGAAGGCATTTGCTTGCAGCGTACCTGAAGTTTCTGTTGTGAACGGGTGGTGGAGGGTCCCCTCAATTCAGCAGATGTGGGGGTGATCTTGCGAATCAAGCCTCCACTCTTGGACGTGCTACCAGCCACAAAAGCAGCAAGAAGTTTACGAAACTCCCCTGCAAAATGAATGGTGTAAAGCATCGGTTACCAACAGGGGGGTCTCGGCTCACAAGGGGGCGTCAGCGAGCTCTTTGAGGGGGTCGCGTCATATTTTGAAAAGTGTTGAACAGTGACCATTAAACCAACGTAACTAAAGTCCGTAACTTTTTTTGTGTTCAAAATGTACTAAATTTATATAACGAGCGAGTAAATCATGAATCCATTTTCCAAACCGTGTTTTTGTCTTATCCTGAGTCACTATGGTACACCTATAATAAGTGTTTATATTGGGACTATTTTACACTGGTTCGGGTCGCACCGCTGCGGTGTAACCCAGTGACTCGTCATAGACATAAACAGAGAAGTAGCTCCGGCTACAACGTTCTTCCGCAAGACGCATTATTCTGTTAATATACGCATGTTTATTAATCACAAGAGCGCCAAACGATCATATTACAGTAGCTAATTTTATTCACGATCCCCTGGCTGACCAAAAAATGAGTTTTCAACGAGGTCCCAGACACCAGTCATTTTGTAATAGCCTATATTAATTATTTTTTCCTACACACCAGTGTGAATACTGATATTTTTGTTATTGCATTTCAAATAGGGCCAATTAAGGGATAGTTCACCCAAAAATGAAAATTCTGTCCGTAATTACTCTCCCTCATGTTGTTCAACCCCGTCAGACCTTCGTTCATCTTCGCAACACGAATTAAGATATTTTTGATTAAATCTGAGAGCTGGATCACTCCTCCATAGGCTTCAAAAGGATTGAAACTTGCCGGCCTCGAAAAGTTATTAAAGACATCGTTAAAATAGTCCAAGTGACTACAGTGGCTCAATCTTAAGTTTATCAAGCGACGAGAATACTTTTTGTGCGCAAAAACAAACAAAAATAACGACTTTATTTCAACTATTTATTTCCTTCTCTGTGGGCCTCGAGTCAGTTAGCGTAGTGTGATAGCGTAGTGCTACGTCACACGTAGGCTCACTATTGGCCGACGCTGGTCATGTGTGTGATGTGTGTGACGTACAACCATAGACAGTATAAGAAGTGGACAGAGCCATCTCATTGGAACTCAGTTGAGACAGTTGAAGCCCATTTTTAGCGATTTTTGAGCACTTCCGTTCCTGACGCGCAGACTCAAACCGACTCAAACTAAGCTTGATGACGTGAGCAACCTGTCTGACAGACGTAAATCTTCTAGTAGCTGTGCGTGAAAATTGCCAACGTTAATCACTTCATATGTATTCACTTACCACATACCGAATTATTTCCAATTCCCCAAAAATGTTGTTGAAATATTTTGTCCCATTGCTTTTATGGACTCATTATCTATGGGCTTCTCCCTTGACGGGACGTCCCCCCGATTGCCTGCGAGCTTCTCCTCTTGTCTATACGGTAATGTCTCTATTGTGCGACATAAAGTCGGGTGGTTATGACGCAATCGTTAGCCTGTTTTTAACAAAAACGGCTTCTACTGGGCCATAACGTAAGATACGAAGTAATGGAGCCTTTTATACATTGTCGTGTTTATTTAGAAATAAATAATGGACAAATGAAGTCTTTGGACGCCTCAGATGTAAAGTTATTCGCCCTTGCGTACAACACAGAAGCGCTGCGCTGTTACACTAGTGAACTCACTCGAGGCCCATAGAGAAGGAAATGAATAGTTGAAATAAAGTCGGTATTTTTGCTTTTTTTGCGCACAAAAAGTATTCTCGTCGCTTGATAAACTTAAAATTGCAAAACCCCCAAAATAATGACTTTATTTCAACTATTCATTTCCTTCTCTGTGGGCCGCGAGTGAGTTAAAGTAGTGTAACAGCGCAGCGCTTCTGTGTTGTACGTCGTTATTTTTGTTTGTTTTTTGCGCACAAAAAGTATTCTCGGTGCTTGATAAACTTAAGATTGAGTCACTGTAGTCACTTGGACTATTTTAACAATGTCTTTAATAACTTTTCGGGGAACAAGTTTCAATCCCTTAGAAGCCTATGGAGGAGTGATCCAGCTCTCAGATTTAATCAAAAATATCTTAATTCGTGTTCCGAAGATGAACGAAGGTCTTACGGGGTTGAACAACATGAGGGAGAGTAATTACTGACAGAATTTACATTTTTGGGTGAACTATCCCTCTAATAGGCTACTCCTAGGCTTATGTTTTTAAATTACAAATGGCCTACTGATATTTTTTTTTATAGTATTTTCAATATTATACGCTATTATTTGTGCATAAACATATCTGGTTATAGTAATAAACATACTGTTTGTTTAAAAACATTGTCATCTTTGCTGCAATCTTACAAGAGCGACAATATCATTAAATGTGAAGGGGGCCCTCAAATCTTTTCTTGGGGAAAAGGGGGTCTCAGACAAAAAAAGGCTGGGAACCACTGGTGTAAAGGCACCAAAATCACCCTCAACTGGAATTTATTCCAAACCAAACTTAGTAAGACACATAGTTAAGAAATGTTTTCCAAAAAGTCCAGTCTCACCTAAATATGGACAGCAAGTTAAGAGAAGCTGTTGGTCCACTAACGGGAGGGTGTCCTTAAAAGAAAATATACAGTATTATACACATTGTGAAGGAAATTGAAAAGATAAATAAAAATGTCTTTCCCTCCTTAAAAGGAAACAGCTTAATGTATCCAGAGCAGAAGATCAGCGTTGCACTAACCAGCCCCTGACAGCTGGTATTATTCTCCAGTTCCTTGATTTCTTCCTTTAGATCTGTGCTGAAGAAGAGATCTTCTGGGAAGATCGGTATCTAAAATAGGGACAGCAACAGAAAGATTTGACAGGCTCATAACCCACCTCTTTGTCCAGGCTGTATGATCGTCAATTTCAATTTGATAATTGTTCATCATCTCTTCTAAAAAATGTATTTATAACAACAACAAAAAAACTCACATTGAAACAGCACTTATTTTCAATGCATGTAGAAACAAACCATCAAATGATACAAGTCCCTTTTACCCCATTTTCTGCAGTTCTTTACCAAACCCTGCAATCTCTTTGCATTCACACTGGCCCTGACCATAAAACTGGATCCAGATCACTATTTGGGTGCGTTTTGATTACATTTTTTACTTCTATTTGTCCCAACTATTTATATTATTGTAATATATCAATGTGGAATTATTATTATTTTAAATAATGCAACTTTATTATGCAATATAATACATTATGGCATGGTGTCATGTCGGAAGTACATTTGTCCAATTGCAAACAAAGCAGGTCACATTTGAGGTGCCCATGTGCAACAGTTTTTACAGTTTTCCGCTTGGGGGCCGGTTTCACAAAGCTATTTTACACCGGTCAATAGTGTTAGACAAGTCTAAAATCTGCTCATAGACTAGTAGACTAATGCAAGTTAGACTGTTTCACAAAAATAAAGACTGACTTAATTTGGACAAAAATAATTAGACACATAACCCAGGCTAACTCAGGTCTAAGACTCCGTTACCTTGGCAACCAGCAGTAACAATCAGTTACAGTACAAACAGCCAAAAGAAAAGGGAAAATGGCTCATAATTTGTTGTTTGCTAACAACGTTATGGAGAGAGCTATGAGAAGGGAAAGGGTTTAATATTAAATATAAAATATTTCTTTTTTGGCATCTTGTACCATGTTTTTGTATCTTTTCTGTACGTCTTTAACGTTTTTTTCCGCTGGGGTAAACTGCACTGAGCGGTTGAATGCGCTTACTCGATCCGCCATGTTTTTTGTGTTGAAAAGTGTCTTATTATACCCAGAATGCATTGCAGTGTAGTCCTACTTAAGATAGTCAGAGTCTTAAGTGCTTTGTGCAACGGTCTGATTAAAATGTCTACCTGAAGTCTGACTATCTACTATATCTAAGCCATAGTCAAAGTCTTTCTTTGTGAAACCGGCCCCTGGAGTTTGACTGAAAATGAGACATCTCACCTGGAAGAGCCAGCCCAAAACTGCCACCATGAGCAGCTGATTCATGTAACACAGCTCCCCTTCTCGACCCAATACCAGTCTCCTGAAACACACACATAAGCATAATTAACAGCACAATCGCACAAAAAAATCATCGTTGACGTATATGTGATAAACTCACTTGTAGATCTGGAGCAAAAGACACAGAGCAGTCCTGTAACAAGGCAGAAATGGGCCAATATAATCCAGCATGGACAGGAACTCCACCATCCAAGGCACTGTCAGAATGGTGCGTCTCCGATACACTGAATTTCTCAACACAGCACACACATCCAGCACTGGAGAACTCTGACAATACACACAAGAAAAAAGTTAGGTCCTAAAGAATACATAGCTTGCTGGCAAAATAAAAATCGTGGCCTGTGTACCTTGCTCCGCAGAGTGACTGCAGCGTCCTGTATGTCTCTTGATGGCAGCTCAGAGGTCTGGTAAGGCAGAAAAGAGATGAAGCCCAAAAACTTGGCCAGAAGTCGTGCCGTGAGAAGCACAGAGGAGAAACGTTGCTTCTCATCCTGAAACAAAGAGCCCAAAAATGTGTTTTAAACCCATTCAAAGCCTTACTTTGGAGTGGTTGAATATTTTCTTTCTGATCTAACCTGTTGCTCTATGTCTCCATCACCGGTCTCCTCTCCCCGGGCAGGGCTGGCGTCTGGACCGAGGATCGACACCTCGTCTAACTTGAGCAGCTGCTGACACAGACCATCTTTCAGGTGCTGGTTCAGCTGACAGCTAGAACAAAGATGACTGTAATTAGAGCCAAGCATCAAAAACCACTAAAATCCTTAAAGACTTTTGTGACTTTAAGTCTATTAAAATCAGCTTAGATACTGTCCATGCTACTGTACTCATAATAGCTGACAAAATTTACTTTAAGCAGGTATACACTAGCCTAGCATTTAAAAGTTTAGGGTCAGTAAAACATTTCTTTTTTAAAGAAATTTAAAACTTTTCAGAAAGGATATATTATATAAAAATGAAGCTTTGCCATCACAGAAATAAATTACATCTGAAAATATATTCAAATAGAAAACAGTTCAAATGTATTAATATTTCACAATAATAATGTTACTGTATTTTTTTGATTAAATAAATGCAGCTTGGTGAGTATTTTGAAAGCATCCTTCATACGAGCTGTGATTTTGCCGTGCTAAAATGTAAACAAATATCTATTTGCCATTTAAACAAATGGAAAAGCACTTCGATACGCAGTACGCACTGTCCTTTTCAGCAGAAAATGTCGACACAGGAAAGTAAACAGCACTCAAAATAATTCATACAGCTGGAGCAAAACTTGCAAAGCTTAAATTATGACATCATGAAAGCATCAATTGCACATCTAAAAGTCTCAATGAGTCCGGAGGATACATCATTTACCAGCTGGCTGTCTGAAGGAAGCCCCTGAAGAACTCCTGATGGCCAGGAAAGGAAGGTGGAGGGCAGGGACCAATGAGTCCCTGAGGCTGGACCAGACGCTGCTGCAGGCGCTTCAGACGACCCAGGCTGTCTGCCCCCAGCATGCCCAGCAGATCAGCGTCAGGAGCATCACTGGAGGAGCCCAGCACACAAGGGCTCTTACACATCTAGAAAAAGAGACAGAGGCCTCGTTTACACTGCAGGTCTTGATGCCCAATTCTGATTTGTTAGCTATATCCGATTTTTTTTTTACCGTCTGTTAACAAGTTCTTTCAATTGTGACCCATTTCCGATTCATGCGTTTACACTTGACATAGGCCTACTATCTGAAACAACGCGCATGCTTAAAGTTTTTTTTTTTTTTGCACATATGGACGAACGCAAAATATGTTTGATGCTAGCTTTGAGATGTATGCGAAGTTCGCCAAACATCAGCAGGATTTTGAAGTGGATGAGGACTAAAAGCAGGGCCGGATTAAGAGTTCAGAGGCCCCTGGGTCCAATGTCTTGTAGGCCCCCCTTAGACAGGCCAAATGTATATTTGTCCAAGGACATTTTAATATGGCATTTACAGTTTTACTGACTTAAAAAGGAACCTTGTTGTACACACCTATGCTGGAATAAAGTTCATAAATGGTCGTTCTTTCCCATAGGAATTTGTAAAACTATGTTGGGTGGACCTCTGTGCCTCTAGGGGGGTTCGGGGGCGTGCTCCCCCGCAAGAACATTTTGTAGATTTTAAGGTTAAATGCATCAATCTCGTGCTCTTTGAGAGATCAAAATTAAGAGCTTCAACTCATGAACTGCTCGTTGAACAAAGAAAAAGCATTGATTTGTACCAGGAAAATAAAGAGGGCTCAAACATATTTTTAGTTATGAGTCTCATTCTACATTACATTATCAATGGTGTTTTAGGATGCCAAACAATTATTATAATAATGTAATAATGATTTCTTTATTATTCCTATGACGTAAAATCCATATAGCCTATAAATGTACTATATAAATGAAAATGAATATTTCAAAAAGTATATTTTTGTCTACATTACACTATAATACAGGAAAATTAAAATACTTTTGTCCTAATTTCTTCACTTGCAAGAAATAAACCCTTGAGCTTGTATTTAGGAGAAAACACTAGATAACCATGCTGATCGCGTGAGCAAAGAGCGCACTTTTCTTTAAATCACGCAGCACAAACAGGATGCCTATTCTTAAAGTCTTGTGCTGTTTTATAAAGGCACAAAGCCATATCATGGTTTCGATTTTAGTTCGTTGGCAAAATATAATGCTAGAGACCTTTATGTTAGGTAAGGTTATACATTTTACATCTCATATGTGTTGGGAAAAGGGAGAAGAGAGAGTTCGGCAAAAGGCGGATTCGAACTCGGGTCGAGCACATCAAAAGCTGCTTTCTAGCACTTCACGGGCTACGACCTGCGCCACTGTAGCTATTCCGTGAAAGGCGTCTTTTTGCTAAAAAGACAGGCACTTATTGCAAATATACGCTCCGTTATCTAAAATATTTGTTTTCTTCCCCTCACTTGGGCCACAAGTGCGCATGGCGAACTTGCAATGAATACATTTTATCAGACCGGCCCTCGTGGCCTCGAAACACTACCGGCCCACCGGGGAAACTCCCGACTCTCCCGATTGCCACTCCGCCCCTGGTGCCCATGGCCCCTTAGATGTCGTGGGCCCCGGGGCAAGTGCCCAGTTGCCCTAATGGTTAACCCGGCCCTGACTAAAAGGGCCATCATTGCAGCCAGCACATGTGCTTCAGTTATTGTGTGCGAGAGAGATCTCAGGACTGCTGGGAACATACAACACGATCTCATGAAAGTGCGTATCTGTACTATATTAGGGGTGTGGAGTGCGTGCGTATTACACGCCATAAACTGCGTATCAAATGCACGCAAAAACTATTTTTTTGCCGTAAATGGCACGAGAAATAAAATTTGTGCTGTGGGTCTGTGGCATAATGAGCAAGCCAACCTTTGATATATTGTGTCGACGTGTCCCCACACTCCTCTCCTACGACGACACGACGTTTCATAGACGCGCGTCGGGGTTTCTCTCGTCATTAAAGGCCCCATATTATGCATGCTGTTTGGACATAAATGTGTGTTGGAAGTGTGTGTACACAACCACCCAATAGTGATAAAAATCCACTCACTCCTTTTTTATTAATCCCCATAAATCATCAGCAGTGTCTCCCAACGACCTGTTTTCAGAATGCTGTTTTAGTGACGTCACTAAGTACAGGCCCCACCCACGAGTGTTGACAGACACTGCCGTTCTAACATAGACCCGCCCTGGCGAGAATATCTCCCAGCGTTGTAGGTGTTGTGTGGCTGGATGTAGTAATCCACATAGCTCTCTCTATTTACTCCCGAAATCTGAGCCAGCCGCTGAAGACGAGGTGGAATTATTTTGTTTTTAAAGAAAATGCTCCCTCAACTCTACCGAAATTCGTTTATGTACTTGCGCACTTCTTATATCTTACTGTTTACTCAGCTCTTATGGTGAGTTTCTGAAGTAAAACTGACGCTTCATCTTTTGTTTTATGTACAATAAACTTTATTAAACTCATCAGTATATGTTTGATCATCATTCATCATCAATCAGAATCGGCCTAGAAAATTGTAATCGGTGCGTCTCTAAAAGAGAATAATATGAAATGTGAAAAAATAATCAGCCATTTTGGCTCACCTGGATCAGCTGCTTCTGGAGGAGTCTGGCAAAGTGAGAATGACTTCCTGCTGCTGTCAGCTGACTGACCATTATCCTGTGGGTATAAATTATAACATTTTAATTTGAAATCACAATCAAAATGATTGAGGAAGGAAATGAATATCATTCATATAAAAAGAGCAATATATACTATTAGTTTTTACAATACAATGTCCCTTTTAACACTACCAACAACATCACCTGACTCTATGGCCTAATGCTGCCTCAAAATCCCAGCCAGGCTCATTATGAGAGTCCTCCCATTCTCTGATCAGCCCGTAAAACACATCCCTAAAACAAAAGCAGAAAAAAATAACATGTACCATATATATCCAGGCAAAACTGATAAATGACATGAAACATCACATTTTTGAAACACATTTATGGTGTTCAGTGTACCTCTGCTTTTTAAATGTGTGGAAGCCCCTATCACTGCAAAAATTGAAACGGTTATCAGTGGCGGCCTGGAACGGCACTGAATGAACGAACAAGGGTGGACTGGGGAGCACCTGAGGAAGTGAGGACATTATTCAGCATGAGCTTTCAAAGGTTACTTATTGGTTGCTTTTAAACGGATAGTTCACCCAAAAATGTAAATTCTGTCAGTAATTACTCGCCCTCATGTTGTTCAAGCCCGTAAGACCTTCGTTCATCTTCGGAACACGAATTAAGATATTTTTGATTAAATCTGAGAGCTGGATCACTCCTCCATAGGCTTCTAAGGGATTGAAACTTGTTCCCCGAAAAGTTATTAAAGACATTGTTAAAATAGTCCAAGTGACTACAGTGGCACAATCTTAAGTCTATCAAGCGACGAGAATACTTTTTGTGCGCAAAAACAAACAAAAATAACGACTTTATTTCAACTATTTATTTCCTTCTCTGTGGGCCTCGAGTCAGTGTAATAGCGTAGAGCTACGTCACACGTAGGCTCACTATTGGCCGACGCTGGTCATGTGTGTGTGTGATGCGTGTGACGTACAACACAGAAGCGCTGCGCTGTTACACTAGTGAACTGACTCGAGGCCCACAGAGAAGGAAATCCATAGTTGAAATAAAGTTATTTTTGTTTGTTTTTGCGCACAAAAAGTATTCTCGACGCTTGATAGACTTAAGATTGAGCCACTGTAGTCACTTGGACTATTTTAACGATGTCTTTAATAACTTTTCGGGGAACAAGTTTCAATCCCTTAGAAGCCTATGGAGGAGTGATCGAGCTCTCAGATTTAATCAAAAATATCTTAATTCGTGTTCCGAAGATGAACGAAGGTCTTACGGGGTTGAACAACATGAGGGAGAGTAATTACTGACAGAATTGACATTTTTGGGTGAACTATCCCTTTAAACTAATGCTTACTTTAGCTGTGCAGTTGTCCTGAGCTTGTGCCAGGCGATCTCTGAGGGATGAGGAGAAAGTCACCACTCTCTCATTCTCAGACAGAAGCCGCAGAGTGCATTTGTCCAGGTGGGACACCAACCTGACCAACAGAAGAGACAGAAAGTCAGGCACACAGAATCCGATCTGAAGCAGTAATGAAACTGTAATCAGACTTACTCAAACTGATTCTCCAACACTCTCACGGAAAAATACACACAGTTGTGGACATTTCCCAGGTAAGCTTTCTCCAGCACCTCTTCAAGACCATAAATGAACAGGACACAATCAGGACATGATCAAATTAATCATTTTTAGATTGACTCATCCTTAAAACCAGAATTAATTTCTAACTGGTGTGTTCAACAGAATCCTTCTGCATGAAAATCACATTGTTTTGTTCTATTCCACTATGGAGCCGTGTCAATATGACGACAACAACAATACAATAATAATATTATTGTAATTATTATTACTAATACAAGTAAGGATTAATGCCCGACGAGGTGTCCATTGTCAGGTATTAATGGACACCTCGAAAAGCATTAACCTGCTTATACCATGGTCACTTGCCAAATAACACATTTTTAAAACATTAGTTTATAGTTTAATTAGTTTTACAATCGAAATCTAAAGTTTTTACAAACTATAACTTGGATTCCCTGGTTACGCCTGACGATTTATTTAGCAACCGGAGATATTTATAGTCCGCTCAGCGGTGTTATCTCCTTGTGTCGTTTCTCTCCGTTTTATTTACAATTTTTCTTTCTTCAGCAGCATCCCAGTCATCAAAGTTGTCAATAGGGCTGTCACTTTTTATTCGATATTCGAATATGCATTCGAACATGACGTGAAATATCCGTATTCGAACTATAAATAAACTATCCGGTTTTTAAAGTGCCATGTTTAGCGCATTTTTTACAGTATATGATTAGACCGTTTTTTGTTTTTTATTATTGTTTGCCATCTCATCCAGGAGCGGGCGCTCTAAACGTATTGTAGCGTAAGCCCATGACCAAATCAAGCGAAAAATAGCCTCCCTGTTTTGAAAATGGAAGATAACACACAGAACGGCAGCCCGAGCGGAGAATTACGACCTCAACTCATCTAAAAAGTCGAGTCTGGAAATATTTTGGGTTCTACAGCTACACCGTATACCACTTCTCTCAACATTGACGCGCAAATCTGTGTGTGCCAGGCACGTGTGCGCGCACTGAGCGTGTGTTCTCCACCGCGGGGAACATCGCCAATAAAAAGAGAGCCGCACTTGACCCAGATCAAGTTGATAAATTGGTGTTTCTAGCAAACAATATTAAGAAATGAATTGAAATAAGAAATGAGGGTAGGCTATATAGGCCTTACTCCTGCTGTTTAAGCCGTCACGTTATTGTTTGTGCCGTGCTGTTCCGATGCAGTTTTATTCCATGTAGCTTAGTGGCACTTTATATAGATTAAATTGATAACCTGCTGTTTAAAACATTAAGTCAAAAAAAATGTTTTCAGACAGGCCTGAGTCCTGTTTATGACTGTCAGACTGTTAATAAATTTGTGATTGAATCTCTGTTATGGTGTTTTTTTTTGGGGGGGGGGGGGGGGGGTTGGGGGTCTCGTAGAAATTCGAATATATTCGAATACATTACTTGTTGTATTAGTAGGCTATTTATAACGGCTAACTGTTTGTTTTGATACAATAAATCGTAAACGGATACTTTGACTGTCTGTTGCTATGGTTACTCACAGCGGATGTAGCCAGCGCATTTATTTATACGCTTATTTCACGCAGCCGTTATTTTGAAATCCAAAGCGAGGCTCCGGTGGGAAAGAAAACCGGAAGTGTCGCCTTTAATCATAGGAGAGTCGCGAATGCGATGGCGTATTGTTGTGTTTAATGTAGAAATTAGTTATTCTAAAAATGTACATACATTTCTTTCATACTTTAGACTATATACACAGTGAAAATCCTTTACCGGTATATATATATTTTTCTTTTTTCTTCAGAAAGTAAAAAAAAGCAGGAACGAACTATATACATATCCTATATTGGATATTAACATCCAGTAGTGTAACTCGCGGCAGCAGCTTCAGGTTGGTAGTCCAAGGCATTGTTGTTTATCTTTACTTACGGGGTTCTTCCCACCGGAGCCTCGCTTTCGATTTCAAAATAACGGCTGCGTGAAATAAGCGTATTAATTTCAAACGGTAACCAGTCAGTTTACTCCTTTACTAGGTGTCCTCTATCACTTTTTAATGGACACCCTGCAGCCAATCAGAATCGAGTATTCACCCAGACCATGGTATAAATATATTTATTTTATTAATTTATAAAAAATGCAAACAATAATTATTTAAATATTATTATTACAATAATACTAATTAGACCCCGAAGCCGCCGCCAGGCGCCGCCATTTGCGCCATTTAGAATTTCAGCCGCCGCCAGCCAATAATTTCGTAAGCCAAATTGAGCCGCCATCTGATAAAGTTTGGCTGAGCTGGCTAGAATTATTTGCATCAAATAATAATTCTATCACATAGAGACATACACACACGACACGAATATATAAACAATACACGAGATCTATTTTCCCACTGGATTCATAACAGCACAGTCTTGTGCTCGTTGCTACGATACACAGACTCACAGTGAATTGACGACCAATTAAAATTGCTCGTTTTCCGTACAGAAGAAGCGATGCATTTTTTTCTCGCACTGAGGTGAAATGGCGGAAAGAAGCAAGCAAGGTAATTTTGATCTCACTTCTCACATACTTTGCTAATTCCTACTTACTTTTTTTTTTAACTTAGGCCTAGCCAGACTTTTGTTAAATATTCAGGGCACGGTTGCACAAACACCTGAATCAAAGATATGATGTTATGAACCAAATATTCTGGAACGGAGAGATTTACTGGTCAATTTTGAGATTTTTGGATATTTGTCTTCCATGTCTTCTTACAGACTTGTGGTGAAAAAAAGTCCGAAATACACATTTAGGTATTTATTTTACTACACTTCGTCTGTTTGCGTCTGTAGATTTCTCATAAATTCAACAAAAGTTTGCGTTCTTAATCAACATAACGTTACTTCTCCGCGATCAGACTACAAAATAAATATGTACATACGTTGTGAAAGTAAAATCTGGTGTTTTCTTTATTACATTGTATTGCATTTTGTAGAAATATAGTGTAAGCCATGCATTGCTTGGAAATATTGAGATCTAGTAAATCAGTATAACATAGACATCTGTAGACATGAAGTGGCAGCTTCAGCCATTTGCAGCTATGAAAAGTTTGGCGGCTGCAGCAGCCATTTAGGTTTTGGCTGAGCCGGCTAGCCAGCCAATAACTTCATCAGCCAGCCATTATTCTCAAAACAAATGGCTTCGGGCTCTAATACTAATGTACTGTTAAATAAAGTATTTAAGAATTTTATTTTACAATAAATTTAAAAAGGCAAAAAAAATAATACAAAAAGTGAATATAAATGTTTTAGCTAATTTAGCTTCAAGTGCAGAATAATGCACGAGTAATGCATTTTTAAAGCTGAACTCTACTAGCTTCGTGTCGACAGCAGGATTATGAAACGACTCATCTTTATGACATCTCTTCAGCATGATTTAACATGTAAAAGTGTAGTCAAAAGCCTTAAATAATTATTAATAAGCTTTTAAATATTGACATACCTGGACTGTCTTCACACACACTGATTCCTGCCTCTGTAGATTTACAGACAGTCATACCACGAGATGTCAGGAGCTGCATCATGAAGAACAGCTCCAGGAAAACACACGGAACCAGATTCTCTACAAGCAAAATGCATTAAAACTTAAAACAGATGTAGCATGCTTATGAATATGTATGCTTCCATCATTCAAAAGTTTAGGGTTGGCAAGAGTCTTAAGACACATTAACACTATAAACATAACTATAACTACATTAGCATCCACACCAACGAACGATAACACTGTATATTATAAACGTGCACTGCAATTTTGTCGTCAGCTGTTTTGCTCAAGCTCTTTAAAGCTGGATGGACGATGGATCCTGATTGGCTGACAATGTTTTTATTGTTCACCAGCTGGAAAAATTTATTCTGAAAGTGATTTCGACGATATCGTTTCTCTGTGCTCGTTATAGTTGTAGTCTGTGGTGCTATACTTTATATTTAGAATAATTCAGGGCTCTCAAGTTTTGAAGACAGGCAAGAGTGACATCCGCCTCAATGGGGTACAGGATGATCGGGTCGCGGGAATGGCTGTGTTTCAATTATAATATTATTATTAGTGTTTTTGTTGTTATTTATAATTGCTCAGACTTGCTGAAGAAACGATTTTTTCCACCGTCTCTTCCTCTTCCACCAACACTGTCTCCTCCTCTCATGGGCCTACCCTGCACCTTCTGTGGGCCAGCATCCTCTAAGGCAGTGGTTTTCAAACTTTTTCAAGAGGGATCCTTTTTTTTTTTTTTTTTTTTTTGAAGCGACCCATAGGCTTGTGCGCAGAAAAAAAATCAGCTCAGCACTTTTTTTTTAAACACTTTTGATGATGCACTTGCACTTGCTGATTCTTGACGCGATTGCAACACAAAGACGATTCTGAATAATTTGATCAAGCTATAGGCCTACATACAGGAATTTTAACCAATTAATAGCCTATAGTTTGCTGCATGCTTAAAAAAATACACAAAACATATTCCACAACAAACTCTTTAAATGTAATATTCAGAACAGAACAAGATTTTTAAAAAATAATAACTATAAACAAGCCAAAAAGAAATCATTTAAAGCGGAAGTAAAAGTAAGGGGCATTATGCTCACGTAACTCTCACATTAGAATCAAAATGTTTCAACGTTCGCAATGTATTTGATGGTAAACTATTCTTTATTATAGACTTTGTAGCAACTTCACTCACGTTGCAATATCGACAGGAAAAAAAGTCATCCTTTTCACATACGCAAAAATGTGCCTGGAAACATCACAGTTGAGCGGTGCTTGCGCTGAATGGTACAATTGTACTACTGCTATTTAAACAGAGCAGTGTGATTTTATATTAGGTTGACTATTTTATTATCAGATTTTATTTCGTCAGCCTGGAATGGTGTATTTGTGTGTGTGTGTGAGGCGCGCCACTGGAAACAAAAGCATACTGCGTCACTTTGTTCATACAGGACATCATTCAAACTGCAAAGTGTTTATTTATATTTGTGTACACTCGCAATAAAACACAACATTGTGCTTTTGTGAAACTGTAAACTCTTGTCAAACTTAACCTACACCTGTCACCCAACCAAAATCACCCAGTTTAAAAGCAAACATATTTATAATTCAAATGAGAGTAAAGTTATAGTGTTAATTACAATTTTAACGAAAACAAATATATTGATCTAAAATGTGTGTGTTGCTGCCAATGGAGCGAACGAGAGTGTGTTGCGGAAGGAACGAAAGGAACGACAAGTGTTGGTGTTGCTGCCGATGGAGCGAACGTGTGTGTGTTGCGGATGGAGCGAACGAGTGCGTGTGTATATATATGTATATATATATATATATATATTAATGAGAAGGGTGGGCCTGCTTATTCTGCATAATCTGGTCCCAAGCCGGTTCGCAGGACGAGAGGGCAACACGCATGTCAGGAGAAGCATTCAGTTCAGTTTCGTTTCGTCAAGGTTTTTTGTTTTGCCTATGGCTACGAGTAGGTCAGTCAGCCGGTCAGGTGACACGTGGATTATTTATTTTGCATGAATTTGAATGTTTTTTTAGTGTACTTCTAATCAAAGCTATTATTATTAATATTAATATTATTAGAAAACAGATTTTTTTTTTTTTTATAAATCACTGGCGACCCATTTTTTTATTCTCTCGACCCAGGGTTTGAAAACCACTGCTCTAAGGGCCTTTTTAGGGGCTTAGCTATCAGGGCGAATGAGAGGATGCTTAATTGCTTTTTATCTGACATCTTTGAAAGACAGATGCAATGATTAATGCATCCATGGCCAGGATATAATTATAAAATATGACGTGATTTTAAAAGTGACGTATAACATTGACTATGCAATACACTTTAATGTATTTAGTGCTAATAAAATTATTAAGCCTATTTGGAGAGAGAGATGTTTATAATTTTTTTTTTACATTTTTATTCGTTTAGCTGACGCTTTTATCCAAAGCGACTTACAATGGCTATGTATGTCAGAGGTCGCACGCCTCTGGAGCAATTAGGGGTTAAGTGTCTTGCTGAGGGACACATTGGTGTCACACAGTGGATTCGAACCCGGGTCTCTCACACCAAAGGCATGTGTCTTATCCACTACAACACCACCACCACCACTTATAATGTGACATATGTCCGTCATCATGTGATAACGAAGATATGGCTAGGCTGTAAAACTGTTGAACAGGCTGTAAAACGGAACTTTCGAAGATGTTGTAGCAGAATCACGTGAACAATTCCAGGATATGCTTTTTTTTCATTGGTTGCTGCGTTAAATCTTACCCAGATACAATAGTGCTATTTTCTGACTGGCTATTGTGTAGCCCCTTTATTTTTTTTTTATCGGGCTCGACTAAGAACTCCAGGGGAGACTCGCTTGATTCCTGTCGGTTCCACAGTGAGAGCGGCGCGGCCAGAGAAATTTTGTGCGCTGCGGCATATTAAATATATTATAAATAGTTTTTCCGTGTGAGAAATACAATGTGTGGCGTATAGACCGAAATGAGTGACTGTCACGCTCAATGCGTGACACTTGAGAGCCCTGATCATTTTTAGAACTACATCTTTATCGTCCTTTGAGAACGGGCCTTTATGCTCCTTTTTTATTTCAATATATTTTAAACTGTAATTTATTGTGATGGAATATAAAGTTCAAAAGAAAACTGATTTGTACTTGTACTTCTGTAAATGTACAAGTCTTTACTGTCGCTTCTTTACTGGCTGAGCTGTGAATCATAACAATGCCAAATATACTTTTCCCATCGCTGATTTTTTTGATCAGCTGTAAAATAATAATAATAATACATTTATTTTATATAGCACCTTTAAAAGTTGCTTTCTCAAAGCACTTTACAGGCAAACATAAGAACAGAGAAAACTACACACTTTAAATAAACATATAAACAGGTAAAATGAATTATCAACTAATGCAGTTCTAAAATAAAATGTTTTGAGAAGAGATTTAAAAGTCACAAATGTATTTGCTTCCCTGATGTCGTATAGAATCATCACAATGCCAAATATACTTTTCCCATCGCTGATTTTTTGGATGAACTGTATTATAAATTAATAGAGCCGTATAGAGCTCCCTCTGCAGGCCACTTACCTGAAATGCAGGTACAATACAGCTCTGCTAAGAGATCCAACTCTGATTTCTGTGTAACTTTGTCAGGGTCAGGGCAAGGTGACTGGGGGTCAGGGGTCACTTTTGATCCCTGCCTGTGCACCGTTTTGCTTGGGGTACAAATGACGGGGGTGGTTGTCAGTGGGGAGCTGGTCTGCTGGGCAAGTTTAGACCTAGAGAAGAAGAGGCGGCAAATGATGACAGAGAACCACAGAGATATCATTTAAACTGAATCTCACAACATAACCCAACATACCTTTCTTTCCTGAGCAACTCTCTCTCTTCCTGCAGACTGGCAGCGGGCAGTTTGGCCCCAGTGCTCTCTGGGACGCTCTCGGGCAGGCTGAGCGGGGTGGACGTGAAGCAGCTCTTGGGTTTACAGTTGGGCCGCTCTGCACTTACAGGAGTTGGGTTAATTCTCCGTGAAGGTTTGGTTGCTCTGGAAAAACAGCAGAAAGGTTTCATTTGATCTTTCATATTACAATTATCATAAAATTGCAATGAATACACATTTGCATCACTAACTAAAACACTCGAAAAATGCAAAATTAAAATGCAGAGAGGATCTGAATTGTTTTAGTGGCAGGGTCAATGTCATGACGTAAAAAAGAAATTGACATTAAAATCTGCGTGAAATGAAAATTGCCTTTATCGTTCCTTCCCTATTGTGAAGTATATTCAATTAAAACATTTCTGAGAGGCACAACGTAAAAATGTCAGGTTGAAACAACTGTCCTGAAAAAATTCTCTTTAAAAAAAATTAACAAAACCGCTTCATAATAACAAAACTGAGAAGTATACAATAGCAGACTGTGTGTAAGGAATGGGACAACAAGACTCCTTAAACAATCAGATAATTTCACCTATTTTATAACCAAACAAAGTTAATTCATAAATCAAATATGAATTTATAAAATATTTTATTATAATTATATAAATATAAAATATCAATATTATTTATATATATATATATATATATATATATACACATACATATTTTTATTATATATTCTATTTTAATTAATACAATATAAATATACTTGCATACATAAACATACATAAATACACTTATTTTACTATTTTTTCATTATTTTATTTATTGTCAATAAATGAGCTTGAAATTTTTAAAAACCTATATGAACCTAATATGAATTAAATTCTAAGAATTTTAGACTTTTTTATTTATTTAATGTGGACGCTATTATGTTGTCTAATATTAGTAAATTTAAACTGAAACCAGTTGATTTACTCGCTCTCTTGCGTGCATAGTTTTATATATTTAGATATAAAGAGTAAAGAGTTTTTAGACTGCTCAACGCGACAACCTCTCAGTCCTCCGCTGTCCGGCTCCGTTCGAGACCGGCACGTTTTCAGGGCCGGAGTTACTGATCTTTCTGGAAAAGAGGTATGATTCATCACTTACACTGGTGAAGACTGGGCGGCACCCACTGGAGGAAAGTCTTCCAAATTATTGAAGTTGAGCTGCACCTGTGTCGGAGGTGACACTGGTTCAAACCTCGCTACACCTTTACACCTCCTGCCACCTCCTTCCTCAGACACAGCCACGCGAGCGCCCGTCTGTCGGCCAGACGCGCACCCCCCACTCCTCCGGCGGCCTTTGTGCTGCTGTGTGGAGGAGCCGGGCTGAACCTCTGGGGGTGACGTCATGAAGTCGCCAAGACTGAGACGCTGGGCGGAGCGGCGCTCGGAGGGGGAGTTGTGTGGAGCAGGGCTCCAGACAGAGCTGAAGGAAGGGCTGCTGAAGGCGCTGACACCACTCAAACAATGAGAGCTGGTAAATGGGCTCTCCCCACCCACTGGGGACGTAGATGGGGCAGGAGAGAAGAGCTGGACTCGGCTGGCGCTGCGCAGACCCTGGACTGGAGTGGATTTGTTGCCTCTCCGCTCAGACGTCCTGACAGGTTTGGAGGTGCTGGGGGTCTTGGCAGGTGTGGTTGGGCCATGGGTCAAAGTCTGACTGCTCTGCTCTCGCAAAAAATTCAAAAGGAAAGGCACAAACTCCTCTCTGCTAACCTTGAATAGCAAGTCTTGGGATTCACAAACCTGCCAAAAACAAAAAGAAACATCTAGTTAAGTCATGAAAAGACTTATGAACGAACAAACGAATGAAACCTTAGTTTGACTTTTTATTTTTTTACTTTAAATTATCTGGTAAAACAAGTAATTTCTCAGTAAAATACATTTTTAACATTATATTATTAGTGTTGTCATAATTAACTGAAACTATTATCATCTTCAGTAATTGAAATAAAGCTGAAATAATAAAATAAATAATAAAAATATTGCCTTGGCAATGGCATCTAACTAACTGAATTTAATCAGTTTAAGATTAAGTACTAAAATGACTAAGGCTGCTAATTCAAAATTAAAAGTGTATTAAAATTAATACCATAACTGTACTTAAATAATTCTAAAATAACACTATTATACCTCGTTTTTTCTACAATTTTGTGTTAAGACTAACGTACAATGATGCAATAATGTAAAAGATATTGAAAATGTTCCAACTATCACAAACAAAACATCATGGAAGGTCACGTTATAGCTAATCTATGAAATATCTACATTCCCCAAACCATGTAAGATATGCAATTTCCCATAATTCCCACCAAAAAGAAACTTGATGATGACAACGTTCTCTTTTATTGCTCGAAAATGTTTTGTGGCGTTAACAGTTACCATCCAAATGTAAAACTTAAATTTACCTTAAAAACAAAACTGTAAATACGCACATATAAAATAATGCGACTCTTTAATGGTTGTTTGCTAACGTAGCTTATTAGCTGACTGAATCTCAGGAAACCAATGACTCATACACTCCGCTACGCAGTGACAGTGAAAAAACACCGCATTAGAGAGAGCGCGGTGTAAACGCTTACGTGTTGTCCTTTGAGCCAGAGCACTGTCTCGCTTAACTCCACTTTACTGTGCAGTAACGATTCCAAAAGAGCCGCCATTCTTCTCGAATATCATGAGAGTGACGTGTCTCTTGTCAGGGGCGGGATTGGCTGAGCGGTACAACGCGCGCAAACCTCAACAACACCGAAGACATTAGCAGTACTTCAAAATAAAAGTTCAGAGAACACTTGCGTTGGTTTGTACCCTAGACTGTAAAAAAGGTTTGTACCTTCCATTTGTTTACTGAGTAAAACTTTTTCAGAGAGGGTCTTAAAAAAAATTAAAAATTAAATCGTTAAGTTAAATGTTTCTGCTGGCCTTTATTTTTTTTTTTTTTTTATCTGTGTGTATAGCCTATATATATATATACAGTGTATATATACATACAAAAATCAATTATTCTCTAAACAAATAGGCCTACATAAACATTTAAACACATTTTGTGTTTTTTTTGTTGGTAAAACTTGGTAACTCTTCTAACCCCTGTGCGTTCTTATGGGTTTGTTTTGTTTTTCAGTTTTTTTTAATCAATTTGCCTGCGAAGATAAAATAATGAAATAAATTACTGTAAATAATAAAAATAATATAGCATTATAACACTTAATCTCACCTAGTTATTTATCATATAAATGGTTAATGTTTAAGCTATTTGACTTGTGATACAGGGAATGCCAACTGCATAAAATTTGGCACAAGTGTGTATTTTTATTGACATTTTACTATTTCACCCCCATTTCCTTTTAATAAATTAAAAATTTGAATCCCTGGTCCATTTAACTATAAAAGGCAGTCTTTGTTGGGCTTTCATTCTGTTGGCAATTAAGGCTTCAAAATGTAAATGGTGTCGTTTTCTCAGGTTTGGCCTATAAAGCAAATACTCGCTTTATTCGTTGTTTTTTTTCTTTGTTTTTTGCATCTGCATTTTATAGAGCCAATTGGATAAATTATGCAGCTATATTGTGTGGGTGTGTTGGTATGGATGTCAGGTTTGTATGTGTGTAATAAAAACAATTCTGTGTGTGTACGTGCATATAATAGCCTATTTGAGAGTTAAAAACTCTCTGTACTGCAATGCAAATCACAAATCCAACCATGTATCAGGCGAGCTTTGTTGGCATCTAATGAGGAAAAAGGCTTTGTGTTTTTTGAAAATTTTCTTTTTGTTAGGCAACATGGTGTGCCCTTGACCTTCAGGGCCATATTTAATTATTCCACACACCTGTTTTACCTGGATGTCTATCATTATGACAAACAGATGTTTTATAGCAACCTTGATCAACCTGTACATCTTGATTATATTGTTTACCCTTTAACTGAGATGTTAAGTTATTCGTATAAGACAAACCATAAGAGTAATTCATCATGGATTTCTTAATTAAACTCAGATCTGAGGTTAACAGTACAGCTTAAGATAGTAAATTATCTAATACAAACTGTAGCATATTTAGCAAGTTGTTAGAATTGTAGAAAACCTGACCGTCTCGTCAAATAATGGTAACCTTTTCTTCAAGTTCATGTTATTTTACTCAAAAATGCTGCTCTAAAAACCTATAAACAGTAAATTTGTAAGTGTTAATTCTTTTGGAGATAAATTTAACTCAGTGTTTATTCTCTTCTTTTATGACTATAAACAACAGTTCTGTGCTGGAATAAATACAACAGAAAAATGCTGTTACCTATTTATTGGTCCATGTTTAGAATGTTATGAAGACAATATATTGTAGCCAAAAGGAACATCTTGTGTAGTAAACACAACTGGAGAAAATGATTGCCATATGGAAAACTGGAAACCCATTAATAGATACATTATCCCCGATGTATAGACCGTGGACAAACATTAAGAATAGTCAAGAATACACAAGCTCTGCTTGTTTGCACTGCATGCACAGGTGTGTCTCCCACATATGTGTCTGTTTGGTTACAACTTCTTATCCGTACATTTTAAGCATCTAAGTCAATATGTTTAGGGAATATTTACATTGTAAACTATCTGTGTGTGGGCAGTTTACAACAAATACTGAAAGTACACTGGGTGTTTCCCATAGGATTGCACTAGTAATTAACTTAAAGGTCCACATAATAATGCTGTACAGGTCTTTGCTTGTCAAAATGAGGACACAGTCTTCCCTTCCCCCTGAGAAATTATAAACCTGCACTTTTCTCTCAGTACAGCCTGAGCCTCAGGCGCCCTTTACCAATCACAGTGTATGCACAAAAAATTAACAAATAAAATACTTCAAACTCACGCTCACACAACACAGTAGAAATAGTCAATTTAAGTGCTCATTATATCACAGCATTCTGCCTGGGAAAAAATTTTTTTATTAAAAAATATATTATTTAATAATACACTGTAAAAGGGAAAAGATACTTAAAGGGATAGTTCACCCAAAAATGAAAATTCTGTCAGTAATTACTCCCCGTAAGACCTTCGTTCATCTTCGGGACACGAATTAAGATATTTTTGATTAAATCTGAGAGCTGGATCACTCCTCCATAGGCTTCTAAGAGATTGAAACTTGTTCCCCGAAAAATTATTAAAGACATCGTTAAAATAGTCCAAGTGACTACAGTGGCTCAATCTCAAACGCAAAAACAAACAAAAATAACGACTTTATTTCAACTTTTCATTTCTTTCTGGGCCTCGAATCAGTTCACGTAGTGTGATAGCGTAGAGCTACGTCACACGTAGGCTCACTATTGGCCGACGCTGGTCATGTGTGTGATGCGTGTGACGTACAACACAGGTGCGCTGCGCTGTTACACTAGTGAACTCACTCGAGGAAATGAATAGTTGAAATAAAGTTGTTATTTTTGTTTTTTTTGCGCACAAAAAGTATTCTCGTCGCTTGATAAACTTAAGATTGAGTCACTGTAGTCACTTGGACTATTTTAACGATGTCTTTAATAACTTTTTGGGGAACAAGTTTCAATCCCTTAGAAGCCTATGGAGGAGTGATCCAGCTCTCAGATTTAATCAAAAATATCTTAATTCGTGTTCCGAAGATGAACGAAGGTCTTACGGGGTTGAACAACATGAGGGAGAGTAATTACTGACAGAATTTACATTTTTGGATGAACTATCCCTTTAAGGCACCATTTTAGCACCCTTTCAAAATGAACTAAAGATAAATAAGCATAAATTCCTGCAAGAACTCTAAAGACTGCTAACAGTTCTCCCAGTAACTTCTACCAACAGGGTAATGGTTTTGATAATATTCACTATATATTCCCAGACGCAGACTATATATAGGCTAAGGCTACACCTACAGATATATTTCACAGACAAGGTTTAAGCAGTCCAAACAAAAATACATGTTTGAGCTGTTTTAACTGAAAGCAACTTGCACTGACATATCTTAAACCATGTCAGTGCCATTGTTTTGTCTCAAGATGCACACCAGTAATGTTTTTTTTCTTCTAAGTCATGTTTATAAAAGCTTCTTAATTGAATTAAGGCCTAATGCTTTGTTTGAGCTAGCTTTAGCTCAAACAATAGAGCGTTGGTGCTTGTAACACCAAGGTCATGGGTTCGTTTCCCAGGGAAAGGAAGAATGTAAAAATGTGTACCTTAGAATGCAATGTAAATCGCTTTGGATAAAAGCGTCTGATAAATGTAAATGTAATCCTGGCTTAATCTAAGCCCTGTCTGTGAAATTAGGCCTATTATATTAATAATAATTATTAATTTAATTAGTTTGACTATATCTAAGATCTTTTTGTATATTTATTTATTAATATTTATTCTTAAACAATAATAAAATGTAATGTATCTGTTACATTGTTGTAATAAATATTAAGTAGAACTGTACGATGGGCGGTGAGTGACAGTCGGGCGGTCCAATAGAGCAGACGTATTTCTAGTGGGCGTGTCTAATAGTGCTCGGCGTGTATGTGTGTGTGTGTGTATCTCTGTTAGTGTAGCTGTAGTATTTACAGCCCTGTCCTTTCCACGAGAATGCAGTTATTGTCATTTGCATTATTTTCCCAAAGGTTGCTTTACTGCAACAACTCCGTTTATGTAATCCTGCTGTGATAGTCTCTGCTGTAGTATTTTGCATTAGTGTCGCGCACCGAACAGAGGAAAGAGTGTGCGCTCCGTTCACGCGAGTAAGTCCGTCTGCCGTCTACGATGGAGGGCTCGTCGGAGGAAGGTGACCTGTTTACCGTCAAACACGAACTCAGAAACGGTAAATGAACGCCGGGCAGTCCGTCCTACACTTGTTTTTAAGAAACAGCGCTTATATATCTTGGACTGGTAGTGTTTTCGTTATATAATGGAAGAGACAGCTTTAATGTTAGCTGGTCGGCTAGTGTAAATGCATTAAGTGCTATTAGCAGCCTATATTATATATTGATATTTGTATCATCACAAATGTGGTGCTTTGAGGTTGGAGGATGTTCTACATGTGCAATATTTCACATTCATAACAGCTGAAGTGCACTTGCATTTCCAGTGCGTGTCGTATTTGAAGATGAGAAACATTAGTAAGAAATTTGATTGACATTAGAAGGGAAGTATTGTATTGTTTGGAATGAATTGCATTTATTATGTGTCAGCGCTTTAATTAGTGTCAGTCATGACATGGATTTGAGTCCAAAGCAACCCAATTACTGGAGCTAATTTAATCTCTAGGGCCCTGATGATGTCTTTGTATAGTTAATGAAGTGACCAGGTGTGTGTCCTCACTTGTCTGTTAGTAAACTTGGTACAAATGCTTTGTAGGCACATAATATCAGTATGGTATGGTACAGTACGCTGTTGTCTCGTTACTGTTTACAGGCACTGTAATATCAATCCATCTTACAATTTTTTTGACTGCATTCATTAACCTAAACAATTCAACCCAAGTTATTGTAAGAAAAAATGAGCAACCAAATATTTGTTTAACTGTATTTTAACATGTTCCAATATTTTTTTTAAGCATCTTCGAAAACAAAAAGTTATACTTTTTAATAACTGTATGTATAGACTGCCTGGCCAAAAACATAAAATAAATTAAAACAAAATTCGCTGTTTGAATTTAAATAGGCAAATGCTTTAGAGACTGTGACTGGTTCATTATTGCAGTGATTATTATGTTTCTAGCATTTTATATGTTTGGCAACAGTTTGGTTTCACTTTATTTTGATGGTCCGTTTAACACATTCTGTTTTCTATAAGTAACATCACACCTTCATGTCTACTAACTCTCATTAGAGTGTTAGTAGAGTATTAGTAGTAGACTGGTTAGTAGGTTAGGGTTAGAATAAGTTGACGAGGTTGCAAAGTTACTTAAAGTCAGTATAGTGTCTGTTGGAGGACCATCACAATAAAGACTTAGCAGATATGAAGCAGATAGTCCACTAATACTCTAATGAGAGTTAGTTGACATGTAAGTTACTTATAGTTAGTAGAATGTTCAAAAGGGACCATCAAAATAAAGTGTTACCAACAGTTCTTCTTACCCTAATTGATGGAGTGTGTAGCCTTTCATAGGAAGACACATCATGGCCATATTCCAGGATGACAATGTCAAGATTCATCAGGCTCAAATTGTGAAAGAATTGTTGTTAGGTTATTTAACTAATTAATTTAAATGGCAAAAAAACTAAGATTTATCTTCGGTCCACATTTTCAGCATAAGCCTGTTATCGCAGTTTCAAAAAATACAACATGTCTTAAAGTTGACCCCAATGTTTTTATTTTTTTGTCTTTTACTGCAGTATGACAAAAGTTTAGTTAATCCTTGGCGATCAGTTTTTCTGAAGGTTAACAACTTCCTTTCACTGACCATTTTTTAAAGAGTTTCAGGCCCAATTTTGCATCCTATCCTTAGAAATCGTTTTTCTAAATCATTTACTGTGCAAACCCTAACACTGAAGATCTCCTGTCTAAAGGTCTGTTTTGACTTCTGTATTATATCATAAAAATGGGTTTTTCAACTACTGATGTATCAGGCTGACCGAAAGATCAGTCAGTGTTTTCAGATTGTTGTTGGTCCGTAACTGTGCAGATTTACAGTAATTTTAATGCACTAATCAAGATCCAGATCTTAGATTTTACAGTGCAATACTGTATCAGCACTGTATAATGCAGATGATCAGTTTATAGGCACTTAATTGTTTCTGATTCATTATGGTTAACAAACTGTAAAAGAAGAGCTAAAGACAAGAAGTCAGTCAGTCATCAATTCTCAATTCTCTCCATTAAAGCCTTCGGATCCTGAGTGGAGAAAGTCAGGGTCTGGAAGCTTATTAATAAACATTGTGGTTCCCATGAGCCTCTAGGATGGGGGCTACACACACTTTAAACATGCTGCTTGATATCAAGTCAGAGGATGTGGTATTGGTATATGTTTTTTTAAAATCTTTTTATCTTAAATTAGATCGCATTTGTGCGTGAGATGCAGTGCTGTGAGGATAACAGCAGGAATACGTTCACCTCGCTGAGCAATCTACTGCATAAAACAAGCGAGTTCACTTCAGCCCCAGCTAACGTGTAAACATATCCCACGCACATGCTCACGTTCTTCCATGCTCATTCATGAAGGGGGTTTTGTTTCCTCTGAATCATCAAGCTCTTCTTTATTTATGAGCAGGTCTAAGAATCAGTGCCTGCAAAACTCAGATTTCTGCAGAATTCAAGTGCGTTAATTTATAGTTCTGGCTCTTGTTTATTTACATTACCATTGGTGTCGGTCTCTTATGCTCAGTAAAGCTGAATTTATTTGATTAAAATACAGTGATATTGTGAAATATTATTACAGTTTAAAGTAAATGTGTTCAATTTTAATATATTTAAAAATGTGATTTATTCCTGTGATGCAAAGCTGAATTTTCAGCATCTTCAGTGTCACATGATCCTTCAGAAATCATTCTAATATTCTGATTTGCTGCTTAAGAAACATTTCTTCTTCTTCTTATTATTATTATCAATGTTGATAATCGTTGTGCTGCTAAATTGTTTTTTTTTGGAAACTGTGATGGATGTTCCAGGATTTCTTGATGAATGGAAAGTTGAAAAAAATCTTTACCGTTTGATACATTTAATGGACCCTTGCAGAATAAAAAAAAAAAAAAACGGTAACACTTTATTTTACAGTGTCCTTGTTGCTCGTGTTACATAACTTTAAATTATGCATAATTACATGCAACTTACCCTAAACCGAACCCTAATGCTAACCCCAACCCTATAGTAAGTACATGAAGTTAATTATTATTACTCAGTAAAGGGATACTCCACTTTTTTTGGAAATAGGCTAATTTTACAACTCCCCCGGAGTTAAACTGTTGAGTTTTTGAATATGGCTAGAAATAGGCCTGTCACGATAACACATTTTGCTGGACGATAAATTGTCCGAGAAATTATTGCGATAAACAACAATATTGATAATAAACGATAATATTGTCGTTCTGAGACCATTTTCATCTAAAATAATGATAATGGCATAATAATGCAGGAACACCTTTTCAAAGATCAATAAACTTTTATTTCTAAAGACTATTTAAATGATCAAAACAACCAAAAACAATAAAAGAAATGGACTCTGTCTCTGTTAACAAAAAATGCACTTACCAAGTGTGACTTCCGTTCACACAGAATCATATGCATCATGTAGCCTACTGTGTGAGCATGCGTCTCATGAGTATGTGCACTAGTTTGTGTGTGTGTGTCTGTGTGTGTGTGCTCGCGTCTCATATGAGTATGTGCGCGGACAGTTTGTGTGTGTGTGCTCCGTCTCATTGAGTTTGTGCGCGAGTTTGTGTGTGTGTGTGCCCTCGCGTCTCATATGAGTGTGCGCGAGTTTGTGTGTGTGCGCGCGTCTCATATGTGCGTGGAGAGTTTGTGTGTGCGCGCATCTCGTTCTCGTGTGTGTAGAGTTTGCGTGTATGTGAGTGAGCGACTTTGGGCGTGTCGTTGTGCATTTCATATGTATTTGTTTGAGCATTCAGCAGTATACATGTATGTTTGTGTATGCAAGCATGCGTGAATGAAGTTTGATTTAAGCCCTAGACGGCGGTATGGCGCCTCGTATGAGGGCGAAAGAGAGAGGGACGCGCTACGGCGCTCTGCAATCAAATACGATTGTAAATAGGCTCAGTAAAAACCCCCAATAATAATTTAAAAAAAAACATTCGAAAATCAATCTGTGGCGGTCAGCTTTGATATTGTCATCCAGTCTCTTTGGTAGAGAGAGAGAGAGAGAGAGAGAGAGAGAGAGACGAGGAAAACAAAACAAGCATGCAAATGAAAATTATTGCGGCCGGAAAAATTATCGAGCTCATTTTTTTTTTATCGTGCGATTAATTGATTTATTGATTATCGCGACAGGCCTAGCTAGAAACTATACTCTCATTCCTGCGTAATAATCAAGAAACTTTACTGCCGTACCATGAGTGCAAAAGGCGCAATGATATGATTCAGCGCCTGAAAATAGGCTACCTTCCGTCAACTGCGCTGTGTCATATCATTACGCCTGTTGCACTCATGGTACGGCAGTAAAGTTTATTGATTATTACGCAGGAATGAGAGTATAGTTCCTAGCCATATCAGCCGAGAAAATCGCAACTTTACATTTTCCGCCGGTCTTAGTGCACGATGTAACTACGGAAGAGTCACGTTTTAAATAGGAAAAATATCGAAACACTTTGGTCATTGTTTTCTGAGAAATGCTAATGGTCTTGTCCACTTCAATGATGTATGCTAAGCTATGCTAAAAGTGGTACCGCCAGAACCGGAGATCGGCTGAATGGATTCAAAAACGGTAAAACTCTACAGTTTAACTCTGGGGGAGTTGTAAAATGAGCCTATTTCACAAAAGAGTGGAGTATCCCTTTAAATGTATAATTACACTGTAACATGGACACCTTAAAATAAAGTGTAACTACAAAATCTTATTGAGCCCAAACAGCTGAAAAGTAGTGTATTACATTATGTTTGCCTAATTTTATAATGCTTTGAGCTGCTACGTCATATTTTACCATGTTTAAATATTTAAAGTCAGTGCAGAAAATGCATAATAAAGTCTGCGGATTCCATCTGGACCTGTTTATAAGCAACATACTGTATTTACAAACAGCTCCAGGCTTGTCCCAAGAGTTGGCCATTTTTAACATATTTTCTTTTCTCACTGTTGTGAGAAAGTGGCAAGGGTTCAAGTAACTGAAGTGGTGAAGGTTTACGGGAGGTTTTCTTGTATGATATCCAACAGAAAACAGGATTTCTTGGCTGCGTGACCTAATGGATGTGTTTAAATCTTTCCCCAGCCAATCTGACGGGTCACGTTGAGCGTGTGGGCATTGAGAACTTCGAGCTGCTGAAAGTGCTGGGAACAGGAGGTCAGTGCTAGTTCAAGTATTGAACCCTGTGTTCTCCTCTTATCTCTGTTCCTACTCCACTAACACATCGTTCTCCTCCTCCGGGCAGCTTACGGCAAGGTGTTCTTGGTTCGCAAGGTGAGCGGACATGATTTGTGTAAGCTGTATGCCATGAAGGTGCTGAAAAAGGCCACTATTGTGCAGAAGGCGAAGACGGCAGAACACACACGCTCGGAGAGACAGGTCCTCGAGCATATCAGACAGTCTCCTTTCCTGGTTACACTCCATTATGCCTTCCAGACAGACACCAAACTGCATCTCATTCTGGGTACGTTGACGCTCTCTCCTCTCTCCCGTGAGGATTTTTAAAAATGTGAATTGCATGTTATGCTTCGATTTTTCTTTTGCATTTAAAGGGATAGTTCACCCAAAAATTTAAATTCTGTCAGTAATTACTCGCCCTCATGTTGTTCAACCCCGTAAGACCTTCGTTCATCTTCGGAACACAAATTAAGATATTTTTGGTTAAATCTGAGAGCTGGATCACTCCTCCATAGGCTTCTAAGGGATTGAAACTTGTTCCCCGAAAAGTTATTAAAGACATCGTTAAAATAGTCCAAGTGACTACAGTGGCTCAATCTTAAGTTTATCAAGCGACGAGAATACTTTTTGTGCGCGTAAAACAGGCTTCAGTTCACTAGGCTAACAGCGCAGCGCTTCTGTGTTGTACGTCACACGCATGACCAGTGTCGGCCAATAGTGAGCTAACTGACTAGAGGCCCACAGAGAAAGAAATGAATAGTTGAAATAAAGTCATTATTTTTCTTTGTTTTTGCGCACAAAAAGTATTCTCGTCGTTTGATAAACTTAAAGGTATAGCGGAGGATTTTCTTTTTTCGGGTGGGTAGCCTATACTATTGGTCCACCTAAGTGTCAATCATTCTGGTGGTATGTTTACGTAATGCCGTCGTACGTGCTCGTCCCTATGTAGTTTTCGCTTTCTGCGCATGCGCACTATCAGGTGTATTATGTGTGATGAGTTACGGTTTCAGCCATTCCTTTGAAAATGGCTGAGGGTCGAAAGAGAAAAAATGTATACGAAGTGTATGATAAGAAGAGAAAGGCCGCAGAATATAGAAACAAGACCAGAGTGATTTTGGGTGAATATTTCACACGCTGGCGTGCGCTAAAAGCACAGGTTGGGCTTCCCACTGATGCCGCAGTCGCGAAGATTCTACTAGACAGGTAAAGTTTGTCATGCTATTTGGAGAAATCCATTTAAAATCACTGCTAGTAAAAGTTAATGTAAGCTATGATTAGCGATGCTAGCCCCGGCAGAAGTCATGCACCGCGTAGACACGGTAAACATCTCAATTTGTCTAAAGTAGCCTTATGACCAAATGGTAAATGGTATCACGCTGAAATATTCTAAAACCTTGTTTGTTCATTTTCGATAATTATAATGTGTTCACCATAGTATTTATTACACAAATGCAACAAGCTACTTCTCCATTGCATATCATGTCTTGAGTCCTCGGTCACTCAATCGATCAGTATAATAAGTAAATAAAACACGGAAGGGCATTTGACATTTTGTCTTGCATGAATGTTTTTGAGTTAGTTTATAATTTGCAACATAATTGTGCCACCAAAACGTGACTACCCAAATTTGGATGCCCTTCCAAACAATCTACTTTGATGCATATCTGTGCCGTAAAATATAAAATATGTCTTATGCTTGTACTATTAGACATTCTCTGGTCTGACATAGTGGAAACGACGTGGACGAGGTGAACTAGGCTCGTGCACGCTCTCTCGTGCACACGTTTAATAGGCGTTCCCTCTCGGGAGCAAATAGAGTGTTGCGCATGTGGCGGGTCTTCTCTAAAATTCGGAAAGATCCTCCGCTATACCTTTAAGATTGAGCCACTGTAGTCACTTGGACTATTTTAACGATGTCTTTTCGGGGAACAAGTTTCAATCCCTTAGAAGCCTATGGAGGAGTGATCCAGCTCTCAGATTTAATCAAAAATATCTTAATTTGTGGAAGATGAACGAAGGTCTTACGGGGTTGAACAACATGAGGGCGAGTAATTACTGACAGAATTTACATTTTTGGGTGAACTATCCCTTTAAAAGTGCAATCTGTTCAGCAGAACTTTTGCTCTGCATTGCTCACCAGTATTGTTACAGTGAACTATGAGTGTCTAATATTTAGGGTATTTGGCCATCAAGTGTGATTCAGTCATTAGAAGCATTTAGTCAGTCTGACTGCAAATAGCTTAGTGAGCAAGTGTATACTGATATCTCACTTCACAGGAAGTGGGCTGGGAAATTTACCCATCAGTCATTGTGCACGACCTCAGGCATTTTTATTCAGCTTAATTAACCTCAGAAGTGGTTTACTGAGCAATACGAGGGAGGATGTAAAGTGCACCAGATATATGACCGTTTGAAAACCATTATTACAATGTCCACCTGTTATAACAGTTAAGAATATATATGTATTATAAATATTATTAACATTGTAGCAGTATTTTATTAATTAAATAATTAGTTTATTTTACAAAATTCAGGGATTCAATTTTGTCATTTTTTAAAATAAATATATAATAGTATATTTATATTTTTATATAAATACACATACACTACTGTACAGAAATTTGAAACCAGTGAAATAAGTGTCTGTTCACCAAAGCTACATTTATTTGATCAAAAATAGCTAAAAACAATAATATTGTGAAATGTCATTACAATTTAAAATAACTTTTTTTTTAAAATTTTTTAAATGTAATTTATGCCTGTGATGCAAAGCTGAATTTTCAGCATCATTACTCCAGTCTTCAATGTCAGATGATCCTCAATCCATCAATTTAATACATCCTTATTGAATAAAATAATGCATTTCTTTAAAAAAAAAAAAAAAAATCTTACTGACCCCCCATTTAAACGGTACCATTTAATTTATTTACATCTATTTGAAATAATTATTTGAGTGAAAAAAACAATTTCATCAAACTTGAAACCCCATATCTGTGTGACTCAAGTGTTGTTTTGGCGTTCCAATAAACTGAACGTCTATCTATTCTGAGTGTGTGTAGATAACAGTGAACACCCTGTGAATTGTAACACAGTGTATTTGCTATAATAATGAAAAGCAGAAGCCTGTATACCACTACAGAAACTCTTAGCTTTTGTGGTATCGCATGTCTGCATGAAAGCAGGATTTTGCAGTAACTGCACAATACCAGGTGCATTTGAATATAAAACTATCATTAACCAGTTGCAATTTTGTTTTCTATATCTTAAATCATAGACTATGTGAATGGAGGTGAGCTCTTCACACACTTGGTCCAACGGGTTCGCTTTAAAGAGCAAGAGGTTACCTTGTACAGTGGGGAGATTGTACTAGCACTGGAGCACTTGCACAAGGTAAAATTGCACACTTATTCATTTCCTTTGCAATCTGACTGAACGGTGCCTCATTTTGAGAGAAGAAGTTCCTTCCTTTACTCAGGAGGAGGTACTTCTCTCTCCTGCCTACTCAGATCAATTCCTCACTCAGATAGCCATTTATCTGCACTCTGCAGTCTTCAAAATTTCTCTAATGCTGTGTTTACATAAAAAGAGGAAGAGAAGTATTTTTAATGCATGCTTGTTCTGTGCACAGCAACCATTATTCAGAGAGGAGAGAGTTGCCCGGGGGCGTTTACAGAGTTTGTAGAAAGGACCATGACAGTGAGATTAACTTTGTTTTGGTTCAGTCTCATTTTTTGTCATTTCCTATTATGTTGCCATTTATTATTTATTAAAGTAGCAGTGCATTTTCCAGGTGAATGGCTGTATTTTATGACCCCAGAGAAGGTTGTAAACTCAGCAGATGAACAAGTAATTTTTGCAAGGATGAAAAAAGAAGGGATGAATGATGACATGAATTTGAAGTATTTGGTCTCACATCTAAACATAAGACCTTATTCGGTTCTGTTTGTTTTTCAGCTAGGAATCGTCTACAGAGATCTAAAACTTGAGAATATACTTCTTGATTCAAACGGTCACATTGTGCTGACGGATTTTGGCCTTAGTAAGGAATTTCATGAGGTGAGTTTGTATTTATATATTTTTCTCTTTTCAGAAACTCATTTTGCATTTTGGATTCTTGCCAGTTCTCTAAATCTTATCAAAAAATAAATGATCAAAATCACTGTGTTTGTTCACAAACATTATGCATTTTAAAATTGTGTCAGGTACTGATAAGCTGATAATGATTGTCACGTTATGGCCAATAACCAATAAATGGCAAATATTATAAATCTATACTATTTTGTCTTAAAATTAAAACATTAATAATAAAAAAAAAAAAGTAATCAATTGTTTCAATGCTACAGGTGAATTTAGGCAAAACAGCTTTATAATGTTCTGTAACCTGTTAAAAATTACATTTAGTAGCGTCGTTAAAATAAATTATGTTAAAGTGTTTTTAAAGAATACATTTAAATGGCCATTAGGTAATGGCAAAGGTAGAAATAAAAAATAAAAATATACACACACACACACACACACACACACACACACACACACACACACACACACACACACACACACACACACACACACACACACACACACACACACACACACACACACACACCAATAAACTGTGTACCAATATATTGTGCATCTCTAAAGTACAATGTTCCCTCTAAACTTCACTTGAAGGAAGATTAAAACATTTTCATCGTTTCTAGAGTCTGTCTGTATGCACTGATTTTCAGTATGGAAGTGAAACTAATGTGCAGAAATACACAGTGCTGATTAATTCATGAGATAAAGACTGCATCCTAGCACAGTCTTCCTAGTTCATAGTAACTGGATTAGGATTATTTTTCATACAATTCTGGATCAAATAATTTATAATTCTGGTTATTGAAAAGCATGCTCGGAGTCAGGGCAGAACATCACAGATAAGTGCCGTGCAGTGTGCAAAACTGCTTGCTAAGCGGATATATCACAAAACCATGTGCTCACCCTGTGCAAACAAACATACGTGGGAGCCATCAGATAAGTTGCTGTCCAGACAAGGACAAAAATACCAAATAAGCTTCGAAAGTAAAAGTGTATCACACACTTGTAAGGTTGTGCACAGCACAGTCAGAGAAAAAAAAGACAAGCACTGATTTCACCCACTGGTTCAAGAACTACCATCCTGACACAGCCTAAATATTATAAATATATATTGTGAAATATTACTTCTATTTAAAATAACTATTTTCTATTTTAATAAATGTGATGACAAAGCAGAATTTTCAGCATCATTTCTCCAGTCTTCAGTGTCACATGACCTATTCTAACATGCTGATTTGGTGCTCGAAATAGTTATAAAATGTTTTGCTGCTTAATATTTATTTTGGAAACTGTGATGCATTTTTTTCAGGATTCTTTAAATAGAAAGTTGAATAGAATAGCATTTATTTGAAACCGAAATCTTCAGAAAAAGAAAAATCTTACTGACCCCAAATTTTTTAAACAGTAATGTATATTTAAATTAGGGCTGTGAAATGATTAATCACGATTAAAAGTTTGTGTTTACATAATACATGTGTGTACTGTGTATAATTATTTTGTATATAAATACACACACATGCATGTATATATTTAAGAAATATTTGCTTATATATATATATATATATAATTTGTATTACATATATAAATATTTTATATATAAATAACACATTTTACTTAAATATATAAATGTATGTGTGTGTATTTATATATACAAAATAATTATACACAGTACACACATGTATTATGTAAACACAAACTTTTAATCGTGATTAATCGTTTCACAGCCCTAATTTAAATATATTTGTAAATATTATTATATTGTTTTTTTTTGTTACTGTAAAAATGTAATGCGTCAAACCTCTAAAACTGAAATGGCGTAATGAAGAAATTGTGTTTCTTTATTGTGAAAAAGTTTCTTTGTTATGAATGACCCAGTGTACTTGTGGGAACAGATGGTTGGCTCCTGGGTTTGTACAAAATAAAGTTTTTTTACTGGAACATTGTGTTAGATTGAAATGCCAGTTTGAGAACTACTGGGAGGGTAAAACAAGTTATTTAACTAGACAGGCCAGCACGCGTTTATTATTTCACAGCTGTTGTTGTCATGACATTGGGAACATCTCAGTACTCAAACTTTCATGGCTTTCATGTATGCTTGATAAGAGTGAATTTATATTAAAACATTAAAGGTACACTGTAACTATGCATGCATTTTGTGAAAAAATATATTGCTTTGGTTGTGCTTTGGCTCTGCGTTACTTAGGCGGATGAATATGGTTCTTTCTCATAACTAAAAAAAGAGAGAGATTATACTACTACTCATACAAAATTCACTAGGCTTAAGAAATATTACCAGTTTAGATGGAAAGGATCTCAAACTGACTAGCTGAGACCAGTGGTTCCCAACCTTTTTTTGTCTGAGACCCCCTTTTTCCCAAGAAAATATGTTTAGGGCCCCCTTCACATTTAATGATATTGTCGCTCTTGTAAGCTTACAGCAAGGATGACAAAATGTTTTGTTTTTAAACATACAGTATGTTTATTACTATAACCAGATATTTTTATGCACAAATAATAGCGTATAATATTGTAAATACTATAACAAAAACAAATTAATTAAAAAATGTAAGCCTATTAATTGGCCCTATTTGAAATGCAATAACAAAATTATCAGTATTCACACTGGTGTGTAGGGAAAAATAATTAATATAGGCTATTACAAAATGACTGGTGTCTGGGACCTCGTTGAAAACCCATTTTTTGGTCAGCCAGGGGATCGTGAATAAAACTAGCTAATGTAATATGATCGTTTGGCGCTCTAGCGATTAATAAACATGCGTTTATTAACAGAATAATGCGTCTTGCGGAAGAACATTGTAGCCGGAACTACTTCTCTGTTTACGTCTATGGCGAGTCACTGGGTTACACCGCAGCGGTGCGACCCGAACCAGTGTAAAATAGTCCCAATGTAAACACTTATTATAGGCAGTGTTGGGGGTAACTTATTACAAGTAACTTGAGTTACGTAATCAGATTACTTTTTCAAGTAACTAGTAAAGTAACGTATTACTTTTTCAATTTACAACAAAATATCTGAGTTACTTTTTCAAATAAGTAACGCTAGTTACTTTTTCACATTTATTGACTGACAGCTCTTCTGTCCCCATGTTGAGAGAAATAAAGTGAGGTGTTATGTGCATTTGCATTGAACATGCATTTACTCATCTCACTTGCACAAAAACATTCAGAATTCCTCAAAATGAATAAAAACAGTCAAATGCAATCTCAGAATTTTGTGCAAAAGTTTTATAATTAACTATGTTAAATTACACTAAATATACTTTATGTATTTAATCTCACTTTATTAACCAATGTCTTTGCTGCTGACCTACAATGATCTAATTCAACCATACTAATAAGCAAAAATGACTTTAGATTAGGTTTAGAAATAAGAGTGTTGAACTTCCTTCTCCTGTATCCTATTGTTATTTAATCAAGAACAGCAGCAGCTGAAAGGTTTGTTTGAGCGGCGCCCTCTACTGTACAGTAGTAAATATGCATTTCCTTCAGCCTTGTTTCCTTCAGCCTTGTTTCCTGCAGCTTATTCATTTAACTTTTGATGTGAAAGGGCCTTAACAATTGGCAAAAATAGATTGTTTTAGCTGTTAAAAAACAAACAAACAAGCCCATGCAGGTGAGAAAAAGTAACGCAAAAGTAATGTAATGCATTACTTTCCATAAAAAGTAACTAAGTAACGTACTTAGTTACTTTTTTGGGGAGTAACGCAATATTGTAATGCATTACTTTTAAAAGTAACTTTCCCCAACACTGATTATAGGTGTACCATAGTGACTCAGGATAAGACAAAAACACAGTTTTGGAAAATGGATTCATGATGTACTCGATCATTATATAATTTTAGTAAATTTTTAACACAAAAAAAGTTACGGACTGCTGCTTTAATGCTCACTGTTCAACACTTTTCAAAATATGACGCAACCCCCCCAAAGAGCTCGCTGACGCCCCCTTGTGGGCCGAGACCCCCCTGTTGGTAACCGGTGCTGTAATAGACATGGTACTTCCTTAAAAATAAAATTCCAGCACAGCGTTGCAAAAACCACAATGAAATGACCCTTCACAATAGATAACGATTTATAATTAACTCTGTTATGGCCATTTATCTATTCAATAAAATACCTTACTCACCTGTTGAGTAATAAAAACACCATCTCCACTTTTACAACATTTTAAATCCGTCAGTTCTAAAAAATCCAAGCAAATATTGATTCTTGTTTTATGAGCTCTGTCGCATTCTCCTTTGGCCAGCAGACTCTCCTCTGTTCAGCGTTTTTATTTTTAGGTTTAGGTTTAGCTGCTTCATGTCAACCTTCCTCGCTCATTGTGACAACTAGCCTATGCCACACCATGTCAGAGGAGCAACTTTTCTCTATTTACGGATATGACGAGACACACACGGGCGAGTGATGCATGCACGCAATTTCCAGGTCTAAAATACAAACACTTATAACAGGCTTAACATAGTGAATCAGAGTAACACAAAAACATGTTTTGGAAGAAGGACTGATGCTATTGATATTTAAATACATTGTCTACCTTTAAACTGTTCCTTATTAAAAACGCCCAGACTTTTGTGTAATGGGTGTATGAGGCAAATGTTGAAAGATCTGTATTCAGAGAGTTCTTGTTGCATCGTTGTCTGGGGTTTTGACATTCATCCATGAGAAAAGTTAACAAATATCTTAGCTAACAAATGATTGTTTATTCCCGGGGACCACCCAATATCCCACACATGCATGTCCTGCTCTGTTAGAGATGTTCTGTTGGATGTAATAGCTCACGATGAACCTTCTGCCGTCCCATGGATGCAATTATAACGCACGGCTGTCATGCATGTTTTGATCGTGCTCTTTAAGATTATATTAACTTTTTGTTTTTCTCAGTTTTGACCTTTGTGGTACCAAATAACAACCCATTTCAGCCAGAATTTATTTTATGAGTGTGGTTTGAAAATACGCCTGCGACTATTAAGACTTTATAGCATAGATTTGAACCAGCACACATAAAACGAGTAAATTCTTCCGGCAGAAATATGCTGATTATGAGATGCATAAAAATAAAATCAGTTGATAAATGTACTCAGGAACTTTTAATTATAAAAGCCATGTGCTTGTATTGGTATTCAAATATGGCAAGATTGTTAAATGCTCATAGGATATTAAAGAAGATTGTTCCAGATGTTTTCATGCATTTCATTCCATAATACCGCATAATTCAGAAAGCAGTTTTGCCCAATTTAGAAAGCACAGATGGTGCGTTTAGTCTTAGACACAACGCCATCTAAGTGCAGTAATTAATCATTCTAGACTGAAGAATCTTGTTTCGATGTCTAGGTTTACATTTAATTGTATTTTTAACTTTTGAAAGACTATGTTGCGATCGAAGTGTGCTAGGAAACAGACTAATATGAAATTATACTCAAAAGTTTGGGGTCCGTAACATTTTCTTTTTGTAAGAAATTAATATTTTTATTTAGCAAGGACAGATTTAATTGATCAAATGTGACAGTAAAGACATTTATAATGTTACTGTTTTAAAGGAATGCTGTTCGTTATAAGCATCTAGTCATTAAAGAATCCTAAAAAAAGTTTCCACAGAAATATTAAACAGAACTGTTTTCAACATTGATATTAATAACTTTTTCTTGAGCATTAAATTAGCATAATTTAGCATGATTTCTGAAGGATCATGTGACACTGAAGACTGGAGTAATGATGCTGAAAATTCAGCTTTGCCGTTACAGAAATAAATTACATTTTAAAGTATATTCAAATAGAAAACAATTCTTTTAAATTATATTATTGTTTCACAACACTTCTGTTTTTACTGTATTTCTGATCAAATAAATGCCACCTTGGTGAGCATTAGAGACATTTAAAAATCTTGCCAACCCTAAACTTTGGAACGGTAGTGTAAATATTTAAATTACTTCTGAACGTTACTGTCAGCAGTGTTTGCACAGACAGAAGACAAAACTGATGAATAAAGTTCCACATGATACTTTAAAAATAATCCACAGGAAAATAGTCCAAAAGATAGCAGCAAATATACTCAACTCCAACGTGACCAGACATGGATGAATGAATTACCATGACAACAAAAGAGTGGCGGGAAAATAGAACAAAGGACAACAGGAACTAATGAATTCAAACTAAAAGTCTGTGAAAACAGGAACTAACTGAACACAATTGTGTCAGTTACAGCAATGCCAGCTCATAATAATAATAATAATAATTTGTTACATTTATATAGCGCTTTTCTGGGTACTCAAAGCACTTCACATGGATGGAAGAATCTCCTCAACCACCACCAATGTGCAGCATCACCTGGATGATGCGACGGTGGCCATATTGTGCCAGAACGCCCATCACACACACACCAGCTTACTGGTGGAGAGGAGACCAATGAGTGATGAAGCAAATCAGTGTATATGGATGATTAGGAGGCCTTGATGGAGGCAAATTGGGCCAGGACACCGGGTTTACACCTCTACTCTTTTTCGAAGGACATCCTGGGATTTTTAATGACCACAGAGAGTCAGGACCTCGGTTTAACGTCTCATCCGAAGAACGGGACCAAACTCGTGAAAAAATAGTTTATACTAGTACGTTTTTTCTGGTTACACTTTATATTAGGTGTCTTTAACTACTTGCATAACAATGTGTACAGTGTATTTATTGTGTCCATGTTGTATTGCAGAATCTGTGCTGCTATTGAGGTGTGATACGGGTAAGATTAGGGACAGGTTTGGTAGTATGGGTCGGTTTAAGGCTGGGTTAAGGGGTAAGGGAAGGGTCAACAGTGTAATTATAGATGCAATTACAAAATATGCAGGTGTTCTTTAAATAAAGTACAATGTAAAAACATGTACTCAATAAGTGCATTGTATCAAATTATTAATTTAAATGTTAGTTTATAGTAGTTAAAGACACCTAATATAAAGTGATGCCAGTTTTTTTTTTTATTCTTTATTTTCAGTCATTACAGAATAAAAGTAGTTATAGTATCAGTCCATTTGCTGTTTTTTTAATTTTTTTAAAAACAAGACATATACATACTTTGAACAATTAGGGAGAGAAAAAAATGTGCATTATAAAATATACAAATAACTACATTGTTTACGACATAAAAGGAGAGGATAGGGAGGAAGACGGAAAAATAAAGCACAGGATCATTAATTCAGCACCTCTACGAAGTCTGGTTTTAAGGGCCTTACATATTTAACCCATTTGTCCCACAGACTAATAAATATACTTTTCTTAAGACGAATGGAAAAGGTAATTGCTTCCATTACGTATATCTCATTTACATTATCAATAATAGAGACTGTGGGAGGGTCGGGAAGCAGCCAACGTCTTGTAAATGCTTTTTTGCAGGCAGATGTAAGAATGGCATATACACGCACCTAAGGGATTATTAGGAACACCTGTTCAATTTCTCATTAATGCAATTATCTAATCAACCAATTACATGGCAGTTGCTTCAATGCATTTAGGGGTGTGGTCCTGGTCAAGACAATCTCCTGAACTCCAAACTGAATGTCAGAATGGGAAATTAAGGTGATTTAAGCAATTTTGAGCGTGGCATGGTTGTTTGTGCCAGACGGGCCGGTCTGAGTATTTCACAATCTGCTCAGTTACTGGGATTTTCACGCACAACCATTTCTAGGGTTTACAAAGAATGGTGTGAAAAGGGAAAAGCATCCAGTATGCGGCAGTCCTGTGGGCGAAAATGCCTTGTTGATGCTAGAGCTCAGAGGAGAATGGGCCGACTGATTCAAGCTGATAGAAGAGCAACTTTGACTTAAATAACCACTAGTTACAACCGAGGTATGCAGCAAAGCATTTGTGAAGCCACAACACGCACAACTTTGAGGCGGATGGGCTACAACAGCAGAAGACCCCACCGGGTACCACTCATCTCCACTACAAATAGAAAAAAGAGGCTACAATTTGCAAGAGCTCACCAAAATTGGACAGTTGAAGACTGGAAAAATGTTGCCTGGTCTGATGAGTCTCGATTTCTGTTGAGACATTCGGATGTTAGAGTCAGAGTTTGGCGTAAACAGAATGAGAACATGGATCCATCATGCCTTGTTACCACTGTGCAGGCTGGTGGTGGTGGTGTAATGGTGTGGGGGATGTTTTCTTGGCACACTTTAGGCCCCTTAGTGCCATCGTTTAAATGCCACTGCCTACCTGAGCATTGGTTCTGACCATGTCCATCCCTTTATGGCCACCATGTACCCATCCTCTGATGGCTACTTCCAGCAGGATAATGTCACAAGGCACGAATCATTTCAAATTGGTTTCTTGAACATGACAATGAGTTCCCTGTTCTAAAATGGCCCCCACAGTCATCAGATCTCAACTCAATAGAGCATCTTTGGGACGTGGTGGAACGGGAGCTTCGTGCCCTGGATGTGCATCCCACAAATCTCCATCAACTGCAAGATGCTATTCTATCAATATGGGCCAACATTTCTAAAGAATGCTTTCAGCACCTTGTTGAATCAATGCCACGTAGAATTAAGGCAGTTCTGAAGGCGAAAGGGGTTCAAACACAGTATTAGTATGGTGTTCCTAATAATCCTTTAGGTGAGTGTAAGTATTTATCAGCAGTTCTGGACAAGAACTCACAATTCCCCAAAAACAGAGAGGAAAACTGTAAAGGTACTTTATTGTTGAGTATAGTAGTTAAGATCTTGTGAAACTCTGCCCAAAATGGTTTGATCTTTGGGCATTCCCAAAACACATGCCAGTGATCAGCCGCCCGAGCGCCACACAGCCTCCAGCATTTAGCACCACCTGGGTCAAAATGTAATTTTCGCTTCGGTGTCATAAAAAAACGAATACAACATTTCCAATTAAACTCACGCCATGTATGAGAGTTTGTACATTTCCATTGAAACTCGCATATATTTAACCAGTCATCTGTAGATATTGACACATTGCTTTCCTTTTCCCATTTTTCTTTTATGTAGTCTGAGGAGTGGGTATTTTTCACCAAGAAACCTTTGTAATACTTAAAAATAACCCCCTTAACTGTAGCATTTTTATATGCAATCAAAATTGTTTTGGATATTGGGTCATTAAGTGATGCCAGAATTTGAAAAAGTAGTAAACAAAGGAATTCCTACTGTTTCTGTGTGAATTTTGCCTTGAGTTCAAAACTGATTGGTCCATAGTTAGTGAACATTGTGAGATGACGCTTCCACTGTAGTAGATAACTGGCTTATGGTAGATTTATGATAATTTGTGTTTTCAATTGTGTAAACTCCTTCGCATTCATGATGTATTGAATCATGACTTGGTGTAATGGTGTAACATGGTGTAATTGCTGATATCCAGCCCTAAACAGCACATTCATTTATATCTACACTTCCACAAAAAAAAAAAAAAAAAAACTGAAACTTTAGAAGAAACAGTACAGTTTTTAAAAAAAATGTTTTAGGGGTTTTTACAAACAGTAAAATGAACACTTTTTTTCTCTTGTAGGTGGAGAGGACTTATTCCATCTGCGGCACTGTTGAGTACATGGCGCCTGAGATTGTAGCGGGAGGAGAGTCAGGACATGACAAGGTAAAGTGAAGCGCTCATCCATCCATTCACCACATTTTAAAGGACAATTCCGGCCAAAAATGAACCTAGGGCTAAATAACACATGGGTACCGAGTCGACCGTTCTCTGGGATGCGTTTTCATGATAATCGAATGTACCCAGTTTTAACTTTAGTTTTAGTTTAACCACAGATTAGCTTATAATGCTAGTGTATGGGGCATCGAATAAGTAATAATAAAAATTAACACGGTAGCATAATGAGGGTCTCTACCTGCAAACTGAAGCATTGAGAACTTTGTAAGTGTACAGACAGTTTAATAAGAAGATACTTTACAAAGACAGTACACTTCTCGTATACAAGCAGGAGCCATCTTTGGAAAACAGACTCGACCAGTCGAATCATGTACGCCGAGCCAAGTGCGCTGAACTGTGACTATCGACCAGCACGTAGCACGGCGTTCGTGGTTCGACTGGTCGGGACTGTTCTCCAAAGATGGCTCCTGCTTGTATACGAGAAGTGAACTGTCTTCATGAAGTATCTTCTTATTAAACTGTCTGTACACTTACAAAGTTCTCAAAGCTTCAGTTTGCAGGTAGAGACCCTCATTATGCTAGCGTGTTAGTGTGGGGCTATTTTGAGCCTTGTTAGCCTTGTTTTATTTTTACTTATTCTATGCCCCATACACTAGCGTTAAGATAATCTGTGGTTAAACTAAAACTAACGTTAAAACGGGATACATCCGATTATCATGAAAACGCATCCCAGAGAACGGTCGACTCGGTACCCATGTGTTATTTAGCCCTAGGTCCATTTTTGGCCAGAATTGTCTTTTAATTACATGAGTAATTTTTTTTAGTATACACAGCAACTTTAAGTTTGACTTTATTGAACAGTCATTCATTCATTCATTCATTCATTTAAATTATCCAGCATACATTTGAATGTGCTGTTGGGAATATAACCAGTGTGATGTACCAATGTTGTCCTGCAGGCGGTGGACTGGTGGAGCATGGGAGTTCTGATGTACGAGCTGTTGACCGGAGGCTCTCCTTTCACTGTCGATGGCAATGAGAACTCCCATTCTGACATTGCCGAGTAAGACCAGCACATACGTACACCAATACATGATGCAGTGGCGTGCACAGACCTCCTCAGGGGCAGGGGCGGAGGGACCAAAAAGGGCACTAAATAAAAAACATTATTATTTCTTGATTTTTTTTTTGTTTCTATTCTTTCTTTCCTTGGCATTCTAAGAAAATATGTTGATACAATTATTAGAATGCATAACACATCAACTGAAAATAGGGAAATTATGATAATATTACTAAATATTATTTACGGTACCAAACAAAACAGTGAAAATCAAGAAGGTAATTATGGAAAATTAATTTTTATTTTTATTGATGTTGTATTGTATGTATTATATGTATGAAAGACAGTGTTAGCTATCATGAATCAGTAACACTACAATAAGGTTTCATTATTAAAATTATCTAAATGAACTGCACTTCTACAGCATTTATTAATCTTAGTTAATATTAATTTCAGCATTTACTAAAACATTAAAATCAAAGGTTGTATTTGATATCATTAGTTAATGCACTGACTGTGACATAACATGAATAAACAATTAACAGTTGTAGTATTAACTAAGATATAGCCAACAGTAACAATTGTGTTGCTCATGGTTAGTTCATACATGAGTAATGAACAAATGAACCTTATTGTAAAGCGTTACTATGAAATCAAAGATATAAGTTCCTTACAATTTAGAGTTGGACATGGACTTAAGATTTAATTTAACTGACTGTTAGATGTATTTCCTCTTGCACTTTTTTCCTTGGATAAAAACGAATGACATTGTCACTCAGAATGCGTCTGAAATCGAGTTATACTTTTATTGTAAAAATAACTTGCATGCTGCAGCAACTTTTCGAGTAGCATGGTGATGGTAGGATAAATGTAATTTTCCGTATTAGCTTAAACGTTACCTGCTGCTCGTTTGAAGAGAACTGCTGCGTACCAGAACCGTTAAACGCGTATGAGGCGCTGCAAAGGAAACTCCGCCTACCACTTCCCCGCCAAATTTCTTTTTGTTTGCCAAATTTAATATTTGTTTGTATTATTATTGTTAGTAGCAAGGGTGTGTAAGTGTGTTATATATTATAATATTTATAATAATAATTGTTATTATTTACAATTATCAGAAAAGGGCACCATACATTTTACAGTAAAAAAAACTGGCTTTACCTTCACATTGTAGAGCACAGCGTCTTCTCAACATGATGCTGTCCAGTATCATCAGGAATCGGCTGCAGGTTTTGAGGTTCAAGTTTTCCTGTCTGCGCGCGCAATATGCTAATGTTTCGTCTTGACGTCACAACGAAACGGCTTATGACTCGTTTGAAAAATTATTAATTTCATTGACTCAGAGTTGACTCTTACTTTTGAAAGACAATAACTTTATATACGGTGCACTTTCAGATTTAAAACTTTGGAGGATGTTTTCATTCACTTAGAGCTATGTTACACACTACATGAAAGGTCATTTTCAAAAATCCATAAATGTGGCGTCCCACCCCCGTGCACGCCACTGACATGATGGGATGAGAACTTTAAGGAATTTAAAGGGATAGTTCACCCAAAAAGAAAATTTTGTCATCATTTTGTCACCCTCAAGTTGTTGCAAACCTGTATGAATTTTTTTCTTCTGCTGAACACAGAGGAAGATATTTTGAAGAATGTCAGTAACCAATCAATTGATTTTTCAGTGGGGTCCATCAACCTTTTTGGTTACCCATATTCTTTAATGTATTCTTTCATATTCTTACCCATATTCAAAAATCCCTTTTATGGATTTTTGAAAATGACCTTTCATGTAGTGTGTAACATAGCTCTAAGTGAATGAAAACATCCTCCAAAGTTTTAAATCTGAAAGTGCACCGTATATAAAGTTATTGTCTTTCAAAAGTAAGAGTCAACTCTGAGTCAATGAAATTAATAATTTTTCAAACGAGTCATAAGCCGTTTTCGTTGTGACCTCAAGACGAAACATTAGCATATTGCGCGCGCAGACAGGAAAACTTGAACCTCAAAACCTGCAGCCGATTCCTGATGATACTGGACAGCATCATGTTGAGAAGACGCTGTGCTCTACAATGTGAAGGTAAAGCCAGTTTTTTTTACTGCCCAAGGACGAGCATGTGAAGAATCAGTGGTTAAAGTTCATCGTTACCATGATACCACAGCAGTATAATCCTAGACTTTTGCTGTGCTCCCTTTATTTTACTGACGACTGCTTCTCAAATCTCGGAGTTCAATGCAGGTTTCGCAAACCGCTTGCTCTTGAAAGATGGTGTTCAAAATACTTTGTTTTGAGTTTTATATTCTGTTTGGTCTCATGCTAACTGGTTAACACATTATTACTGTCTTACTGAAATACTTCTGCTAATCTGCTAAAACTGTGTCTATTAATGCAGACTATCTGTCGTTCTCACTAGTTTGAGGAAAGATTAAGCATAGAGCAAGATTTGTTTTATCAATGTTTATGTTACAGTCATTTACGCTAGAGCTCGGCTAATGTATAAACTGTTATTGATACAGTTTCCACATGTTTACCGCAATAAATTAGAAAAATACTCTGTAAATATATAAGTACAAGTAAAATAATCGGTTTGTTGATGGACATGCACTTGTTAATGCTTATGTTGAGGAATTACAGTTGCAACATCTCATAATGTGCCTCAAACTGAGTAGCGTATCACTGAGAAACACTGAGTCCTGCTCGAGTCGTCCTTGCGATGGAGGTTCGGGTTGAATAACTAGTTCTTCCAGTGTTTCATCATCGGACTCGCGCTCGGATTGATATGGTCAAATCGATGTCATTGTTCGTTACTGTGTTTAGTTCACGGTGTAGGAAGACTCAGGACACGCACAGCTGACTTTGTTATGGCAATGGGCATTTTTGTTTTCGACACGCGCGCTGTACACGGTAGACCAATCACAACAGACTGAGCTGTATGGCCAATCAGAGCAGAGTAGTTTGCGGAAAGGAGGGATTTGGAGAGAAAATGTGGTGATGTGCAAATATAATATGAGAAAATTAAAAAAAATTGACCTTTGATGCATGTAAACCTGTTGTAGGAGACTCCAAAACAACATGAGGAAACTTTAAAATAGCATAATAGGGGCACTTTAAAATATCTTCTTTTGTGTTCAGCAGAAGAAAAATATTCATACGGGTTTGGAACAACTTGAGGGCGAGTAAATGATGACAGAACTTTCGTTTTTGGGTGAACTATCCCATTAACTATTTTGAATATGATTGTGATTCTTCTTAGCAACTCTGGTTCAATTAATAATTCTTTAAGTTCTTTGTTGAACTAAATTAAAAATGCTTATTTCATTTGTTAATTTTGATAAAATACCACTTACTAAAATAAGAAGTCCGTTAACTACACTGATTTTAGTATCATACCTACATACACATACAAATATTTAGTTTTGTTCATTTTGAATTGGACATGATGAAATTTGATGACAGATAAGAGTAATTTATTCAAGAATCAGACTTAAATGGATCTGAAAGCACATGGATCTTAAACGGATCTGAAAATGAATTTTTTTAAATGGTTACTTTTTTGTGGAACTTGCTCTGAATAAAAAGTTTTTTTTGGTTCTTGTTCTCTGTACGCCTTTATGTGGTTAAGTTTATGTTAGTTTCCTTTTCATTATCTAGAAGTCCATCTTGTTTCGTAATCATGAGGTGAATATTTGGTTGCATCAGCATGTTCACAAAATATCATCAAATTACCTATTTAAAGCTGCAGTATTTTTTAATAAAATTCAAATACGAATCTGCAGGTAGAGTACGGTTTTGGTTAATTATCTCTCTTACCCCAATAGGAGAATTATGAAAAAGGATCCTCCATTCTCCAAAGACATGGGGCCTCTGGCCAAAGACATTATCCAGCGACTGCTAATTAAAGACCCAAAGAAGAGGCTGGGCTCTGGCCCCTCGGGGGCCCAGAATGTGAAAAGCCATCCATTTTACCAGGCAAGACTTACTTTCCACAAAAATTCCTTTTAAAAGAGAAGTACAACTATTTCCCTTGTAATTTCCTTGGCTTGTTAAAGTTCATTCAGGCTTTGAGGGACCAACATCAAAAATGTTTGACTTTTGTTGCTTCAGAAAATGAATTGGGAGGATTTAGCTGCTAAAAAGGTTCCAGCTCCTTTTAAACCTGTAATTCGCGATGAGCTGGATGTGAGCAACTTTGCAGAGGAGTTTACGGAGATGGACCCGACCTACTCTCCAGCGGCACTTCCAAACAACTGTGACCGCATCTTCCAGGTAGTGGAATTAATAACTGTTCTGTAATGGCATATATATATATTATATATATATAGTCTTTGCAGGTTGGGCTGCTCTAACATGATGTGTAAAAGTGAGGAATTTAAGACAGAAATGTATTAATATTGCACAAGATCAGGGGCGGCACTAGGGCTGTGCTAAGGGGGCTTAAGCCCCGAATGTTTTTAGAAAAGCCCCGAATATTTTGTTACCTTGTCTTTCTCATAGAGCAAAACAATTAATCAGAAAAACAAATGTGAATAAGATTACAGCTGCCGCGATTACCTAATCATGAAAAGAGCATATTACAGTTTTATTTATATTTTTCCCTTTGCATTAAAGGTACTAACAACGTGCTTTTGTAGCGTTGAGCATTGTAGCCAAGCACAGACATGTATGTTGAATGCATCGGCCAATCAGAGGCGTTTAAATTAGTTGTTTTTTTTTAAATAAAATTTTGCCTTTTTTAATTGAAAATATGCTATAATTTCCTTGATTCGTGTAGAGAGAAAATATGCATACTTAAAAATAAAATATTATTTGCAAATAGTTTAAATTATTTCACTAATACAATAAGCCTTTCTTTTTCTTTATTCCCTCAAATTAATTTAAATTAATTAATTCCTTTAAATAAAAATAACCAATTTTAGTTTGGGCTGAAGCCCCGGATATCCACTGACCTTAGAACTGCCCCTGCACAAGATTATAATAATTCTCATCAGTTTTTATGTTGACTGGGTTCCAAAAACATCAATGTGAATAATGTGAAAGTGGATGCTAATAAAGATAATTTTAACATTTGTAAATATGATTATTATACATTCTACCCCCTGTGCAATATTTATGGATAATGTTTCAGTTTCTAATAAAGTTACCTTGCAACATTTACACACCAATGCAATTTTTACTTGCATTTGACAAATGTTGATTTTTTTATCGAATGACACCAAATATTATTGCTAAAATTATATGAACATGGACTACTGTTTATAAGTTTGGGGTCTTTGATCACCAAGGCTGCATTTATTTATTAAACAAATATCATTTATTAATTGACAAAGCTGAATTTCCAGCAGTCTTTACTCCAGTCTTCAGTGTCACATGATCTTTCAGAAATCATTCTAATATGCTGATTTGCTGCTCAAGAAACATTTCTAATATAAAAATATTTCAGCGTTTGAGCAAAAATAATCCCAAAATGTCTTGCCAAGCCAATACATCAGAATTCACTAATGTTGGCAAATTTGTGATGATTTACCTAAACCAATGTTGATTCACATTGAGCATTTATTTATGACACTGATAATGAATTTCTGCACACGAGTGGACATTTGATGTTGCGTTAGGATATAATTGTTCAGTTAACCCTTTATTATTAGTAAGCAGGAAGTACTGAAGAGGAAATGGGCAAGTCAGCCTTTATAATGATCACTTATGCAACATGAGCCCGGCTGTCTGTGTTGGTATTCAGATAAATTAGAGAGCTTTTTGGAGATGTAATTATGGTGATATGGAGATGGTTTCAAGCATCAGATGTGAATGACTATTTTTGATGCGGCTTGATCCATAACGTTGCCTATAGCATGATGCCAGCTGAAATGGGAGGCTGCGAAAGAGATGGTGTCTATGATTGCCTTCTGAATCCTTCAGTCTGGCAGATCAATGCCGCCATTAAACGGCTCTGTCATGGAATAAAAGGTTGGCGTCTGCGAGAACAACCATGTCTGGCTCAATTACTCCTTCAACCTTTGATTAGCAACTTCATCTTGGCTTTTCTGAGTGTTCGCCTTTCATGTGCGCTGGAATTTTGATCCTTCATAATTCTCGGGCGGTACAATTGCAGCGACGTCTGCAATGATAACTTTCGAAACGCTCCACCGCGCACACACATGCATAGCCGCTTATAAACCCAGCCACCCCCTCAAACTCCTCACAAACTGAAATTAAGCTGCATTAGAGGACTGTGATAATTTGAAAAGCAGGGCAATCAAATACCTTGGCTTAGCAATTAAAAGCATTTCAACCATTCATCTTCTCATCCTTCCGTCCATCCATCCTCTCATCCAGCCAGCCACTCTTCCGCCCATGTAGCACACAGCTGCAGTCTGGCCGCGTAAGTGGGACATGGGCTGGCGGAGGCTTTATTTAGCTGGGCGCACATGATGCTGTCGTCGCAAACAATGTGACTGGAGTCCCTCAGCATGTAGGATTTGCAGAAATGCAAAAGTTCCTTCAGTGACCCTGATACTTCCTCTGCATTAGTTCCCTCTTCTGTCAGTGAGTGTGTTTATAGATGTTTGTATCTGCAGGGCTATTCCTTCATGGCTCCCTCCATCCTTTTTAAGAGGAATGCGGTGATGGGCGACTCGGCTCTGCTGTGCGGCGGGTCAGAGAGGCCGGGCTCTGCTGCTGTTGCCCGTAGCGCTATGATGAAGGTCAGTCTGCATATGCCGAAGTGTATCATTTTTTTTTCATTTTAAATGACTTCCTCCCATTCCAATTGACCTATGGCTAAGCCACGCCCCTAAACGCGATGAGCCAATCACAGCGCGCAGCATAGCTAACCCAATACACTCGGACATTCTCTGCTTCCTCGTCCATTGAAATGCATTGCAGTTAGTCAGTTTTCATTCGTTTTTATATGTTTTTCTTGTCATTTTAAGTTTAAAATGATCAAACGATGTGCATGGGTTACATGCTACTCCAACACTAGGTATCCCGAGAGGCTGGGCGACGGTGTGTATTTTTTACCCTTTCCCAAGCCACATCTCAACCGAGATAAGTGTCTGGATTAAGTTATGCAGTAGACCACAACACCAAATAAGCGTGGATAAATTAAACAAGGATGTCTACATCTGTTCTAAGATAAGTCAACAACGTATTTGAACGTTATCTTTAACATCTCTAACGTAACGTTAGCCTGACATTAGAAACGTTAACGTTAGCTTCTAGCTGCGTTGTACATCACGTCACTTAGCTTCATTAACGTATCTGTAAATAACCGAGATAACAAATGTTAGCAATGTTATGCTGAATGATTGATGTAAATACTGTAGCACCAAACTAACGGAGAGTTACTCTTGGTAAAGATGGTAAAAATGCTTGTCCTGGAAACGTATGCAACTTAGACCTGTACATATTTAATTTGTTCATGAACCATTAATTACATATTAAAGCACAATATTTTAGACAACTTTCTACCAAAATATATATCTATATAATCTTTCTGTCTCCAAAAATCATCAATTGCCTCCGTTGAAATGTCTCCTACTGTGACAGCTGCCATAGTGAGTGGAGGGGGCGTGGCTTAGCCATACGTCAATTTAATATACTGAGACAACTGTAAGTAAGCCATTCGTTGGTTGATTTCACCAAAAAGTGTAAACATTTATATGCTAGTCCAACGCGACAAAGTTCGACCAATGGAAAATGAGTGAAATGTTTGAGAAACCAGTTTGAAACATTCATTATTTTTACAAAAACACTAGTGGAAAAAACAGCAAATTGGTTTTAGATAGTGATCACTAGCGTTTCTCAAACGGCGGGTGGCTAGACTGTTTTGAGTGGGTCGACGTGTGTGTAGTCAAAGTACAACAATAAAAAATATAATTGTTAATCTGATGCAAGACTTTTATTTTGAAAGGCACACATGAAAACTGTTCACTCTTCTGTCAGACACAGTGCTGGAGAAAAACGCATTGTACTGATTTAGTTGCTACTTTGAGATGAGATGTTGTCTGGCTATATGTCAGTGTCATTATTGTAACATTATTTTCATAACTTATTACTAAATAAAAACTCTCACACTTCAGAAAAACAAACTACACTGTCCTATTATACTCTTCACTTGCTCACGCTGAATATCACTTCACTTTAAACAGCAAATAATATTGTGAGCTTGCAACGTTGTGGTTATGTTCAGGGGCGTCATGCAAGCCAAAATTCTGGGGGGGCACAATCTGAGGCAATTGTTTTCTGACGGTTAGACTAGACTAGCTATCGATAACGTTACACTGACACAACTTAAGTTAATGCTCTGAATTCGCAGCTAATATCAAATCCATAACTATTTGATCAAGTTAAAATTTCCAGGTCAACCACAAATAATCCCACTACCTTTTAATATCATCCGATAACTAATTCAATGCCGATTTGTTGCTTTGCCCACTTACAACTTCAAGACCATAAGTAAAACATTGCCAGCTCAACGTGCGAGACGAGTGAGTTGCTTGAACATACACAGCAAAGATTCTAGAGCGCTGATTTGATATACACAGACACCATATTAGGAAAAAGGGGCGGGCTGATGCTGACCGATTTATTACACATCCAGAAGAATCAGGCATGTGATTGGCTACGGACAAAAAAGCAGGAAAATATACAGATTTTCTTGTTTTATTAACATTAAATAGATAGTTCTTCTAAAAAATGTAATTGTCATCATTTACTCTCTCAAGTTGTTTTAAACCTGAATAAGTTTTTTTCTTCTGTTGAAGTTATTTGGAAGAATGTGGGTAACCAAACAGTTGATGTACCCCAGTGATTTCCATGGTATATTTTTCACAATGGAAGTCAATGGGGACCAGCAACTGTCTGGTTACCCACATTCTTCCAAATATCTTCTTTTGTGTTCAGCACAATAAATAAATTAATATCGGTTTGGAACAACATTACAGTGAATAAATAATGACAGAATTTTTATTTTTGGGTGAACTATCCCTTTAAGGACAAGCGGCTGCATGTTTATTATTAGGGCTACTGTCTCTTTAAGACCCGTACGCAACGCGTCTAATTTGACAAGCAGATTTCTCTCAATTTTCTCGGTTTGCTTTCAGTTTAGACATAACCAACTTTCCTTATGTATTTGTGTGTAGCCTTGTGTGTATTTGAGAGTATTAGCGAAATAAGACTCGAAAGATAACTTAGTCAGTAACCAGGCGCTGTTAGACAGGCTTTTAGTGCATGTGCGCGTCGGGTGTTCGCGCTCAGTAAAGCGCATGTTAGAACAGCGCATCTGCAGTGAATGACATGTTTATATGTTTGACATCTTTAAAGCACATGCAAATAATTAACTTTTGTGAACTCACTGAACTGATGTGGCCGTTCCTCTGCGCTAACATTTGATATGAGTATTTGTCGCGTTGTAGCCTACACTAATGCTGTTGAGACGGAGGCGCCAGAACTGCAACTGATAGAATGCACGATATGTATTTCTACAAAAGCAGTCAGCAGCTTGTTTGGAGCAAGGATCATAGCGCAAATTTGAACTATATCGATATGGTCTAATTCCATATCACATTTAAAAATATATAGATATATTTTTTATATCGATATCGGCCAGTCCTACTGGTGGCCTAACGGCGATGTTTTTGTCAACTGACAATGATACCACTGTAGCGCGAGAGCCACTGAGGTACGAAATTGAGCAGGTGAACAAGCTGAACGCAAATACGTCCTTGTTGATACCTGGAAAGGAAGGAAAAATCTGTACGCACGTCAGCCTCTCATATCTCCTCTCCTTTTCACTCCGGCAAATCGGAAAATCCGGAAAAATCACATTCCTGAGAATAGGCTACATTTGAGTCGTTATAGGCACTGGTAATTATGGAGCATAATAGGAATCAAAAAAAATTATCAGGGAGGAAAAATATGAGGGGGCACGTGCCCCCTCACTTTGAATGGGCATGACGCCACTGGTTATGTTATCAATTAGTAAGTCATGAAATTATCAAAAAGAATGAATAAATTACGTATCTGGTACATCATGTGTTAGCTGGGACGGATTTGCATGCAGGCTTTACCCACTAAACATTGGACGGCGGATAGACGTGCAGATCATGTTTATATTGGGTCCGTCGGTCCATGACTAATTCTGGACCTCTATTTAACGTCCAAACTACGTCCACTATTTGGACGTCAAACCATGACCCAACTTCATTAAATATGTTCATATCTTCATGTTGACATTCCACATTTGACCTTTGAACTGGGTCATTTTTTTGGACCTCATTTGGACGTCTATTACAGGTGCAGGAAATTTACAAATATCAACATTGTTGTTATCAACATGATCAATACATATAAATACAGATTATTTATAATTATTTAAGATAATTTTCCAAAAACTCCATTTGATCGTCTCAGCAGCAGGTGATAACTTGAGACACATATTAAGGTGTAATGCTGTAGCTCAAACATTAGAGCATTGGCGCTTGCAACGCCAAGATCATGGGTTCGATTCCCAGGGAAAGCAAGAACTGATAGGAATGTAAATGTGTAATGCAATGTAAGTCACTGCGGATAAAAGCATCTGCCAAATACATAAATGTAAATACATGGTACAGAAAACATATCCTCCACCCTTTTGAAACATGGGACTACAGTAATAGAAGTTGTATAGAAACGACGTCTAAAATTAGTCTAAATTTTATGTTGAAGAGACGTCCACAAACGATCACATTTGGTCCCGCGGACGTCAACATTAGACGTGCAGTAGACGTCGAATATAGACGTCGACTGGCGTTACTAAACAACCCCTTCAGTGGACCGAAATTGGACGTCCAAAAATTACATAGAAAAGACGTCACTCCGACGACACATTGCTCAGTGTGTAAATTCAAACTATTCATCAGGGTCAGTGTCCATATGTTTTATTAACAGATCATATTAATAAAAGTATATTGCGTGAGCTCATTTCGTCCATTAGATCGAAAGATGTGGGGAAAAAAACACATACAAACATGTACCCACCCATAGACCCTCCCCTCGAAGAAATTAGGACAGAAGAGGTCAAAAGTGGACAAAAGAGACTGATCACAACATGTGTAAACGTGAATGTGTCTCCCTCTTCTACTTGTGACCCGATCGACCAAAAAGCTTAATACCAGATTTAAACAAGGCCCTAGTCCCAGAACATTTATCAAAATAAAGCTGCAAAATGGGTCATTCAGAAATCGTTGTGGTTGTGACATTAGAACCACAAGCACATTAACACATGACCTCCTACGTTTGCAACAGTTATGCATTAACGTTACTTGACTTGAACATTAGTTTGAAATTCACCCGCATATAGTAAGGCTAGCCAATCAAAACAGAGGTAACTTACATATATATATAAATGTTCAAGGTACCCTAACAAAAAAACTAAGGCTGTGAAATGATTAATTGCCATTAATCGCATCCAAAAGTTTGTGTTTACATAATATATGTGTGTGTACTGTGTTATTTAGTATATATAAATACACACACATCCATGTATATATTTAAGAAATATTTGCTTATATATACTGTGTGTATATATATATATATAATATATATATATATATATACCCCCCCGACTGTCATTATTCCCCCGAATTGCTGCACGCAGCTGTGTGGTTTTGCAATACAGCCGAGTGTGAAGTATACATCGCAAATATACTGAAATGTTTGCTTTCACACCCGAAAGTTGCAGAACCATTTATTTTCTGTAAAGAACACGCATTTTTCACAGTACAGCTGGCAACGTTCTCGGACCCGTATCTTTCTCTGTACCGTTTCCATTATGGCATCTATCCACATTATTAGTACTTGCATCCTCTTTGTAAAATGAGAATTGTAAAATGTCCCCTGACTGAAAACCGTTCTTAAAAGAAAACCCACCACTTCAGGTCGACTTTGCACCGGAGCCATCCATTTTTTTTCTTTCCTTTTTGCGAGATCCGATCTGTTATCCAGATACAGAAGCCACTTGATGTGGACAGGTGTAAACGCACCGTGTCCTGATTGGCTTATACGGTGATCGCATGTTAATGCCAAGGTAAACGCAGCCTAACGGTACTGATCCACTTGTCCGTGCGACACTTCAGTCGCGCTGCACTCCGCTTTATTCCTATGGGTGACGTCACGCGACTTTAACGCGCCCGCAAAGCATCCCGGGAAGGCGGTGCTTCATTTGGAAAAATGCTGCGCGTCAAAAAGCTGGCCGATGCCCATCTTTATGCAAATGAATCCGTCAAACACGACGCGTCTATCCAATAGAAGTAGTCTCTCGAGGGGCCTTCGTTCTAGACTGGCCGCTGGGTCAAAACCACGCCCATAGCGGTAAACTTGAGGAACGCCCATCAACTTACAAATGTGGAGAGGCGTCGCGACACCACGCTTCAGTCGTGTCGCAAAAGTGGATCAGTACCGAAAGTCTAAAGCCCCGTTCACACCGCCAGCGACACGCAGCGACAAAGCGACATGATCCCATTCATTTCAATGGAGCGCTGGCGACATCCGGCGACACGAGCGACATTGACCGTTGGCGACAGAATGTGGGCGTGTCAAGCGACAAGAGACAAGCGACAAAAGTTGAGAAATTTCAACTTTATGCAAATGAAAAGCGATTTTCGCGAGCGACAACCAATAGGAAAGAAGCCTTTTCAGTGGAGTTTACGTCACCGTCTCGAGTGCAGGGAAGACAGAAGAGTTCGAGGATGATTTCACGGTTTTATATGACTTGACTGTAACCACATATGGATATAATAAAATGATGCATGGAAAAGAAACTGTCGACAGTCTCTGTGAGTTTAATTCATACATTTATAGTTCGAGTGGTGTAATTTTATGATGCAAGTTTAGTACTCCTGCAGTTCATTTTACAGTTTCCCCTGCATTGTGTTGACTATTAGGGACAAGAAAATTGATTATTTGTCAAATTCGAATGACGTTTTAGTAATTTATGACAGTATGAGTGAGTTTAATTTGTAGATTGATCGATCGTTAATCTAGTAAATTATTTAATCCACTGAACATGGCTGTGGTAATATAAAAACACTCCCCCAACAGCATATACTGTTTCTTTTGACCCTAATTCCTAGTCAAATTAAAATTGTATAGTTGTATATATCACTTGTGATGGTATTTTGTATAGATATGGCCAGACGTGCAGTCTACCAATAACATTAGAGGGACAGCACTACGAACGCCCACAAGCGACTTCACAGTACAGAGCCGAGCGACATACAGCGACAAAGTCGCTGGCGGTGTGAACGTAGCTTAAGGGGCAGACAGAGAGTGACGTGAAAGTATATTATAATTGTTTTGGTGCAAGAAACCCTGATTAACATTATAGGCTGATTTATGGACTAATAAATAAAATGCTACAAAAGTGTAGAACAGGGGTGTCAAACTCTAAACCTGCTAATCAAGGTTTTCAGGATTACTAGAAACTTCTAGGACGTTTTTTTAGAGCTGGTTGGAGCTAAAATCTGCCGGACAGTGACCAGGAGCAGAGTTTAACACATGGTCCCTTTAAGTAAATAATAGGGCTGGGTATTGACCCAAATTTCACAATTCGATTCGATTTCGATTAACAAGCTTGCAATTCAATTCGATTTCGATTCGATTTAATATTGATTATTTTGGATATCAGGTAGGCTACAATACATGGCAAATTTTCTAAAGGAAAACAAATCTCTTAACTAATGCTGTAAACTATGGAAGTCAGTTTTAGCCTACTAGGCTTTCATTAGCCTACTATAACTATAATTAAAAATTAACTGATTTGTAGACAAACACCTAAATTACACTTATTTCTTTTTATAATAATAAAGTTATATGAAAAATAAACATTTAAATGGTGGCTGTCATAAAAACTTGCCAGATTTATTCAAACAAGCATTAAATACTGAAGAACATTAAAAATGATAATGAATATGTTATATGATGCATATATTTAGCAAAATGCTCCTCTCTAGAGTTAATTAATCTTGTAATTTTTTACAAGACATTGTTTGCAAGCTGTTTTACTGACGTCTTTCCACGGTTGAAACACTGATTGAGCGATTCCATGTAACATGACACGGATTTCGATAAGTTGTACTCTATCTTTTAACACACTTTCAGATGCTCATTCATTTATTTCGCGCTGTAACTAGTATTATTAAGGCGGAAGAGAAGATCATGTGCTACTGCTTCTCTTGAGCTGCGCCAGAGCGATCTCACGCCACATAACAGCGCCAAAACGGCATTTATGTTTTTGAATTTCGTAAGAAAATGGACGTAATTTGAAACCTGAGACTTTGTTTCATATCAGTAATAACAAAACAAAGATTACTGCTATTTATTGGAGGGGATGCGCGCTACAATGTTCCATTCATTCATCAACTGAAAACAGGATGACTAGCCTAATCGATTCTTGGGATTTAAGAATCGATAACGATTCATAAAAATGAGAATCGATTAAAATCGAGAAATCAACATTTTTTACCCAGCCCTAGTAATTAATGTCATCGCCTTTCCTTGACCTCTAAACTTCTTACAAACTGATCATAGGACTCGCCGTTCTACATGAACTATGAGATGGACCTGAGGGAGAACGCTCTGGGAGAGGGAAGCTTCTCCATATGCAGACAATGCACTCACAAGAAGACCGGACAAAAATATGCTGTAAAAATTGTCAGTAAAAGGTACCGACTATGCAGCCTGACAAAAGAATACATTTGATGCGTTTAAAGTTCAGTTGTATTATATAATAGTCATCGAAGTGATTTGTTGTGTTCATTTATTGTTCTGCAGAATGGAGGCACAAACGCAGAAAGAGATTGCCGCTCTCAAACTCTGTGACGGACACCCCAACATAGTCAAACTACATGAAATCTACCATGACCAGGTATGACAGTGTTTGAGACTGAAACCTAGAGCTCCTGTGCACATCAAAGCCTCATTCATTCAAAGAACTGGGCTTGTCTGAATAAGTTTGAACCCTCTTTGTCCTCACACCTGCCCCATTTTTAATTCATCCCCTTGCTTTTCATTGTACTTTATCTTAATTACCATCCATTCTTTATCAGATGCAGCACAAAAGAAACTAACTGGGATGGGTTTCTTAAAGCATTGCAAGCCTAAGTAGATCGTAGAAGCATTGGGCACCAATGGTCTCTACAATCATCTTAGCCCACAATGCTTTTGAGAAACGCAGGTCTGTAAACATAACACCATGTTGGATTTCATTACACAACAAAAATTGGTCCTATTTACTTTTTAATATGAGTACTCTGTCTCTTATCCTAAAGAAAAAACAGATTTACATTTCCTAAAGGAAGTACAAGTCCTCACAAGACCGCAAAACAATGGAATCTTTTTTCTCATTGTTGTGACAGCTGTGTTTGGAAGAAAATACAATATGCCAATCTAAGAAAGATAGAAGACAAATCAGAATTAATTATGTAAATATTAATATGACCTCATATTATGAATTATGAATATTATATATATATATATATATATATATATATATATATATATATATATATATATATTACAATTTTTAAAAATGTTTTGTTTTAATATATTTAAAAAATATATATTTTTCTTGTGATGGCAAAGCTGCATTTTTTGCATCATTACTCCATGATCCTTCAGAAATCATTCTAATATGCTTATTTGGTGATCAAGAAACATTTTTATGAATGTTGTAAACAGTTGTGCTGCTTAATGTTTTGTAAAAAGCATGATACATTTTTTCAGGTTTTTTTGGAGAAGAGAAGGTTAAAACGAACAGCATTTATTATATAAAACTCTTTTGAATTTGAAATCTTTTGTAATGTTATCAATGTCACTTATAATCAATTGAATGCATCCTTGCTGAATAAAAGTATTAATTTCTTTAAAAAATATATATTTATTTATATTATTTATCATCACTGTTCCTGGGGGCTAATTAGGCACTTTAGGCATTGTGTGTGTGTGTGTGTGTGTGTGTGTGTGTGTGTGTGTGTGTGTGTGTGTGTGTGTGTGTGTGTGTGTGTGTGTGTGTGTGTGTGTGTGTGTGTGTGTGTGTGTGTGTGTGTGTGTGTGTGTGTGTCTGTCTGTGTGTGTTTCAGTGTGTGTCAGACATCCTGATCCATGGTTCTATTAATTAGTATGATAAGATAAGTCAGTTTGGCTCCTCTTCAGATCTGTGAAAGTGTATATGTGTGTGCGTGCCCATTTGCCAATTGGAGGTTATCAACCCCCACGCTCTGTACCCAGTGCCGTGCCCCAGATGAAAAGCAGAGCCGCCCTGCCCGGTCAGGGTCTTTGTTCCTCTATACCAGAGATAATGAGAGACATTAGCTTGCTCTTTTTCATTTGCCTCTTTTTTTCTTCTGTGCACACACACTTGCACACTCATACACTCTTTTCTATCTCATCCCACCCCCATACAGCACCCAAACACTTGTTCTGCTGTTCACTTATTCACACTCATTCAGTGTATAATGAGACTGAAGCCCATTTTAAAAATCATCCCAAGTCTGAACCTTTGCCAAACTGATTTTTTCCTGTCCTTCAAAAGCATAATTCCCTCTGACTACCTGTCATTAAATGTACATCTGTGCTAGGATAGAAAGCTTTGCACTACATAATATCTTTCTGTCAGTTTTGTGTAATTGCGATCATATACCATTCCATGTGGTTATTCTTGCAAATGGTGTGTTTTCCTGTGCTTGCTATTTTTATATTTGGACTCATGCCTCTAGCAGTCTCTTAGGCAGAATGATAGTAGAAAGCAGGGTCAGAAATTAACTTTTATAATAAGGGGCAATATTTTCCCCCTGCATTTGATTTCAGGTCATTTTTTACCTGTGTAAGGGTAGTTTTTATGATTACTTCATTGAATGTATGTGTTTTGTATGTCAAATACTTATATTTAACCATTATGCCATTTTTTGACCAACATATTTTTTTCAGTTTATACTATAGGCCAGGGGTTCTCAACTCTAATTTTAGCTCCAATCTTATTCAAACTCATCTGCTTATAACTTTCTAGTATTTATGAAGACCTTAGCTGTGTTCGATTTGAAGCGGCGCTGCGAAGTGAATCTCGTTTCCATTCTGCACTTTGTTGTTTATAATTGTTGATTATGATATGAGTGCAGAATTCAGTCAGTGAACGTACTGAACAAAACTCAGGTGTTTTCAGTGGATTTCTTGTTTACTGGTGACTGATCTAAATGCATCTGATTGGCCGTCGCATTCATACGCTCAACCGAAGTGTGTGTGATTGGTTATAATTCTTAACAGTGCAAAAAATGTGTAAATGTTTTAAGCATTGGGTCTCATTCATGAAACACGAGCAGAACAAATTTTTGTGTAAATCGTGTGTAAAGTGGTTCTGGCGTAAATTTTCGGACTCATTAAAATGTTCGTATTTTCCAAATCTTAGTTGGTACGCAAGAAATCTACACCTGCTCCCAGCCACACGTAAATAATGCGCTTAACACCCGAACGTTTTGCTCATTAATAAGGCTGCATTTTAATTCACCTTAATCTGGTACATTTAACGCATCCCTGAAGTGCTAGCCTCATCAACACTGTGAAGGCCTCATGGACACCTCAACAGACTCATCTCCATACCGGCGTGATGACTCCGACCCCTAACCAGATGAACTGTATAAATATTGTGAAAGTTCTGATCCAATCTGACTTCTGACCTATTATGCCGCCTAAATCATAATCATACACTGTTCGTTTGTTGGCCAAAGGAGGACTGGCCCCCCGACTGAGCCTGGGTTCTCCCAAGGTTTTTTTCTCCATTCTGTCACCTGATGGAGTTTTGGTTCCTTGCCACTGTCGCCTTTTTTTTCGCCTTCATTCGCCATTGGCTTTTGGCTTGCTTAGTTGGGGACATTTAACATTTAATTTTGAATTTAACAATACTATTACAACTTTACTTTCCTTTTATCTCTGTAAAGCTGCTTTGAAACAATTTGTATTGTAAAAGCGCTATATAAATAAAGGTGACTTGACTTGACATATTTACACAGCATTTTGAAAAAATATTATATATAGTAATTACATACGGTTTTTCTTATTATGAGAGCCAGTAATAGCATCTGCGATGGTGGTCCTTCTCCAGTTTTAATAAGATTTTTCCGAAGTGAACTAATTCGTTTTTTGCTCTCAAGCTTAATGTCGAACCATTTTCTTCTCACTTCTGGGAATGTTCGATTAACAGATGAAACTCCATTGACTGCATCTGTAATATGCTGCCAAGCTTCCTTCTTTTTAGGACCCGATACGCCACTATGTACGCTTGAAATAAAATGTGGCGTTTTGAATGAACTTCTGATAATAAAACGTCAATTTCTGCATCTGAGAAATTTTTCTTTTTCATTCGCATTCATGTCATAATATGATGCCCATATATAGTTGTCAGTCGGATTTAATGGGCGGGATTTATGGTAATTGAGAATGAACGTGCACGCGCATCCCATTTACGACTGATTGGAATTCATTAACACACACACATTTCACGATCACATCTGACGTTTACGAAGTATTTGTGAATCAGGAGAAGAGTTTTCGGGAAGGTCTCTTTACGCGCAAATCACTCGCATATTTACTCGTATATTTACGAATGTTTCATGAATGAGACCCAATGTGAGCAGATCTGAATGAAATGCTGCAATCAAAACTTTTCATCCATTTTTATACTTGAATTGTGACAGTTGTGATAGATTTAGTTTAATTGTGCAGGGGCAATTTTTGCCAATTATTTTTTGCTAATTTTGGTGGCAAACCCCCCTTAATTTCCAACCCTGGTAGAAAGTGTCAGGAAACTGTTGGAAGGAGAGTAGAAATGTGATCAGGATTGCTTACATGAGCACCAAGGATTAAACTTTCTGGATCACATGGATATAAACCACTGCAGCATGGCTCTGAATTACTTGAGCCCTCTAATATTGTGAGTTTATGTTTGTGTGTTTGTATAGCTACACACATATCTTGTTCTGGAGCTCTTGCGAGGTGGAGAGCTGCTGGAGAGGATCAGAAGGAAGCAGCACTTCAGCGAGACGGAGGCCAGTCGTATCATGCGCAGACTGGTGTCTGCCGTCAGTCACATGCATGATGTTGGCGTAGTGCACAGAGACCTCAAACCAGAGGTACAGCACGCCACAACACATCCACTGTCATTATCTTAGATATACAACCCACATGTCATTGTGCACTCTTATGGAAGCATATGGGTACAGGTCGCATTTCAATTTGAAATGTAATATGCAAAATGACAATGCAATATGTAAAATGGCAATGCATTTCTGTATTTAAATTTACATTTTCCATTACATTTGTGCAACGTTTGGTGCAAAATGGAAATGATAATTAAAATATATAATTTACATTTGCTATTTCATACACTAGTTTTAATATGGAAATTGAATGCATATTTTAATGCTTTATAAGTTGCAAAATTAAAATGTATTACAGAAATGATTAGATATGTTTAACATTTTCAAGCAAAAACTGTAGCAAAATTATCATTTAAAGGCTATGGAAGGTATTTAGAGGTGTTGGAAGGGAACATGGCGGCGGCATAGCAGATACGAGCGTTTCAATTCACTAGCAGAAGAAGTGGAACGTGAACCGAGAAATGGTAGTATAGTATAGTGTTTCCCGAAGATTATTACTCGTCTGCAGATGATAGAACCAGTGCGTTGTTGGAACGTCTGGGATCATTATAATTGATTTTTCATTTTCATTTTGCGCCAACGTTGCACAAATGTAATGGAAAATGTAAATTTAAATACAGAAATGCATTGCCATTTTACATATTGCATTGTCATTTTGCATATTACATTTCAAATTGAATATTGCTACCCAATACCAAATGCTTCCATACACTCTAGGCCAAGGGGCCCCAAAGGGCAGTTTGCATCGTAGTTATGCCTCATAATTGTCAAGTCTTACTTAATTTAAAAGGATATGTTTTCAAGAAACATCTGCATTATGTTTGTGCTCCTCAATATTGCTTGTGTTTCAGTTTGGTGAACAGTGAATTAGTAAATGTTTATATTGGTAAACTAATTATGGGATTATACTGCTTTAGGTTTTATTTTTCTGACGGCGTAATGGAGATGTTCTTCAGTTTCTCTTTTCTCTTTGTAGAATTTGCTCTTCACTGACGACACTGAGAATTCAGAGATAAAAGTTATTGACTTTGGCTTTGCACGGCTCAAACCCCCCGACAATCAGCTCCTGAAGACTCCCTGCTTCACTCTTCAGTACGCCGCACCAGAAATCCTGAAATACGATGGTTACGATGAGTCCTGTGACCTCTGGAGTTTAGGAGTAATTTTGGTAGGGCCAGTATTCACATTGTAATTGTCATGCTGGTATAGTATTTAATGTATGGGCACTAGGAACAGATTTGTAGACAATTGACAGCAAGGAAGCCCACTAGGGAGTGCACTATAGAGTGCTTCTGTGATGACGTATTTTTGTAGGCCAACCCAGTAGGATTTTTCCGTTGGCTTTTAGATTAATGAAGAAAATGAGTTCTGTGACCAACAAACATTTATGATTCTTACACATCTTGTTCATCATGATAATCACTAATGAACACACCTTTTTTTTTTATAATTAAATCCTAAATACAATCCAAATACAAAAGGAACACGCCACCGTTTTTTGAAATAGGTGTTATTCACCGTCTCCCCTACATTTAGATAGGTGGGCAAACGCATTTTTGCACAGGCAGAAAAAAGTGCACTTGTAAGTTGTCTTTTATTGCTCTTCCTTACGTGAATCTGTGTCTTTATTCAGGTGTAAGATAGATGCTGAGATGCCGTGATATCACTGCGCCCAAGTAGCAGTACTTCGCCTGTGCTTCACCCCAATATAGTCCCAAGTCAATCTCTGCCTAGGAAATCGCCTAGTCTTAATCTGCATTGCTATTTGTACTCGTTGTGAATACGCAGGCCACAAGAAGTAATTAGGAGTTTATTTTTATTTTTTTGGTTCACTTTTACTCACGACATGCTATCTGGCAACAAAGGATTCCATTCATCATGCTAAGCTAAGCTAGCGTCGGCACTCCCAAACTAAGACAATGCATGCACTGAGACAAAAATGCTTTTGCCCACCTATCTAAATGTAGGAAAGACGGTGAATAAGCCCTATTTCAAAAAATGGTGGCGTGTTCCTTTAAGCTTCCGACAACTCTTAGTTTTTTATTTACTCAATTAATTTTCCTGAAAAGTTGAGTTTGCAAGAGCATGATTGTAAACACAACACGTCTGTAAAAGTGGACTAGTGAGTAGATGAGTTTACTTGTTCTCAAGTTCAATTTGGCCACTAAAAAAAAACAAGTAAAAAAATCAATGGGTATTACTGATATATTTTATGTTGTAGAAGCTTGTGTTTAAAATACTGTAGACCTTTTTTCAGGTATTTGCTAAAATGCTAACCCGTTTCTTGGTTTTGGCCTACAAAAATATGTCATCCCTGCATCAAGGGCAAGAAATCCCTGGGGCAAGTAATAAATGTGACCCACACCACTCTGCTTTAGCTTATTTGGAAGTATCTCCGTGTTCAGGCTTTTTAAAGAAAAGAAATATCGAATGGGGAAGATATACGAGTGCTTCTGTATACACAAGCTTTTATCCTGCTTCATGTAGATTACTTACTCATTTTGGATGTGAATCCATGTCTTTCTGTTTCTGACACTTATTCAGTTGAACACCAACCAATATAAACAAACTACCAAACCCTTTTCCAAACAGCTTAGCATTGCTGATTTGAGTCAACACAGCTACCCTTAAGCGAAAGATTTCAGCCAGAACTTCATTGAGAGAAAGATGAGAGGAGATAGCGAGATGAGCCTGGGGGAGATGTCCATAGCGGAGTTATTTTTGTGGGTCCATTTCTGCCTCGCTCTGTATTGAGGGGGGAGGGGGGGGGCAGGGTAGTGCAGCAGAGTTTGACATGATGATCTCTGACAGGTTGTGAGCTGAAAGACCCTGGAGCTCTGCGCCGCACGTAGAGAGATGAGAGCTTATTTAGCTGTGTACATGTTCTCTATTTTATTTCACTTTCCTAACAAATAAAATCTTAATAATGTATTTTTTTTAAATCTCCAATATACTTATAGTACACATTGATTAACTTCTGTTGTTTTTAAAAGTGCTGTGCATTAGTCAAATACAGACAAATGGAAGAACGCACATTACATCTGTCCAGCACACAATGACTTTTGCAATGTCTAGCAAAAACCAATAAGTATTAAGACATATTTTAAACATGCTGATGATGGGGGAGGACCCAACAGACTGTGATGGGCTATTTTATGACCGAACATGGAAGGCACATTACCTTTAAACATTAAGTGCCACCAAGTGAGGGGCAGCTGGTTGGCACATTTAAGAGACCTGTATGTGTGATTTCAGATTGGCAATAGCTCTAAACTGGAAGAAGCAACTCTTTGAAACAGCTTTAATATGCTTGCGAAATTTAAGGGCTTAATCAAACAAAACCTTTTGGTTATTTAGATTACGATGATCTGTGCTGTCCAGGAACTACAAATGAAAATGGCTTTTGGCTAATTCTGGCACATTTACAGTAATTGTATGTGCTTTTTTAACCAGCGATAGGTTTTAGCCATTCCTACATTTAAACATCATCCTGCCTATCAAAAAGGATATAAATTGATTGGATAAAGAAAAGTGTTTACAGTCAGTTGTGGAGGACTATTCTCCTCCATATCAACGGTTGGTATTTGGAAAATAAATTAAGTCACTTTTTTCATTTCATGTTTACTTCAAAAGTTAGATACATCTCTGTATCATCAACATAACTGTGAAGTTTTTTTTTTATGAAGCCAAAGAGAGAAGCATATATGAAGAAAATTAAAATTGGTCCTAAGATAGAACCTTGAGGTACCTCGCATTAAGGTGTTCTTGTATGCTTTTTGTTGCAGTACACCATGCTATCTGGCCAGGTCCCATTTCAGTGTCAGGAGAAGAGTCTAACACACACCAGTGCAGAGGAGATCATGAGGAAAATCAAACAAGGAGACTTCTCTTTTGAAGGTGAAGCCTGGAGGAATGTGTCCAACCAGGCCAAGGATCTGATACAAGGTGAGATCAAGGGGGTAATCCATCAACCGGAAACTGAAGCCTCCTGGGGGCCGCCATTGTAGCAGACCATCACCTGCTGTTAGCATTGACATTTTGGCGTCACTTTGACAGCGAATAACTTTACATCTGAGGCGTCCAAAGACTTCATTTGTCCATTATTTATGTCTAAAGAAACACGACAATGTATAAAAGGCTCCAGTTCTTTGTATCTTACGTTATGGCCCCGTAGAAGCCGTTTTTGTAAAAATAGGCTGACGATTGAGTCATAACCACGCGACTCTCTGTCGCACAGTAGAGAAATTTCCACATAGACAGGAGGAGGAGCTCGCAGGCAATCTTTTACTGTCTATGAGGCAATCGGGGAGACATAGAGGCATAAAGTCAAGGGAGAAGCCCATAGATAGAGAGTCCATAAAAGCAACGTAACAAAATATTTCAACAACGTTTTTGAGGAATTGGAAATAATAAGGTGATTCAGATTTGTCTTGGCACAGCTACTAGAAGATTTACAACTGTCAGACAGGTTGCTCACGTCACATCTACATCGTCAAGCTCAGTTTGAGCCTGCGCAGTCGCTCAGCCATCAGGAAGTGAGTGCTTCTAATGGGCTTCACTTTTCTCCGTTGAAATCAAAGGGGTCGCTGTGTCCATTTCTTTTACTGTCTATGGGTGAGATACAGCTAGAGATGTTTAGAGACCATTGGGTAGTGTAAATAGGAATACATTTGTTAAAACTAAAATGTTAATGTGTGGCCTACTCATGGTACAGAGCTGCTGACGGTGGACCCTAACAAGCGGATAAAGATGTGCGGCCTACGCTATAATGCCTGGCTGCAGGACGACAGCCAGCTCTCCTCCAACCCTCTCATGACCCCTGACATCCTGGGATCTTCTACCAGATCAGTGCACTCTTGTTTCAAAGTCACCTTCAATGTAAGAAAAATAGAAAATAAATATTACAACATAATATAAAAGAGTAGATGGGTGTGGATAAATGTTAAAGATTTGTTTAGGCATACAGCAAAAAATATATTTTGGCCGTTTTTTGGGGGAAATAGTGTTCAGAATAAAGCTTGAATCTTTTTTTACATGCAATTTTACATGTTGCCTTTTCACCTTTGTCGCCATTGGCTTTTTGTTTGCTTATTTGGGGACACTTAATTCTGTATTTAACAATACTATTACAACATTATTTTCCTGTTATCTCTGTAAAGCGGCTTTGAAACAATCTGTATTGTAAAAAGCGCTATATAAATGAAGATGACTTGCTTGACTTGACAATTTACAGAACATGCTGACAATGCAGAGTAGGAAATTTGGGAATTGCTTAACTTGTATTTTTTGTTTTTTACTGTTTAATACATTTCCTGTTTTAATTTGAAAAAGTCAAAATAATAATAAATTAATATTATAAATTATACAGTAAGCTTTATGTATTACAGCGGATAGCATAAGTGAACACACCCATGCTAAAGTTGACTAAAAAGAGGACTAAAAAATAATCTTTTGGAAATTGATCTTAATGCCTTAATTTAAAAAATGAGGAAAAATCCAACCTTTAAGGACACCAATTTTCTTTGTGAATGAATAATGTATCGTAAATAAATAATTGTTCTTCCTTAAAATACAGGGTGCATAAGTCAGGACACCCCTATGTTAAAATCCCATAGAGGCAGCAGATTTTTATTTTTAAAGGCCAGTTATTTCATGGATCCAGGATAATATGCATCCTGATAAAGTTCCTTCAGCCTTTGGAATTAAAATATCCCACATCATCACATTCCCTTCACCATATCTAGAGATCGGCATGGTGTTATTTCAGTTAGGCTAATAGCTGGTATGATTTGCATTGAGAGATGATCTTATGGAAAGTTCTCAATGTCAATCTCTAGATATGGTGAAGGGAATGTGATGATGTGGGATATTTTAATCCCAAAGGCCGAAGGAACTTTATCAGGATGCATAGTATCCTGGATCCATGAAATAACTGGCCTTTAAAAATAAAAATCTGCTGCCTCTATGGGAATTTAACATAGGGGTGTCCTGACTTATGCACCCTGTATTTTAAGGAAGAACATTTATTTATTTATGATACATTATTCATTCACAAAGAAAATTGGTGTCCTTAAAGGTTGGATTTTTCCTCATCTTTTAAATGAAGGCATTAAGATCAATTTCCAAAAGATGATTTTTATTCCTCTTTTTAGTCAACTTTAGCATGGGTGTGTTCACTTATGCTAGGCACTGTATAAGAGTAATTTAGGCAGATACTGAAATGGTCATCCATTTTTTCTCCCCCAGGCCTTTAATAAGTGTAAGCGGGAGGGCTTCCGACTTCAGACGGTTGACAAGGCTCCTTTGGCCAAACGCAGGAAGATGAAGAAGACCAGCACCAGCACAGAGACCCGCAGCAGCTCTAGCGAGAGCACACATTCCTCTTCCTCATCCTCCCAGTCTCAGGATAAGACGCCATCGGGCGGAGAGACGCCCATCATTCCCCAGGCCTCCGTGAGCACCCCTCTCACTCTGGACCCTGACGATGAGCCTTCTCAGGGCGAACTCCAGCTTACAGAGTGATAGGACATAACTTACCCACTGTCTCATTCTTTCTCCTCACACTCTGGCATGGCTGTACAACTCCAGAATTTGCATGTGGGGACCAACTCAAATCCATCATTAGCAATAGATGCACACCATGAGCGCTGAGGGCCAAGCTGGAGTGAACTTCTGGCTCAAGTTCTGCATGGCTGAATATCACTGCATCCAGTCCAGTGTCTCAAACAAGAGAGAGAAGTTCACTCTGAGGAGCATCAAGACCTTCCACTGATGGAGAAAGAAGAAAAGCCGGCTTGTGCAGTGTCCTGACGGACCAGGCGCTTTGCTTTAGGCAAAAAAGATAAGGAATGTGTATTTAAAATAAATATATAAATAAAATGTATTTAAAAGGAGATTTATTGTTTAGTTTGGAAATTTGGTATATAATAGATATTTGGTATATTTGACTAACTGGTATATACCAAATATAACAGCTCCATATGTGCTGGGAGCTTTATGGTGTTGATTCAAATATTTAACTTTAACTTTGACTTCTTCCAAAAGATTTTACTGAAGTAGCAACAACTAGGTGTAATAGTTTCTGTGTTCTGTGTAAAACTCTTGTTTATGGGCAAGGTAAAAGAGACTGTTTCACATTTACGTGTTATTTGAATTTTCTGTTGAGATACCTTCCTCAGGTTATTTATTTGTTCTTAAAAACTTGAGCTCATTTCTAAAGAGTTTAAGACAAAGCCACTGGCTGAAGGTTCGGTCACATTTACCCTTGCTCTGTGAAGTTTTGTCGCTGAAATCCAATTTTGTATTTGGTTCAAGCTGTCACAGATTTTCAGCATTGACCAACATGAAACTGCTTGGTTTGAAAGTGACTTCTTTATGAGCATTTCTTCGTGCATCGATACACTATTGACAGTGGACAATGGAACAATGTTTTTTGCTGAAATTTTGCTAATGTGACCGCTCCTTAAAAGAGAAAACTCTAGAGGTGTTGACTTGGACGTTGGATTTCGTTACTCGAGGTTTTATGCTTGAGTATAAGATTAGGCCGAGCATGAATCTACCGATAGATGTTTAAAGTCAACATGAATTCAGAATAGACCCATTTTAAATTATTAATACACCTGGTTCTATTGTGAACGATTCTTTGGTGCATGTTATTACAAAGAAAAAAAAGTTTTCATAGTTTAATAAAAATTTAATAACTCTTGCTTACTCTGCAATGACTTTTCTATTCCAGTAACATCACTTTGGTTATCCAGGCTATTGGACAACTCTAAGCAGTAAATGGCTTTTTAGCCGTAGATTTAGCAAACTCACTTTTGATTTGTCTGTATTCTGGTTTGTATCACTGCCTACTTTTCATGATCCAATCAATTCCTGGTGGATAATCTCATATCTTAAAAAAGCACTATATTAGAGAAAGTACAATGGGTTGCAATTCACGTAGACTTTAAACTATGCGTCTGCTAAGTCTAATGACACGCTTATCTTACATAAGATAACCATGACTGCAGGCCACATTTTAGCCTGAAATGAAGTGATATGCCAGAAGATATCTGTGGCTTCCTGTTTGATGGTGGCACATTGTGTTTTTTGGCCCTGTGTTAGTTGACTGATGCTTCAAAACAGGCTGTGGTAGAGCTTGTGGTGTTTAAAACGATGTGCTTGCGTTTTTTCATCTTTGCATCGCCTGTTTCACAAGCCGTGGAGTTTTTGTGACACTGAGCTGAAATCTTATAGCCTGGACAAGATCAGATATTTTCAGGAGCATTTGAACAGCTTGGACTCGAATGAGCTGGTTTAGACTAGTCATAGTAAATATGGTCTTGGGTTTGAGTGCGAGTCCAGACTCTTAAAAATAAGTTGCCATAGAAGAACCATTTTGGGTTCCCTGGGCCTAAAGAACCTTTCATAGCTCTTTTCCACCAGAATAGTTTGCGTTCTCTAAGCCAGAGCCTTTTCTCGGCCAGGCAAACTGAAGCCTGTTGCAAACTGGCCACGTGTTTCCACAGACCTGAGGAACAAACAGTGATGTAATGCTGCTACTTGTTGTTTACCTGACTATAAACAGTCTAAAATCAAACAGTGTGCATCCTGATGTTTGTACAGGCAGTTCACAGTACCGGTAGTGCTTTTAGTGTATCGGCAGCTTGCATAAATTCCTGGTACTATCATCTGTCGTTTTGGGAGATATATTGAAATGATTCACTCGCTCTCTCGCACGCGTGCACAGTTTTATTTATTTAGATATAAAGACCAATGTAGTGCAACATTATTACAATGCTCAACGAGATTGCCATAGAGAGTGACCGCTATTCTTCGCCACGGCTCCCCGTCTCTGTTCGAGACCAGCAAGTTTTTAGGGCCGGTCTTGATGGAAATGGTCCAAGAATGGACAAAGGCCCGGAACCGTGCCGGTGGAAAAGTATGAAGAACCTTTTTCCACTATAAAGAACTTCTTGTACAATGTAAAGTTTCTAAGGATGTTAAAGGTTCTTCATGGAACCATGGATACCAACAAAGAACCTTTACTTTTAAAGCTGTGTCTCAAATGAGAGGCTGCATCCTTTAAAGGACACTTCTTCGAAGGCCGCAAAGGTCCGACTGAGCGTTGTTAAATGAGACGGTCTAGCCTACGGAGGATTGTTCTTGTCGCCTAACTACTGTGACAGCTGCCGATCAAGGGCGGCAGTAACGTTTGTTAAGACTTTTTTGAAAGTTATATTTAACTGTCTGAAAACAAAGCATCTAAATATTTTCACCTTGGTCCATTTTTGAACATAAGGAGTAAAAACTATATAAAATAGCATCTTAGATGTACCATTTGAACTGCTTTTTATAAATTTCTTGGTATTTTAACATTTGTATTTGAGTATGTTGAAACCCAATACTTGCATTTAACAGTGTAATCCGGCAATTTCTCTCTAAAAAATCCTGTTGTTACCAGCGCGTAATGATTTCTGATGTAGGCTAGGCAGCAAAGGATTGATGTGTTGTATCCTTCATTGCTCTTGAAACGAAGGACTCACAGTCTTCGAACTTTTGCGTCACGCAATCGATCTTCGAATGCGCCGTGTATAACACTGCCGAGCTGATTATATGGTTCTCTGTGTTTGTGTAGATTGTATTTTCTATTCGGTAGTGGCATTCTATAGTTGAAAAGGAATGATTTTATCTTTGGCCCAAAAAGACCATCTGTATTATTCAGAGCATTATTCTATAATTCATTTGCAATCACATCTTGCTAGCACTGCAAAACTATTTGAAAGGCACTTGAACTATACATTGCTATGCAAAGTTATTTTCTTCCTTCCTTATGTTTGTCTCTGTTCATATCCTGAAAGACCTTTATGCATTAAAAAATAATGAATATAAACGGTGCCTCATCATCAGGGTGAACATACCTGCCATCTTTAGGGACAGTCGTAACGCTCCGGTCTCTAAGTAAATCATGCATTCCACTTCTTGTGCACTAACCGAGACAAGACATCATATTGAGCGTTTAAATGGCGAGGGCTGGATCAGGACCCAGCGGCGGGTACGCATACATGCACGCACACACACACAACCTGGTGCTCCTGCCCACTCGAACCCGGGCAAAGGACAAGAGCAATAAGAACAGCAGGAGCTCGGCTCACTTTCATGTGGCTGAAAGCACACATTTGGCCTCTTCCCCATCACTGTTCTCCCTGAAGCTCCCTCATTACTGCCTCCTCTTTTTGTTTGGGTGTATTAATAGAACAAGAATGATGGGAGGCCGAGAGAGTCCTACATTGAACTCTCCTCTGGGAGCTTTATTAGATGATTTGCTGTGCTGCTGTTTGTCCCACCGGCTCTCTGCGTCCAATTGCTCAAACATGGAGCTTGCTTTACGGTCTGATATGCTTGTAGGGGTTTTGTTTTAGCTTGTTTTAACTGTTATGAGATTAAAGGCCAGACATGTGGTTTTTCGTTTAGCGTTTCTAAAAGTGTAGTGAGCATCAGCCCATAAACTGAACTCACTCCTTTGATCTGTGCTCTTCGTGTTAGTGATTCTTAGTGCTCTTGGGTTCTTGTAAATTGTGTTGTATGGTTGTGAATGTAACCGAGGGGGTATGCGCGCTTGTTTCTGTGATAGCGCCGGCTCATTTGCTCGTGGAGGTGGGGTGATTTCACTTTTTAAACTCCTTGTTTTTTTAAGGGGTTGTGGATTTGAAGAGTTGATGCAGGAATGGAAATGGATTTATTTAATTGCATGGAAATTTGTTCCCACTCTGTTTCATAATATCTTTGATTATTACCTTATAACAATTACCTTGTTTTAGAGTTTGCTATGCTTTTGCTGTAAAAAATCTTGAAATGTTATGTGAGCCACCCAAATACAACGTTTTACATTCTATCACACTACCAGTTTGGTTAAATAAGATTTTTTTTTAAAGAAATTAATGCTTTTAACGACCCGAACCAGTCTAAAATAGTCCGAATATAAACGTTTATTATATTTGTACCGTAGTGATTCAGGATAAAACAAAAACACGGTTTGGAAAATGGATTCATGATGTTCTCGCTCATTATATATATTATGTAGATTTTAAAAACAAAAAAGTTACAGACTGCAGCTTTAAAATACAAAAGTTATTTTGAATTGTAAGAATAGACCCCTTTTCAGTTGGTAAACATGGTGACGTTTTTTGTGGGCGGAGCTTGTGTGGTGGCACGTGGCAGAATAATCCCTGTGGCCGCTTTCCTAACGTTAGTATGCAAGTTTTGTTAGGTTGTTTTTTAACAATGACTGGAGAAAATCCGATTTTATCTTAATGTGCAAGGTCATTCACTGTCAAGGACCGCGATTGTTATTTGCAAAAGTTAATTTTAACGGACGGAACCAGATTGGCCGACCCATAGCCGTTACACGCTCACCCAATGAAGGACGATCTGACAGGATTAACGTTAACGCTAGGCTACCTCCGGTTGAGTGACCTGACTTCTACACCTATCCGATAGAGAAACTGAGGGCATATAAATCTTTCTTTAGATGCCTAGAACTATGTGCTGAATGGTCACGTACAAGACTTGTGTGGTACGATCCGCAGTTCTGCCTAGCCAGCGCCAAGAAGACGACAATGTAAAGAGTGACATTACGGTGCAATTTTAACGATGTGAATATTTTCTAGGAATAAAAATTCCAGATACAGCATATTCATTTTTCATAGATTCTTGCACCCAACAACACACCAAGATGACATTTATTAATAATAATAACAATTTAAGCTCCTTATTATGTAGCCGAATCTGTGCTGGTTTGTATTGGCCGCCTGCAGTTTCCCCTTTGTTTTGCCTCCAGCTAGCGCCGTGACGTAACTGTGACGTCGGCTCGAAATTGGTCTATATTTCACATCATTACAGTTTTTTTTTTTTTTTTTTTTTTTGCTGTATTTTTGATCAAGTGCAACTTTGGTGAAGATAAGAGATTTCTTTCTATTAAAAATAAATAAATAATAATAGCCTACTGACCCCAGAATTTTGACCGGTAGTGTGTTTGCAGTATCTGTATGTCTGTAATTGTCTTTTTAGCTAATGTAACCAGACAAACTATTCAATTTGGGATAGTTTGTTGGTCTTGACACAAAGCTTTTATTTAAAACATTGAAGTTAAATCACAGGCATTCAGTTTGGGAAATCCTTTAACAGTTTAACATTGAAAATGGATTATGTGAAAATGAAATGAACACAGACTGTACACTGTTTTGATGTATTGTTTCCAGCCACTCCTGTAGCCTGTATTTTATTTTTTATTTTAAAAGCATCTGTGCATGCCAATGCCTTGTCTCCGCTCCTGAATCTATTGACAAGGGGGTTTATAATTGAATCATTTACATATCGGTTTTATTTTTACCAAAGACATGATTTGTAGCAGTGACATTTTTTCAACATACACTGAGCTTTAATTTTCTTTGTAGTAATGTCTTTAAAAATCTGTTGGTTTGGTTAGGTTCTTGTCCATGCGCTTCCTTCCTCCAGCATTTCCTGCTGTGAAACGCATTTATAAATCATAAATATGTTTGTTATAAGAGTCATATTGTTCTGTCTGACGTAGAAATGGAACAGGCACGCCTACTTTCATTGCACTTTCCACAAAACCACCAAAAAGCACAATCCAACCAAAAAGCATAATACAAATTGTACATCATATACATTCATGTTGTTTACGGGCTTATGTGTTTGATAGTGTTACTGTCGATATACAGCATTACGTGTCGCAGCAAATTCAGATATTGTGATGATCTCAAATGTAATGTTTTGCTAAGATGCTCATTTGTAAAATATGTATTTTTGCTGTTTATTGTCCAGTTGTTGCAGCACAAGCTGCGTTATATCGCGAAGGGAATTTTGAGTAAATCGATTTAAAGAGAGTTTTCACAGGCTGTTTTCCTACTAGTGTACAACCAAACGCTGCCAGCAAACGGCGCTATTTACACAGATTTAGATAGCCTGTTTGCATCGATTGCCGTTTCTAAAGAAAGAAATGTTTTATTATGGGATGTATAGAAGAGCTTTCTTGTCTTTAAACTGTACTAGTCTTCACTGTGCAAGATGTTTAATGTTTAGGCATTAGCCTACATGAAGACAGATTTGAACATGAGATTATCACAAATGCATTTTTTAGCTAACCTTTTACGTTTAGCGTTTTACCCTCATTAATTTATTTAAATTGAATTATTATTGAATTAGAATGCTTAAAAGCACCAAAATAGTCCTATTTATAGTGAGTTGTAATGCTATGTATTGTTTTGTTAGTGATAAGCCATATACTTCATCACACAGATGACACTGAACCCTGTTGATGTGTCCAGTGCTTTGTTTTTAAGATAAGATACTTTTAAAATACACAATATAGCCTACATGAAAAGGTCAAAAGGATTGTGTCGTTATATTCGTCCATTATGTTGATACAAATGCGAGTTGAAGTGTCTTGCATGAGTGTTTTAGTCTCAGATGAGTTGAATCAACTCATGTTTCTGTCTGATCCTTTTATTAACTTGTTAGCAGCTGTTTTTCCATTTGTTTTCTGATTTAAAATATGTTTGAGGTGGTTGTTAAAAAAATAAGGGCTTAAAGTTTTATTGAACAAAGAGTAATATAATTTAAATTGTCACAAAATGTAATAAAACCTCAAAATTCACAAAATGCTTGTGTATTTATTCTGATGTGTTTTTGTAGAAACAAATATTTTCCTATATTTCAGTTTGTAATATGTTCTCAGTGTTGGCTACAATATTCATCCATATATTCTCAGTATTATCCAATGTGTGCAGTTTTTAATTGATAATTTTTTTTTACATATTTTTTTTAGTATTGAATTTATTAAGCCTTTGATTTTAATGTTTGATTAGAGTTGTAGCCTAAGTAAATTAACAATTTTGGGAAATTTTAAGAAATGGCAAAAATAAAATTCATGCTTATATTGTCTGAATAATGTTTTAATGTTGAATAATTATTGTAGTTTTGTGATATGTTAAAATATAATCATGGCATCCCCAAACACTTTGTTTACTCAAATTATTATATGCAATATATATATATATATATATATATATATATATATATATATATATATATATATATATATATATATATATATATATACACACACATATATAAATATATATATTTATAGGCCTATATTAGTTTGTGGGTCAAAATTATGTTTTTAATATACATCTAAAGCACAAAATGATTTATCAAAAGGACAACATGAAATTTACCTGAAATATTTGTTGCTATTTATATATTTTACTATGTACTATTATTATATTTTTTGTATGTCTGAGTAGTAAGAGTTTGCTAGTTGAGATTTTACGTCTAAAATGCTGACTGTAAGTAGACTTATTGCCCCCCACCAAAAGTTATGATCAATTTCATTAAGCCATATCAGAGTGACTTCATTTACACACACACACACACACACACACACACACACACACACACACACACACACACACACACACACACACACACACACACACACACACACACACACACACACACACACACACACACATACTGTATCTTAGTTGCAATCAAAAAGCACAATATCATCAAGGGGAATAAAATGTTCGAGAGCAACTGAGAAAAACCCTCAATTTACTGCCAAAGACCCGCAAGATGACCTGATGAAAGGATGATAGGAGTAAACTATTATAGAAAGTTTATCAATAAACATCATTATCATTGAGTGATTCTGGGAAGGTAAAGTTGATCGAGGGAAAAAAAATTTAATTGGCTCTAAACATTCGTGTTCCTAATTGTTTAACCCCCAGGTTTTGTGCAGGACATTTTCTTTTATCTCCAATGCCTGTAAGAGCTGAGAAGCGTCAGTCATCTCTCTACTGCAATCTCGGCCCATTCCTGGCTTACAAAAGCTTCCAGACGTCCTTCATACAGTCAAGATTTCTGCTTTCTGCAACAGAAAAGCACCGCTATAAGAAGACTGCAGCATGTTTGACCATGAGATGGTGTTCTGCTCACAAGCTTTGTCTTTTTTGGGACCAGACGTGATCCATGGTTCCAAAAAGTTCCAGTTTCGGTCACATCACTACATAAAACATTCTTCCAGAACTCCAGGTCTATCCAAATGAATAGTAGCATATTCAAGTCGGCCTTTTATGTTCTTCTTGGTCAAGAGTGGCATTCGGCAAGATGTCCCAACATGAAGGCCATGCTATAGTGTTATTATACTCTACATTGAAATGTTTTTTCCTCTTTTCATCAGAATATCTTGCAGGTCTTTGGGAGTAAATTGAGGGTTTTCTCAGTTGCTCTGATCAAACATTAATGATATTGTGCTTTTTCTTCATAACCGTCAATGGTTTTCTGGTGCAACAAATGTTTAAACTTATGAATAATGCTTCCAGCTATGATGTGTCTCTAGGAACTTTTAGTGTTTTGGTAATCTTCTATTACCCTGCATAGACTTTCTAATGTAATAAAACAATTTGTTCTCTATAGCTTTTGTGAGATCTCTTTTTACTTGGCCTTATTTGGTTGAATAATTTTGATTGCAACTGTATATATACGCAGGTTAAATAATCAGACCATGCCAATAATATTGTTTCCTCCAACAAGAAACTCTTGAAAAAAAAGTCAAGATCAAATATCACCAAAATGATTTATCATTATTTTGCTAGATTCAAACCACTGAAGCACAGGTCCATCATTTTATGTGTTGTTTTGAGCACAGATTGGTGTATCTTAAAGATCTCCAAAGCGCAATAATCGAAAAAGAGGGCAGAAAGAGTCTAAAGTGGGAGTTGTTGAGGAGTCAGTGGCGGGAAATACGGGATTTCTGCACGGGACCCACGTCTCCTATTGTCCCCCTTAAATTTTGACCAGGCTGCCCTGGCGAGCAGTGATGGGACTTTGTCTTTTCTTCTCCACCTCAGTCCTCCTGTCTCGCCCGGCATTCCTCTGGGCCACCAGAGAAGCTGCTTTAGAGACGGGCCGCTCGCTCCTGGGTGGCCTCTTGTGCAGGGGGCTGCAAAGGGGAGGAGACGATGTCTTATTAATTGACTGGGTGTCTTGGAAGGAGTGTAGGAATTTGGCTGCTGGAGAAAAAGGAGAGGAAGGACTGCCTCGCAGCTTAGCCTGGACCTCCTACTCAATCATAAATGTCAACTAGATATTTACATTTTCTGAGGAAAAAAAAATGGAAGCAGTGCTAGGAAGTCAATGCCACAATACTATAGTGTTGTGGATGGTTGCTAGGGTGTTGCTAAATATATTGCTTTATATCCACCCACTCCAAAAAAAAAAATGCTTTGTTAGGGGAAAATCACATAGAAAAGGGGTTTCCCTTACCGAAAAGTACTGTGACAGTACCGTGGTACAGTGATGGTATCAGATGCTAATGAATGACATAAGAGTGTCCACATTAAAAAAGGTAAAGTTTTTGAAAATCTAGTTTAAAGCACGTGCCAAGTTCTTAGAAATGTACTCTTTTTTCTTTTCTTTTCTTTTTTTACTTTTAACTGGATGAATGAAAATCAAATATACCATTTCTAACAAACGTTTAAGGGTTTCCTGTATTTTTCTGCATGTTGATTGCAAAATTTCTTTATATTTAGCTGACAAATTTGGCTTTTCAAATGGTCATAATATTTTAACAAAACTGCTTCACTGTATGTTTTTTTTATATAATTATGAAAGATAATGCCAAACTACTCAAAAAGGTAGAATTTCATTCTTTTAATGAAACTATTTTCTTCATTATGCTATGTGCATGCACATTGTCGTTCAAAAGTTTGGGGTTAGTAAGATTTAAACTGATCAAAACATTTCAAAATAAGATGCTGTTCTTTTGAGCTTTTAATTCAGCAAATACTCCTGAAACAACTTTCCACAAGAATATTAAGCAGCACAACTGTTTTCAACATTGATAATAATAATAAATGTATTTTGAGCACGAAATCAACATATTAAAACACTGAAGACCACCCCGCCCGAATTTACTTAGAAATTAAGAATCATAGAAGATGTGTGTATTCAAATCATTGAATTGCATTTGTTAATGTATTTTTGAATAAAGTAGTAGATCCGGACCATTAAACTATTTCCATGATTAATCTGTACACTACACTCCATAATGGTATTTTTAATGTTGTTCAAAACCATAATCCTATAGTGAAGCTCGCTTTACAATAGTTTTGGTTTCTACATGCTCTGATTTTGACTATCAACCTTAAATAAATGAGACAGCTGCTGTCATTAGCCTTCCTTGTGTATGGCAAGTGGAATTTGAAAAGAATCAGCAGAGGTTTTGGTGTGTCGGGCTGTGGGAAAGGCCCGTTCAGGTTGGAGTGCTCCTGGAGGCTCTGAATGGGCCTGCTGTGGCTGAGTGTGTCAGTGGGATGTGATTGAGTGGGAACTTCTCAGGGTACGGCAGGACGGGCAGATGAGGGGGAGGTGTGTAGAAGTGTAGTAGCTACCAATGTGGTCTCCCCCCTCCCCAACCTTTACCATCAGTGACCAGAGCCGTAATCCCATTACATGTGTCCCCATTAGCTCCGACGGGAGCCTCTATTGTCTCCTTGTGAGTCGGTCGGAGTCACCGTCCAGGCCTTGCCGTGTTTGCTCTAGCTTCCCACACCCAGCTGTCCCCATGGCAATCCCACACACACAAACGTGGGTCGCAGGGTGAGGAGTGAGGTGAAACGGCGCTCAGCAAGAGTTTGAGGTCATAGAAACTGAGGACTATGCATTTCTGTACCTTTTACCTATATGTAATGGATAATATCAACGATTTGTAAGGCCACTCTATCAGAGATTATGATAATGACCAGCTAATGATCCCATTTCTAACACAGAAAATAAATAAAATATATTAAAATTTTTGTTTTATTACTAATAGAGCTAAATTGAAATTATTCAATCAAGAGCTATGTAGGAAATTCCCTGAAGGGAAATCGTACAGTTCAGTGATCATTATACTTGTATATGGTATCATATTTTTCTGTTTATTCATTTGAGACGTAATAATGCCATGATATTCTTTGAAGATTTGAGTACTATGTAATTACATGTAAGGGACAACTGGATATTTTATTATATTCATGTAAGGGACAACTTGCCATTTTATTATTTATTCGTCCTGAATCCCTTATTTTGTGAGAAAGACCAGCTGACTGTATATTATCCAACTTATTGCATGGCTACTTTCAAAATAAATGAATGAAGGTTCAAAGATTTTTTTTTTATTGTATAAATTATACATACACTACCATTCAAATGTTTGGGGTCAGTATGATTTTTATTTTAAACAAATTAGTTCTTTTATTCAGTCGGGACAAATTAAATTGATAAAAAGTGACACTAAAGACATCTATAATTTTGTTTAATAAATGCTGTGCTTTTCAATTTTATCAGAGAATTCGGAAAAAAAATTGTCATAGTTTCAACAAAACCATTTAAACAGCACAACTTTTTCAACATTGATATTATTAGAAACATTTTCTTGAGCACCAATCAGAATTCTAGAAATAAATTCTGAAGGATCATGTGACACTTCAGTTCTCTTTGGTTCAGTCACTTTGAGTTACGTTAGTGACTGACGAATGGGGTTTCGATTAGAAAGCCTATCACCGTTGAGTATTACAAAACAAGCCAATGGCAAGGAAATGCCATGGGTCTGTGGAATTTGCATAGCGTAACTCTGCCCTACCTCATGGGTATATAAGAAAGTACGCTGGCAATATGCAGTTATGTTTCTGCTTCTGAGGTCCTCTTCACTCCTGCAAGCCTGTTTCTCTCAGCGTCTACTTTGAGTTTCTACGAGACGAGCAGCTCTCCAGTCTGTGTTTGTGTGACGGCGTTTTCCAGCGAGTTTTGCATTCCTGCCTGCTGATCTGTGCCATGGTCTGCAACTGCGTGTGTGTTTCTCCCTGGGCGCTTCAAAACAGCTTTGCACGTGGCACGTCTTTTTAAAGATGTCTCGCCCGTGCACTTCTGGGTGTGGTCATTCCGTGTCGTTATCTATCCCCTCCACGAGAGGTGATACTTTGGCTGGTGGCCAGGGTGACCTGAGGGTTACGGTGTGGACTAATACCCAGATGATGCTTCCTCGGGCCAAGTCCGAGTCCGGCCCGGAATTGACAGCCATGCTTTCCAGGGCCGCTGCGAGCATCGGACTAGAGTGGAACCCTCCTGAGCGCTCCCGGTTGGATGGTTGGTTCTTGGGGGCTGCACGCGCTGATACCCATCAGTGCACCCCCCCAGTTCCTTTCTTCCTGGATGTGCATGAGGAGGTCACAAGATCATGGAAGTCCCCATTGTCTTCCTGTGATCATTCGGCGACCTCTTCCACCTTCTCTACCCTTGACGGGGCAGTGGCTAAAAGGTACGCTGGGATTCCCCCTGTTGAACACTCTGTTGCGATGCAACTGTGTCCTCAGAGTGCTTCAACATGGTGTGGTGATCCTAAGCACCTCTTCAAGGCCTGTAGGTTTTCGTCTGCTGCCTCCTCACTGCATGCCATGGCCATCCTTCAGGTCTACCACGCCAGGATGCTCAGGGACATGCATGAGAGTGGAGCTGACCAAGGGCTCTTGGACGAGCTGTGTGCCGCCACCGATCTTGCTCTCCGGACGACGAAGGTGAGAGTCCGAATTAACCCGTTTCCTCGACTCTCCCATATCCCAGGCTGGCCTTTCCGGAGGCACGGTCGAGGACTTCGCCCAACAGTTCTTGACCGCCCAGAAACAGACTGAGGCTATCATACATATCCTGCCCCGGCGGCCAGCGGCTGCCTCCACCCAGTCGGCGGCACAGTTGCCTAAGCCTGTTCGCCGCCGAGGGCGCCCTACTGTGGCTCCCTCCCCTCCCGCTCGGCCCCAGCAGCAGCCTTCACCCGGGCCGCGCCGTGGAGGTGGTCGCAGGAAGGCGCCACAGTCCGCTCCAGCCCCGCAGCCCGCTAAACGCCAGGCAAAACGGCGCTCCTGAGGCGGATAGCTCAGAGATGGGCTTCAGTTTTGTAGAGGAGGTGGAAGCAAGGGTACTCCTTCCCCCGGTGGAGAATCTTTTGTTCGCACCCTAATGTGGATAAACACAGAACTGACTTCCCCATCTCTGAGACCTCAGAGGTTGTTGACGGCAGTGTGCGCCACATACAAGCCTCGCCACTCAACAGGCATTTTTGTTTGACAAAGCGCACCTGGAATTCGGGCCGGCTAACTCTTACGTGATCCTGAGACCCCGTCCCCGTGCCCAAGGTTCCCACCACTCCTTCAGAGATCAGGAGCTGAACCTGCACGCGCTGCTCTTGGAGGAGCCAGACCCAGCCTTGGCACAACAACAACACCTTTATTTATAAAGCACATTTAACACAGTACAAATTGATCCAAAGTGCTCTACATAGTGCATAGCAGGACTACACTATAAAAACAACAATGACAAGTTTTCAAAAGCTAAAGAATAAAAATGTTTTATTTACTTATTTATGGTGTGAAGGGACACTCCACCCGGAGTGTGGCTTCCTCTTGGGCTCTAGCACATGGAGCCTTGCTGACAGACATCCTCAGAGCTGCAGGCTGGGCGACACCCAACACATTCGCGAGATTCTACAATCTCCGAGTGGAGCCAGTGTCCTCTTATGTACTCGCACCCAGTGGCCGGTAATAGGACCCGCTCTGTCATTGCTTGCTGCGCAATTCCACTCCACGGACTGGATACATGCGCTATTTCACTCAGATGAGTTCTTCCTCCCAAGACCCTGAGTTCCTCCTACACTGATGTCACCAGAGTGCATGTCCGGTTGGTCAGCCCTCGTGATTGGTTAGGTGTTCCATGTGCATGGTTCCCCGTTGGGTGACCCCCACGTGTGTATTTCCACTGTAAGCCTCTCCGAGGGTGTGTCTTTCTCTTGGCAAGCCACTTTTGCCACCCATGGGATTGAAAGATTCCACCCTGCGGGCTGGATACCCCAGTGTTCTCAATATGTTACCGGCTGGCGGGTCATATGTGTATTCTTAAGTCCTCCCTTCGGGCAGGCATTGTGTTGCATATTTCCACTGAGATATGCTTCCCAGTGTACCTTGGTATTCCTGTGTTAAGTTGGAGTCCTTCGTCCATGCTAGTCTCACGACAGGGAGCTCAGAATTACACAGGGCACTGGAAGACAGCCGAGGTGGCGTTATTAGACTAGGAAACCCATTCGTCAGTCACTGATGTAACTCAAAGTGACTGAACGAACGGGAACGTCTCGGTTACGTATGTAACCCTCGTTCGCTGAAGAGGTTACGTCTCCCTGCCACTTACGCTGTACACGGAACAGCCTGAGTTCAGTCTCGGCTCCTCAGCAGGTAATATAACTACATATTGCCAGCGTACTTCCTTATATACCCACGAGGTAGGGCGGAGTTACGCTATGCAAATTCCACAGACCCATGGCATTTCCTTGCCATTGTCTCGTTTTGTAATACTCGAAGGTGATAGGCTTTTTTAAGTGAAACTCCATTCGTCAGTCACTGACTTAACGTCTCCGTTCACATACATAAACGAGACGTTTTGTCATCACAGGGATATTACATTTTAAAATATATTCAAATAGAAAACATTTTAAATTGTAATAAAATTTCAGAATATTACTGTTTTTACTTTATTTTTGATCAAATGAATGCAGCTTTGGTGAGCATAAGAGAATTCTTTCAAAAACACTAAAAAACTTTACTAAAAATAGACCACAAAATTTTGAGACTTATATTTACATTTATGCATTTAGCAGATGCTTTTATCCAAAACGACTTGCAAAAGAGGAACAAAGCATTAATCAAAGAGCCAACAATCGTTGTTGTGCACAATGGTTAATTAGGCAACTATATTAGGAACCAGCTAGAGAGGATTTAAATTTGTATATATATATATATATATATATATATATATATATGGATAATGGGAAAACGTTAATCTTATAGTTCCACATGGATATTGCTCATGAAGAAAGTGAAGTTTGTAGATGTTTTGAGTCCGTCGTCTCTGTCCACCGTACAGATCCATCATGTGGTTGATGGAAAGCTGGACAGACAAAGCTGACCCAGGGCTGGTCACCACAACCCCCCTGTGACTTCAGCACAAAGCCTCCTCTCATCCAGACAAACACAGCAACAGCTCTAAAAGTATCTATAAATTCTGATATTGCTTTCTCTTTCCTTATAGATAAATATCAACAAAATCTTTAATCAAATTTAGCCCATTGCTCTTTGTGTGCATATGTTTGACTTTTCAGAGCAGTGTAAATCTTTTGCTCCTTCACCTTCTCTTTATGTCTCCGTGCATGTGGATTTGAGTGTCTACCCAATTAGAATATATTAGCTGTGTAATTTGGGGTCAACCATTTCACTGATCCATGCCTTGCATTTGAATGAAAGTCATTTGTGTGGACTCGAGTGTTGTTTTAAGGAATCTGGCCCTTTGGAGCACATTGCAGCCAAATCTAAAAAATGTATCATAGATTATTATGTGCATTCAAAGATGGCTTGTGCTTACAGTATTCAATACAACGTTTATGCAACCAATTCGACCATTTGAGAGCCTTAAAGGGATATTCCACCCAAAAATGAAAGTTCTGTTTTCATTTATTCACTCTCATGCTGTTGCAAACCTATAAGGGTTTCTTCTTCTGACGAACACAAATACATTTTGAGAAAGAGTTTTGGTTCCCATTGACTTCTATTGTTTGTTTGTTTTTGTCCATTTAAATCAATGGGAACAAAACTGCTTGGTTACCAATATCCTTCAAAACATCTTCTTTCTTCTTTCACTGAAGTCATACAGAGTTTGGAACAACATGAGGGTGAGTAAATAAGGACATAATTTGTCATTTTAGGTGAACTATCCCTTTAAGTGTAATTAAGAGGAAAAGTTAATCAACATTGATTAGTTAGAGTGTTTGGGGCTCGCCAAACTTAGCTGGAGTTTGTTTATTGTGCATGTGTGTGTGTGTGTGTGTGTGTGTGTGTCCTCTGTGATCTGAAGTACTTTCCGGTTACCATGACAATAGCGCTCGCTCTGAGAACAATCACCTGCGAGCCGCTGTGCTGGTCGCTGAGGTTTGTGCAGCCTTTGAGAACAATTGTGCCACTATACTATATGTATTTTTTCCGAAGCGAAGGAGCCTCGTTACAACAAGCTAATTATTGCACGAATGACCACAGCTACATAAAATCCGTGGGATTGTAAACAGATCATCAAAAAAAATATTATTTGCACAGCACTATTCACAATTCACAAACACTTTCCATAGCATCTTTACATTAGAAAACTAGCAGAAATTAAACACAACACCACTGAAGTCCTCCTCACCGCTTGTTTCTGTTCAGACCTCTTTTTGAGTCATGTAATAAATGCCTTGCATTTTTTGCAAATGACCAATTACTCTCTTGAACAGTCACTCTTCACTTTGACAAAACTGGACGGCGCTCAACGCCTGTCTATGGGGCTTGTTGAGACCCAGTCTCTGGCCCCTAAATGCTGGGCTGAGGGTCTCTCTCTTCTGACCTCATTTGCAATGCTAATGGTCAGGAGACAGCTGCCATCTTACATGGAACATGGCCTCTCAGAATTTCCCAAAGGGGGAAAGAGAAATAAAAAACAAAGGCAGCTGATAAATGGGTTTGCCTATTATTCCCCAGGCCTTGTGTGCACTGGGTCCTTGAAACATGAATTTGAATGACAGTCAGCGAGAGAAACCGAGAACGGCGCGGTAAAAAAAGCAAAGATGTCTGTATGAATGTATAATATCGTAAAAACAAACCACAGAAAAGTATGATTTTTAAAAGCGTGTGAGTTGAGCTCATCAGCAGAATGCTGTTTTAACAATAGCAAATAGAGAGAGCTCTTAATTTAGTCCTCATTCTCTCAGTCACTCAGCCCCGCTCCCATGCAGGCTATAAGTGTCTCCGTGAGTGATTGCTCCAGCTCTTGCCGAGTGGAGAACACTCGTGGATATTGTAGGGAATATGACGCATATGTGCATATCTGTCAGAATGGCTTTGTGATATCAGCAGTGGAAATATCTCCATTTACTTCTGCTCATCAGAATTAGAGACTGCCACGACACTCCACTGGAGGTTAATGGCTCAATGCGCTTCATGCTGGTTTTGCTGAAACTCTTTTTCTTTGGCTTTAAGGGATGTCCTGTGACAGGGTTTGGTATACATAACCACTCACAATCAACAAAATAGTGATTTGTTAGCTCTTTGTTAGCTGGTGTTGGCTATATGTTTGTTAAAGGTGATTTATCATCACAGCTGGAAGACAAAGTTCTTGTTTTGTAAAATACATTAATAATTGATCATAATCTCTGATATATGTTTGTAAAAAAACTCATATTTAAGGCTGGACCAGCCAATGTGCACCGACTATTTCTATGGCTCTTTTATTTAGAAGGTGGGACATTTCCGCCATTTTGTGTGTTGCACTTTCTCACATTCATGAGTAATATGAGTTCACTGTCTTTGTATATCTAAAGTCTTTGGCGTGGATCCAATGGACACTTTACTATCCCAGAGAGGAGTCGTAAGCGGCAGTGAAGTGCTGACGCTGCAAGGTCACATGACAATGACAAGTGTAGTAGGCTACATCCAGATTACATTCATACTCGCATACTACTTTTTTTAACATTGCAAAGTAAAAGAAGAGAGTATGCTATTTCACAGCCTTAGCATTTGTTTTCCGCTGTTTCACTGACGGATGTGGTTTTTAAAATGTATACTGACACCCATTGGTCTGGATGCAGTATTACGCCAAATATTCTGGCTACTGATGCTATTGTAATCTAAGATCCTATTTACAGGTATGTTACAGGTACACTTATGATAATTTAAAAAAAAATAATACCACAAAAAAAAATTGTTAATAGGGTGTTTAAAGAGTAACTGTTGGTTAGTCATGTGATCTCAACATGGCTGCTACCGTGAGGTGAGTTTTCCACAATGTAAGACAGGACAACTTTTTAATTCATACACTTCATCTTATGTGAGTACATCATTTTAAACATAGTTTAATGTGAAAAAATGTGTACTTTTAAAGTCAAACATGAAATAGTATTTGCAGCCCATTTTACTTGTATTACTAATATGATGCAAAATGAGGATGTTCAGTAACAATAGAACTGTATGGCAGGTCTTAATTTTTGGCGGGCTTGATGATATCAGCGAAAAAGAAAAGTCATTTCAGAGGCAGAACAAGCTATTACTTCTTGATGAAAGATTAAAATGAATTTTTAATTATACGCAAATCATTTTATTTGACAATGCACTCATGAATTATATAAGGTAAGATCAGTATTAAAAAAAAATAAACAGGGTCAATTCTGATTTAATGTTTCATATTGGCATCATATTCTCAGGCTTCATAATTCATAATGTCATAATGCTGGCTTCGGCCCTGCGTGTGTGTGGAGATGTGGATGTATGCAGGGGCCATAGGAAGTAAGAGCCTCTCTTCAACTCTTTCATTATTGTTACAATTACACTAGCTCTCTTCAGTGCCCACACTCTTCCCTCTTTATAATGTTTGCTCAGGCTGCAATTGGGAAATGAGGTGGAAAATGGTGTGTGTGTGTGTGTGTGGCTATAACAGTGGGAGTGAATGTGTGTATCCCAGCCATTGATACCACAAGTTAAAGAGAGAGTCTAGAGATGCCAAGTGCAAAACACAAGAATGTTTCCTTTAAAGACTTGCTGCCCTCGTGGGGGTCCGTCTCTCCCTTCCCACCCTGTGGGTGTCGCAACCATAATCTAACCCCGCTACAGCACCGCAGATCATTATAGACTCTGATCTGGAGTCAGTGAAAGGGGGAATTAGTTTGGAACACAATCCCAGCAACCTTTGTGACCCCGGCACAAAGCCAGGACCGTTGGGGGTCCCAGCGGTCTAAACCACTCCATATGTCCAGACAAAACTGTTACAATGGCCAACACAAAGGAAACACAGTGGGAGGGACGGACTTTCTGTGTGTGTCTCGGAGGAATTATTTAATGTTCTGCCCGTGTATTTGATCATCACTGCGGCTGCGCTCACCTCTGGGAGATTAATTGCTGGCATTATGAACAAATATATAAACAAAGTTATAGTGACATCGTGATGATGCCAGCTTTGGATGGGTTATAAGCCCCTCCTCCCTCTCTTTCCCTGAAGCATTCCTGCTGTGTGGATGTTAAGTAGCTCTTTGTGTGTGTTAAGAGTAGGGATATCCTCCGTCCATCCACGTCTCCCGCACACTAGACGCTGCATACTAAAGACGCCACTGTGACTGTACAAGAGAAAATGGTTGTATCACTTTCCAGTGGACATCTGAGAGATTAGAAGGCATGGCAGTCTGTGCTATTGTCCATTACATTTTTATTTTTGTCAGTCTGGATGTAAAAAGTATGCAAATATCTATAGTCGCCCCAATACACATTTCATTTCATTTGAATACAGTGTTGCAATTTAAAGCAAACTATTTAGTTATTAGATAGTTGAAAATGTAAAATTACGCTTGAATTTCCCCTCTAACAAAAATGTATAACATGTGATAAGGGAGAAGGAGAGGCAAGAATCTAAATGTAAGCACAGGTTATTAAAAAATAAGGCACAAACAGATAATCCACGTCATGTGGGAAAAAATGTTCCCCCGGATTATTAATTTGTGGCCACATTTTATTAATTAATTTCCTTTTTAGTTTTTTAGTTATTTTAGTTATTGTGCCCATGTCGTATTCATTCGTTCCCTCATTTTATGTAAATTAAGTCTATTATTAATTATTTATTATTATCATTATACAATTTTACAGAGCCCCTACAGGGACATGGTGATGGAAAAAATATGAGATGGGCGGAATTTTTTTTTTTTAAATTCTTTTGCGTTCTCTCGCAAATTGTTTGCGCTCCCCAGAGAATGCAAAATTATCAAAAGCAACTCATTTTTTCTCTCAACACCCACATTTTTTTTAAATGTCTTGATTTAACTCTTAGGGGCACCTTTAACATTTGTGTAAAGAAAAACGAAAGTAACTAAAACACAGTTAAAATAGTATTTTTAAACACCAGATATTAGTAATTAATCACACGAGAAATTAATAGTCCATCTGAGCTCTTTGCATTGTTAGATACAGACTCATGTAAAGACGCTGGACAGCGTCATGCACACAAAGACAAACCACCATCAGAGGAACGAACAACACTAATATAATGCAATAAACATTAACCAAATAACAGAAAATGTAACACGAAACACCATAATGAATGTTACTAACAATAATGTAAATGTAAATAAGAAAACTATTTAAATAAAACATTATGCAGAGATATCAGGAAATGTTTTTTTTAATTGTTTTTCCTAGCAAATTATCCTTCCAAAAGCCAAACATTTTACAGTTTTTTCAGTAAAGTTATGTATAATGCAATGTTAAAACATAACCTACAGTTAACCATTTAATGTTATGCATCATGCTTAGTCTTTTTCTGTAAATATTTGTAAAAAAATTACAGTGTATGCTATTCCAAACATACAGTAGTTTTTTTTTTTTACTTTTTGGATGACAGTGGCTCATTAACCAAGTTATCACAGCTTATTAAAGCATCCAATGAATGAAAATAAATTACCATGGTAATCCATTCTCTTTTGATTTGCTCCTACAGGAAACATGCATGGAAAAGGGCTTCTCCACTCAAGACCGTCCTAAGCTTTAGTTTCCAAATAGCACATCAGCTTATACCCTTAATATGATATCTGCTTCATAATTAGGCCAATAGAGCAGTCCCTGTTTACCCTTTCCTCTTCCATCTCTCTCTCTCTCGCTTTCTCTCGTCTCTCCTCTTCAGCCCTTTCTTATTAGAAGGCCCCCAGCTGTGCGTCGGATAGGATCAGAGGCTGCCTCTATTAGCCTGGTCCATTTGTTGAGCGATTGAATCGCTCTCATCTCTCTTCTCTAGTATGGCCTCTAACCCTCTCTCTCTACCTTAGCCTGCCAGAAGGGCCTCTCAGTGCTCAAAACACAATGGAGCCTGATAGAGGCCTTCTCCCCGAGGCGAACCAAATGCAAGGTGTGTGTGTGTGTGTGTGTGTGTGTGAGTGAGAGAGAGACACACACATGAAAGGTATGATTCCATGGCTACTGTTTCATTTCAAGAAACTGTGCAGAAATGGGTTTCTTGGCAGTTCTTGTTGTTCGCTTACGATCCAGCAGGTGGCGTACTTGCACAAGCACAGAGGACAAAATGTCCCTCCCCCTTCTGTGTCCTTTCTACCACTCTTTTCGAGTCCTACATGGGAACACAAGTATCCTCATCTTCAACCTGTCTACTCTCCAGAAGTTGTACAGTTATCATACGTCTCTCGCTCTAGCTCTCTCTCTCTCTCTCTCTCTCTCTCTCTCTCTCGCAGTCTTTCGATCTTTCTACTCCAATCATGAAGTGCCGTTTAAAGGGAAGAGAAAGCACATCTGTTTCTAAACTATGGAAGAAACAGGATTTACACACTGACATTCCCGAATGTCATGTTGTAAATTCAAACATCGGTGGGTGTGTTTGTGCTGCCGAGATTTTTTAGTCTTTGTCAATTACTGGAGGAGACTCAAAGACTGATGGTTCAAAGACTTTTGGTAAAAAGGCTCTCGGAGCTTCTCTTTACCCTCAACCCCCACCCTAACCCATATTCACGTCCTCTAATATTCTGACTTGCATTCAAGAGAAACGTCTCTGCTTGAGGAGGAATGGCACTGAGGTGTTCTGCATGGTTGCATCTGAATGTCCCTTTTTTTCCAGTTTTGAGGGGCTCACTTGACCGCCCCTTTCTGGCACACTGAGAGATGGAGGAGAGAGGTTAGAGAGCTGCTTAAAGCTGTCAGTCACACACTCGCTGACTCCATTGGAGCCTATTGGGAGTCAACCGAACTGCTTCTTGAATTGCTCAACGCATGACCTTATAATACAGTGGTGGGTTGCAACCCAAAAATGATTTGCAGACCTGTACTCATATTGTCATGCACTGCAACATGCTGAGTGCAAATAATAATATGTGACTGACTGATATAATGGTGCATAGTTGGGATAACAAAATAAGTAGGAGGATCAATCTTTAAAATTGAGGCGAAACACTTCCCATATCTTATGTTGTTGGCATCACAGGCCATACTTCAAGAGTAAAAGCTTGAAAAGTGAGCAGATAGCGACATGGACAGGTTGCATGACTTCTTCATCCTAAAAAACAAATAATGCAAGGTAAAAAAATATAGACTACATTAAACTTGTGCCCCAGTGTGTTTGATTCCAGATAATAATTAATATAATAAAAGTATTATTAATATTATATAATATATAATGATACTTATTACTAAAATTGATAATATAATAATAAATGTCTGTTAATTTTTGTTACTTTTGTATGCTAAACAATGGACCCTTTTTGCATTTCTGGGGTTCTCAGATGCGTAAGACAACAGAGTTGCGTAAACTTCTATAGCGGTTAATGGAAATATAACAAATATGGTTTTTGCATTCTCATTTGCCAATATTACCCCATTGGCAAAAAAAAAAACACACAAAAAAAAGAGGACAAATATATAGAGCGAGATTGATTACGTTGGTCAGAAGAGAAAAGATTTGCAATCACTATCTCAGTCATTGTGTTAAAAACACTCCCGCAGCAGTGCTACGTAGTTTTCAGTCATTTATTGACATGGTAATATAAGAATATATATATATAAATGTACGTGCTTTTTTTAAACAATGTTAGTAACTGTGAAAACGTGCACCAGTCTGTGTCATTTAAATATTTAGCCGTTTTCATTGCAGTGCACTTTTAGATTTAGATGGTTGATTCGTTTTCCCTCAAATCCGTCCTCGTTGTTCTTGGCTCGGCTGTGAATGAGGTCTCGTCCTCTGCGGTGCCCTTTGATCGTGACCGTTTGTTCTGGCAGACTCACATCTCCATGGAGATGAAGCAAAAATTCGGGTTTCTGCAGAGCGCAAAAATAAACCTACCTGGCCTTGCCTGAAATCTGTCCTTTAATTGATTCTATGTACCATGCAAATACTTCCTCACTAATGGATCTTATGTTTTGTGTACATTATGCTATAAATCTCTGTCTGATGTGGCCAGGTAACCTTCATGGCACAAAAAACTAAATCTTTCATTTAAATCTATAGAAACACTGACCTTGGAGAGCAATCCGCAATGATTCTTTTTGTCACTTGTCAAAGGCCTTACTGAGCCTTGACCCATTAGGTATCCTTGTCCTTTGTTTGGGTAAAAGCTTTTATTTTTTTCACCAGTCTTCATTTCACTGATGATAACAGACCTGGGTTCTGAGGTAATTTACTGTTGATTGTGCTCCAGCCACACAGTTCAGGAATTGAATGGTTTACATGTCCATGTTTTTTTCATTGTGCTGGTCCGTGTATGCTGGTAATTTGTCGTCTTTTCACACCTCAGCTTCATCACCACGTGCTTTTTCATGAACGCTTGGAGAGAGAAAAGGCTGCATTCCTTCAGGAGCCCGGAGAAAACAAGTCCCCATAAGAGCCTGCAAAAACAAGGCTTCTTTGAGCGTACGTACGTGGATGTACAGTTTAGTCTTAGCTTAAGGATTCAAGTACAATTAACCCTCTGAATCTACATTTTTATTGCCGGCACACTAGATGGAGTGTACGACACTTGAGGGAGGCCAGATGTCATTTAATATGATGCAAAAGTTGTTTCACGATCATTCTTGGAGTTCAGAGGTTGCACTTCACCTTCTCCTTCAGTATTTCAGTTCGTGCCACGGATGGCGTCAAAACCATCTCTGAAACTTTTAAAATGCACCTTCAACTGGCCTTTGCCAAGTCCTCAGCTAATCCTGATTGTGATTTGGTGTGGCTGAGGGGCGGATAGATGTGGGTGTCGCCGACGGAAAAAGACAATACAATTAAATGATTAACGCGCAACAGGGCCACGACAATTAAAACTATTATGGAAATTAAAATGACATTATGTCACAGCGGAGAGTTGATGATACCCGTGTCGTCTTTTTAAAAGCAATTTTCATAATTCCAATAATTGAAATCATAGCATATTCATTCATTTACCGGGTGAGGGGGGCTAAGAGCGGCCACTAATGAAACCCAATCATTAGCATCCAAACAAAGTAATTGGCTAGTCCTTTATCTTCAGAAATAGGTGACAAGGCACAATCACCCCCCTCCATCAGAATGCAAAAACAAGTAATTAAACCGCAGACAAAGATGAGCCCAGCTCGCTGTTAGTGCACGGTGCACGTTTGAAAACAGCACTGATTGCCTTGATTAGAGACCTTACTGTATCCTCTGATTTTGTTTATGGTTATACTTTTAGGGATGGGGTGCAGCGGGGTTGGAAAGGGATGCGTTTGCATGCGGGAAGGTGCGAGAGTTATCTTATGCTTGACAACTGAATTTGTGTGTTGAATGCTCTCATTAACTTCTTAAGGAACGGTGTAAGGAACGATATCAACAATTGCATGTGTTATTTCATTACATGGCTTTTTTAATACTCGATTCTCATTGGTCGATCATAGCAGTCGGGTATTACTAACAACATTCAAGGTCATCTAGCAATGTGGAGTCCTCGGGTGTGCATTACCTTTTGAATAATTCAACGGCCTAGAATCAATTATTGCGCTTATACTTTGGTTACCAGACCTCAAAACATTGTTCAGAAACGTCATTTTAGAGCTTGTAACGGAGGCTTGAGCCATTGATAGCAGACTAATGCAGTTATAAATGCAGTTATTAGAGAGAGAGAGAGATAGTGTGTGAACTACCTCAGTCTGTGCATCTCTCAACAATGCTCGGCACCAGCGTCTAATAATAGAGAAACTACATTTATCTGCACCTCGCTAGTGAGAAACGTCATAGCTTTTAAGTTGCTAAACTATTTTACTGATAGAATCGCCAGAGCAGCGCTGACAACACGCGAGTGTGTGTCATTACTGTATAAGTGTGCTTTTGAATGGAAGACAAAAACTTACAAGTAAAAAACTTGGAAATAATTTGTTGTTTTTATCCTATTGTTTACTATATTTATTTTCTTTGTCAGTGTAGTTGTGTAGTTTTGGTTCTGTAGGCTGTAAAGACCTTTGAAATAACATAAATAATTTGGCGAAGTGATGGAACTACTTTAGCCGTGCGTTTCCGTGAAAATAATTGCACACCTTAGAACGTTCGTCAACCAATCAGAGTCAAGCATCCAACAGACCCGTATAAGCAAAGTCGCTTTAAGACAAATCATTTCACTTGGCGGCCATATTTAAAACATGCAAGTGACAGGAGTCTTTGAATGGGGAAACATCAAATTCTCCAAAACTGTACGCCAAGCTTATGATTAAATGTCATTTTTGAAATCACCAATGAAATCTGAAAATTATATCAAAGTTTGTTTCTAAACTCTCGAATCATGACAGAAAAAGAAAATTTTCTTAGGCTGGATCAAGTTAATGCGCATTGGAAGCGCATGTCTGACTATTTCCAGAGCTTCTAACGGCAGTGACGCGATGACTTTACCAATCGGCTATTAGCTCTGGACTCGTTATTCCGCCATACTGAGTATTGGATTTTTCCCCATTCAAAACAATACGAGTGACGTGTCTTGTGTCTTTGGTTTAAGAAAGGAATAATTGACATTGTTTAGATGATAACATTGTTCAGATGATGTCTTTCAAGACATTTGTCAGGTTTTTGTCATTAAAACGCTAGTGTGTGTTCGACTAATTTCTTACGCATCTCATCCCAAGCCTCCGTTGCTAATTACAAAACGTTAAGCTCATTTTTAGAGCTAGTAATGGAGGCTTGAGCCATTGATAGCAGACTAATGCAGTTAGAGAGAGAGAACGAGAGAGAGAGATTAAGCGTGTGTGAATTACCTGAGTCTGGTGCGTCTCTCAACAGTGTTCTGCCGCAGCATCTCTAATAGCGAAACTGTACGTTTATCTACGCTAGTGAGAAATTCATGAAGCTTTAAAGTTGTTAAACTATTTTACTGATAAAATCGCAAGAGCAGAGCTAACAACGTGTTTACTGTATGTGTGTGCGTTTGAGTGCGAGAGAGAGCGGGAAAAAGATATGTGCTTTCCATACATAAAACTTAGTTTTGTGAACATGGAGATAATTTGTTGTTTTTATCCTATTGTTTCCTATATTTATTTGCTTGGTCAGTGTCATTGTGGGTTTTGGTTCTTTTGCTGTTGTAGGCTGTAATGTCCTTTTGAAATAAATGAAAAGATTTGGCGAAGTGATATGGAACTGTAATGCGGTCAAGACTACATGTTTCCCTGAAAATAATTGCACACCTTCGTCAAACAATCAGATTTCAGCATTCAACAGCCCCGTAGTATAAGTCTGAATCCTGTAAAACGGATGTCACGGTGATTCAGTCAAAAGGCCTTTAAATAAGCACTCAGTTATTATAAAACCCACTTATTCGATTAATATGTGTATGTGTCTTAATTATGCTAATTAATTGAAAATTATTTGTTACATATTTTGAAATTAATATTTCTTGTTTTTTAACCATCCAGCATACTAGCTTAGAACACGGTTAGCCTGCTAGCTGATTACATCTAATATTACCGTATTATCAGTTGGTATGAACATACAAATAATAAAATGTGAAACAGTACAATTTTAATATATGCCCATAAAATGATCATCTGTTGTACGGCACAATTACAGGTATACAGGCTACAGGTGTTCAGGCTAACACAGTTTAAAAACTGATAAGCACACATGCTACATTTGACAAAATAGCTATCCCTGATAGCAATTTTGCCTAGTGAATGCATTTGTTCATTACACTGGTGCTACTTTCATGTCGCTTCTCGCTTGTATCAGCACAGACTCCTCTCGTTTCGTAAATCTATCCAACTGATGCCATCTTGCATCTCAGCTATTGATTGTAGACTGAAAATCACCTCAGAGGACTTCAGTGTTGTTGCAGTATTAGCCAAAGCTAATATATAGTGAAGATAATGTACAGGTCAATTTAACTTGCAAAGCAAGATTTCTTTCAAACAATTTCTCCACCATTATAGTAGATAACCTGAAAGAGAAAAGTAACTTTAGAATTGTGATCTGACATGTTTCAGAAAGCAACAAGAAGTGAATTTGAATTTGCAACGTTAGCGGTAGCCATTACGCCAGTTTTCACATGATCCTTCATGAATCATGATAATAAGCTGATTTAATGCTCAAGTAACATTTTTTATTATCACAGTTGAAAACAGTTGTGCTGCTTAATATGGTAACACTTAATTTTACAGTCCTGTTTCCCATGTACATACTATGTACTTATTATAGTAATTACAATAACTGGGTAATAACTGGGTAATAACTAGGTACTAACCCTGAACCTACCCCTAAACCTACCCTTAACCCATGTACTTACCTTATATTACCCAGTACTTTCTAGGTAAGTACACTGTAAGTACTGTACTGTTAAATTAAGTGTTTCCCTTAATATTTTTGTGATACATTTGTTTCAGGTTTCTTTGAGTAGAAAGTAAAAAAAAAAAAAAGTTTTTTGAAATATAAATATTTTATATAAATGTCTTTACTGTCACTTTTGATCAATTTAATGCATCCTTGCTGAATAAATGTATTTGAGTTAGCAATTTTGTATTCACACACTTGCACTGAGTACTTTTTGGGCCGCCCATCTGTTCCTGTTTTCCAGCTAAAAGCTTGGCTGTCTCTCACAGAATGACTGACACATGTAAGAGTCTTGATGAGGCGTCGGGTTAAGGGGACAGGTGGAGAAGAAAAAGTAAGGGGGTTGAAGAAAACACTGAAAAATGCAGCCATTGATATCAGGAATCTTGTGAGAATGAGATGCTCAAACTCGCCCTTTTACCTTCTCCTGACTTTCTTCAGCGGGGCATTTTTCCTGCACCCTGAGGCCCATTATCCAGCCCTTCCGAGGGAGAGAGTCAACAACATAATGCAAGAGGTCTGACACAAAGCATCTCCCAACATCGGGACCCCCTTTTTCTCATTAACACCCTCCCTCACTCCTTCTCCTACATCCTCACCTTGAGCTTCCCTTTTCCCATCGTCTTCAGTCCCATCCTCGTGTAACCTTATGCTCCGAGAGCTTTTTTCATCCTGTGAAGTTGTAGAGAGGTTTCTTGAGTCTCACTGGCTCACTCATTCCTACCTACAATCATCAGCTCTTCCGATCGAGCCACCTTTATTTTTTTTCTTAAAATCAGGACTTTCTACTTCCTGTCCTGTGTCTTTCTTTACCTGTTCTTTGTGCCTGGAAAAAAAATCTTTGTGTTTTTTTGTCCTTCAAGTTGGACAGGAGAATTGATTTACGTTGGTACACACTCGATCTGACCCACCCTGTGGCAGGCGGTGAGCATATCTGTGTGTGTCTTGGTTGGTGCTGATGGTGTGTTCTCCCCCCACCTCACTATATATGGCGCAGTGGAATGACCCCGGCCACGGATAAATGCAATGGAAAGAAAGGAACAGAAATTCTTTTTCCACCCTCCAATGGATGGATGAGAGAGAGAGAGGGGTGTGTGGACGGAGCGTACTAAGATGGCTGAGGGGACGTTCACAGTTTTTGGGACTGAGCACCGAAAAATAGCTCATTTAAACGTACCTCTGCCGGATTTGTGAGACAAATGGATTTTGAATGCAGCTTCCAAAGTTTTTTTTTTTATATTTGGTAATTAGTTAAATTTTAATTAGTTAAAATTAAAATTCTGTCATTAATTACTCGCCCTCATGTCGTTCCAAACCTGTAAGACTTTTGTTCATCTTCGAAACACAAATGAAAATCTTTTTGAAGAAATCTGAGAGCTTTCTCTCCCTCCATTGACAGCTACGTAACTACCACTTTGACGCTTCAAAAAGTTCATTAAGAGATTGTAAAACTAATCCATATGAATTGAGTGGTTTAGTCCAAATATTCTGAAGAGACTCGATCGCTTTATATGATGAAGAGATTTAATTTAGGCTTTTATTCACATTTAAACATTGATCAGCATAAACAGAAGCTCAACCGAACCTGCTTGACGCACAAGAACAAACCTCATTGGTTCTTTCGGAAGCTCAAACATGATGCGTAACACGAGAATGAACCTCATTGGTTCTCGCACGTCAAGCGAACATGCTTGAGCTTCCGTTTACCACAACTGATGTGAGAGTTGATGAATGTTTATATGTTATATGTTATGTTCATATAAAGCGATTGTGTCTCTTCAGAAAATGTGGACTAAATCACTCAATTCATATGCATATGGATTAGTTTTACGATCTCTTTATGAACTTTTTGAAGAGTCAAAGTGGTAGTTGCGTAGCTGTCAATGGAGGGAGAGAACGCTCTCAGATTTCATCAAAAAGATCTTCATTTGTGTTTCGAAGATGAACGAAAGTCTTACAGGTTTGAACGAGGTCGAGTAATTAATGACACAATTTTTATTTTTGGTTAAACTATGCCTTTAACATGTAGAATGATTATTGCATAGTATTTGTTTAAACTCTATTGCAGAAATCACACATATGTCTAAATTTGGTCAGTCCAATTGAGCTACTCACCCATGTGTCTTCAATTTCCTAAATTCATAACTTTTCACATGATCCTTCAGAAATCATTCTCACATGGATTTAAGAAACAGTTTTATTACTATCAGTGTTGAAAACAGTTGTGCTGCTTAATATTGTTGTGTAAACTGTGATATCTTATTCTTTGATGAATAGAAAGTTCAAAAGATCAGCATTTATTTAAAACTTAAATATTTAGCAACATTATACATGTATTTACTGTCACTTTTGATTAATTTAATGCATCCTTGCTGAAAAGTAATTCTTTCAAAGACATTTTATTTATTGACCCCAAACTTATATATACATGTATAAATATTTATATCTCCTATAATCCAATTTATGTTCATTCGAAATGCACGGTAGAACATATAACAACTTTTAATCTTATGTAAAAATGCCATAATAATTATTTCCTTTGTCCCAGAAAGGAATTACCATATTTCAAACTAAAAAGTACTAACATTTTCCTTTTAAACAATCATTTAGGCTGTCACTACATCTATCATCATCACCCTCCTCTCTGAATACTTTCTGAAAACCTATTATCATAAAACACCTGACATTGTATACTGGGAGAGACAACACACCACCATAATGGAGAGATACAAAAGGTCGTACATTCCTCATACCTGCATGTGTGAATGCTTTTTAATTGCTGGTGATTTTCACTTGTTGGTGTTTTGCACACCTGAAACAAACTCAGAAAAGTCACCAAAGAGCCACACCGAGAGAAAACGAGCCGAAAGAGAAAAGGGAGGCTGAAAGAATGTGTTTGATTGCAGCTAGTGCTAGTTATGGTTTAGTTGGTAGTGTTAAGCAGTTGGTCTATTGTGTTCTTTGTGCATTGCTGAGTGTGGCAGCTATTGAAGTGCAAGAGAGAGGGGGAAATGCGTGCACTGACATTCTCTAATCAAATACAGCAATCAGGAACCTCAAACCAGCATTACACCATTTACAATCCCTTTTAATTTATAATCAAAAATTGAGCGGGAGAGGGAGTTGGGAGGGAGAGGGAGAAGAAGAGAATGACAGAAACAGACGGGTCATTACATCTCTCTTTACGGGGCCGATGAGAGCAATGAAGAATTAATCAGTGGCCATTAGACTGTATTTACTCACCACTGTAGGGGTTGTGATCAGTCTACATGCTTCCTCTAACCCTTTCTCTCTCTCTGTCACTGGGTCTTTTTCTCTTTTCTGTAGTGTCTGTGATGGACATTTCAGATGTATACTTCTCTTTGACCTTTTTGATGGAGGTCAGGTCAGAGGCAGAACATTGGGTTGTTAACGCAAGGATATATAAGCATGTGCACGTTACCATAAAGTACGGGTTATATTCCAAAACTAAAAAAAGGTGCCAACCTAAAACGCATTTTGAGGCATTGCATATGAATGAGCTGCAATACAAAGGCTGTTCAAAAAGGCAGGCATTATGCTGGATCTTTGAAAATGATTTACTCATTTTCTTATTCTTATAAAAAAAAATTGTGCATTATATATATAGAAAAAAATCATACAGTAACAGTAAAACTAGATTTGTGTGACAAACCAAAGTGTTTATGATTAGCCTATGTTAAGAAGTCAAAATAATGTGATAACATGTAACAATGCTGACATGGAAGCAGACGAAAACAATAATATAGAAGACCCAAGTGCAGTTTATTATAACGTGATAATCCAAAAAACGTGAAACATAAACCTGAGCTAATCCAAAGCATGAAACGCAAAATAAACATTAACAAGAAACCATAATCTTGGAACACTGAACAGCATTCAAACTTCAACACACGAGTACACAAGTAACATGGCAAACATGAGTGCTTAAATACACAAAGAATAATGACAACAAGAAACACCTTTGAACAATCAAACATCGAATCAGTCAGAAAGTGACACATAAACAGGGGAAGCCAAGACATGATCACACCATGGCAAGGGAAACGTATGACAAACAGGAAACATGACTGTGAAAATTAAAAAAAAAAAACATTAACCAAAGTACAAAACAGACGTGACATAACAAATGCAAGTTTGCAATATCATGAAGCATAACACACTGTTATTGCACAGCTAAATTAACTGGAGGCGGACAACATCGGAAGACTTGCATTCAAGTTACAAATGGCTGCGTGCATTCTTGCGTTAAAAATAAACATCCGTCATTCACAATGCTATACATCTCCATCCAAATGTGTTTGCTTATTATTTTAGCAAATGACAATTCTACCAATAAAAGTATTATCATTTCCTTTTGTTTAACCAGGAGAATCACATTGAGATATTACTATCTCTTCTTCCAGAGAGACCTGGTCAAGACGGCAGCACATAAAGTTTATATAACAATACCACATTTTACATATTTAAAAACTAGAAGCGAATCAAGAAAAACAATTACAAGTGTCCTTTAAAACATTGTGCAAGAGACGTTTAAAAATGGTCAGGGTTGGAAGTGCATCTAAATTAAGTACATTTTGCAATTCATTCCAAACCCAAGGAGCATAAAAAGAAAAAGCACCTTTACCAGATTCTGACAATAGCCTTGGGACTTTTAGCTGAATGTGAGAGCAAGACCTAGTGTGGTAACTATTTGTGTAATAAATTAAAAGAGTATAATTCTCTCAACTCCTTTTAACACACTTTATTATGTTTAAATCCATTTAGAACATTCATGCATATTTTCTGTTGAGGTCTGATTTTCATGTCGTTATCTTAGCAACATGCTAACATCAGACTCCATTGTAATCAACTGCCGAGCTTCCTGTACACAGTATGTGAAGAACACTAAATAGTGTGTTCCAAATCAGACACTTATGAGGTTCCATTTCACTTAAAAGGCAGCTTGCTTATGTAGGCAGCACATATTCAGGCAGCTCACTTGGTTTTAAAACCAAGCTACTGTATTTGTCATATGTAGGGGATTACTTACATTTCTGTTTACATTTAAATGGGTTTTTACTTTTGTGTTGAGTTGAGTGAGTGAGTGAGTGAGTGTGCATGTATGTGTGTGCGTTGATGTCAACCCCATCAAGCATAGTGCAGGAAGCGAGACAGGTCGAATCTCTATTAAATCACCTCCTTTAATCTCGACCGTGGGCTCCTCTGACCTATGTTAGCTCAGGCCAAACATAGAGTACATCTTCTCTCCACAAATCAACCCTCATTCCTGTTACTCTGTAGCTGGACGGGATAGTGAACTCTGTGACTTCCCATGGTCCGTGGTTATACTTTCTAATCTCAACAGTGTTTAGAGGCTCATACTTTATATAGGCTAAGTGTAATTTCTGATCCATGTGCAGGGGAGTTCAATGTTCAGGGTGAATCTCCACTTGAAAGGACTGGCACTGCTGACCAACCCCATTATGGTACAAAACCTCTTTAAACTCCTGATAGCGGCACAATAGAGTCACTGCCACACTCTCTGTGGCCGATAGGAGCAAACAGTTAATGATGTTTGCTCAAGATTATCAGCCTCCCTCCAGAAAACCAGTCAGAAGTAGAAAGAAAAAGGGGGCAAGGCTTTGTTGTATAGATGTTTGTAGTGTGACTGTGGCCAGAAGGAATGTCACCTTTAGGTGAATTATTCGCCAGTTTTTTTTGTGGTAGTTTAGTTCACTATGTGGTAATGCTAGAAGGTGATTGAAGACTGAATATGTTTTTAAATGTTGCGTTTTATATTTGCAAAGTGCTTTTGATCAAGGAGAAGCCCCACGAGAAATATCACACAGTGAACTGTGTGAAACAGAAATTGAGGGCCAAATTGTACACGAGTGTTTATTTGTTTTTGGACGAGAGCTAAAGGAAAGCCAGAATGCAGAGTCGCTCCGATCCTTCGTTGTCTTAGCAACCTCTAAGTATCTAAAGGAGGGATCAGTGCACTGAGTTGAATGGCATGCAAAGGTGAAAAACTCGGCAATTAAAAGCAATGGAAGTGACAATTAATATTGTGAGTGAGCAAATAGAGTGCTATGCCCTTTCGAGCATGCTCAACGCTCACCCCATGCTCGACTTAGCACTTTTCTCCTATTAAAATCCTCCCTGAAGACCTCTCCACTCTTCCACTTGGTGAAATGGCATTGCATGTTCTTTTCTCCGCTCGCATACTGTAGACAGACATGGCTGGTGCTCAGAAGCGGCAACTCAAGAGGGAACTTATTTCAAGCATATAAGAAAGAGTTAATCGTTGGCAGAGTTAAAGCTTGTGATGACCTCTAAACTAAACCTTCCTTTGGGTCAAAAACATGTTTCTACTCTCAGCCTTTTTCTGTAGGTAAAGTTTTCGATGTCTGGTATACCCTACATAAGGGGCAGTAGATGATGTGCAAGTAGCCAATCGTAGCTGCAAAAGAGGATTCCCTATCAGTGCTGCTAGTTACTAGGGATGGGTCACAATGGTTGATTTGTCCACTAGTCAGCTAATGGCATGAGCTCAAAAGCACATGCAACTGTGCAATGAATGGAAATGGTAAAAAAACGAAGCACAAAATTACATTTTGTAATAACACAACATGAAAAAGCAATATTGATATGATCTGCCTTCACGCTAAAAGTATTTCAATCTTATTATGAATTGTTTTCATTGTTTTTTTCAAACTTTCAACACTGCCATTGTTGTTTTGTATGGTTTCGTGGGCTGTGTGAAATCAGAGCTCGTAACTGGGAGTACATCGATCTAGTACGAGTTCAAGGGTGGGAAGTCACGGGTTTGACTGCCGTTCCAGTGCACTTTCACGGGTTAAAGGTTGGAAAAACACGGGTTACAGGTTGCCCTGGAACGCAGCATTAATAACGAAGCTGTGAGTTTAATTTCTTCAAAATAGCGATTTTACTCCCTCGTTGCTGAGAAATATAATGTAGCGATTTATTACTAAAGGTCATGGGGCAGACAGGCAGCGTTAAGTTTCTGTGCTCTTGTGTTTGGGCAGCGCGGACGTGAATCGCTATTAATGACATATGATTTGATAAAACTGTGTTTGTGTGCTTTCACTCACTTTCCTGACAAGCATGACTGACACAAAGCACTCTAAAGCTAAAAGCACCACTGCCACATACACATTCAGTTTTTAAGCATCCTATAGGATTATTTTTATATAGCTTGTCAAGTTCAAAATATTACAACTTTTTTTAAAATATTCATATAAAAAAATTTCTATTCACACTCTGTCCAGCTGGTTTTAAATGCAAGACTTAGGGTACGTTTACACAACGAGTTTTTCCTTTGAGTTTTCCGCATATGAAAAAACGATCCCCATTCACACGGATCCGCGAAAACGACTAAAACCCCTGTATTTTGCCGCCAGCCCATTAGATGGCGAGGAAACACTATAGACTGAACACATAATACGCATGTGCACGACGTCATCGTCTTCAGAGATTCGTGTTTTTGCTGTTACCGTTTTCAAAAACTTGCACTTTGAAAACTGTTTTCAAAAGTTTGTGTTTTCAGGCACCCAAAAACGCAGTTGTCGTGTAAACGTACGGCCAAAACGCATAAAAAGTTTTATGTTTTTAGTTGAAAACGGTGTTGTGTAAACAGCCCCTTATATAGATCATCTTCAGGTGAACCTGCCCAATTACCCAAGGCTTCCTTAATAACAAATAGTCTACTAGACTATTTCGACTGACTAGTCAATTTTGATAACATAGTTTTACACATCCCTAAATAAATATAAAATGCTCATGAAATATTTAACATTAAGCCCTTGTATTCTCAATTTAAAACATATGATCCACAGCCTCTGTTACATGCTTCTGTGTGTAAGTGTTGAGAAGATACATCAAATTTCTCGGCTCAGGCTTTTGATGTGGTAATTTCTCTTGATGTACTTCTAGGTGTGGGCGTGTTTGTAGGCTATATGAGTTTCAGGAACGTCGATTCACGCCATTGAGAAGCTGGCAGGTGTCTGCCACATAAAGCCGGCTGCAGTCGGCATAGTGCACGGATCCTGAAGAACCACAGCTGATTCCTGCTGGAATGTATAATTTTCTAATTTCCCTCACAAGCAGTTGGCCCTTCGCAAATTAGCGTAGGGCTCTGACCCCGACGTTGCACGCGGAGGGAGCGAGTAGACGGCGTAATGCGCGAAATACAGGATTTCAATCAGACACGCTCTCTTTCACACCCATCAAATCATCTCCATATACATAATTCATACACCTGTGAAGGGATGTGCTCTATTTCCACACTTCTGCAACATGAAGAGTATGATTACAGATTAATCTGCATGGTTTGCCGTCACTTCATAAGAAAATAGTCCTCTTTTCTAGTTTCTTGGGACTCACTGAGCAGTTTTGAATTATATGCACTTTCACTCATTTGGGCAGGAGGCTTTATTTTAAGTCTTCCCTGATTTGTGTGGGACACCTATTTTAGCTTTTGTGCTCAAATGTGGAATAGAGAAAGGTTTTAAAGGAGGATTACAAGCTTCCAACGTTTCAAAAAGATTGAAAATTTACCATAGATAGAAGTATCCTTATAGTAGTCCATATGACTTGTTTGTGATATTCGGGTCATCTGAAGTCATAAAATAGCTTTGTTTGGAAAAGACCAACATTTAATTCATGCAGTTTACTTTTATCATACTTTTAAGGAGGTTTTGTATCCTTTTTTGATGCTTGAAAGCTCCATTCATTTAGAAAAAGATCGACCACGACATTTTTCAGAATTTCTTCTTCAGGGAAAGAAAGTTAAATGGGTAGTGATGGTGAGTAAATTATGTCAGAATTTTGGGTGCTCAAATGGTAGTGGCACACAGGCTACAGTGTTAACCAGCTCGCCTGTCACTTCAATAGTAGAAAGTTAATGAATAAGTAGATTAAGCAGTAGACATGCTCTAACTTAAACCGCTAAATCTAGCTTTTGTCTGTGCTGGTGTGGATTGGATGTATATTGGTTGGCTAATCTTGACATGATAATGCTAATCATGTCTTTTGTTGTACTAGTAGGCACCTCATGGACAGTCAGGCTTTCGTGCATTCAAATAACATTAACAGTGTTGAAAGGGCAGCTTACAAAACCAATCGATCTGTAAAGGAAATGCATGCATCTCAAAACAACATACTCTGAAATACACATAGAGAAGGTTCCTTTTCAGAAAAAAGTGAAATACTTATATGTGCAAATGTGTACATTTATGCTAAGTGCTAATAATTCAATAAAATTAAACATGGATATTTACATAATATTTTGTATTTGACACTCAACATGTGTTAGATACATTTATGTGTTTAGACAATTTTTGCATTTTAAAAGGTCTAGTTAATGTTTAAAAGCACAAATATCTAATTTAGACTATAAATTAATATAATTAAAATGAAATAATGATCAAAGTGTAATGTCACACAGCAAGACAAGAGTAACAGTACAAAAGCAGACTTCCATGTGACAACAGTAGACTTTCATGTGACCAAAATACCTTGTCTTTTTATTACTATCCCTGAGAACTGTAATGTATTTTTTACTTGCTTTCATTTATCCTATTTAGCAAATACAAAGAAGTTTTTTTTTTACATTGAATCACCATAAAAATGTCATGCCATAAAAGAAGAATCCAACAATACAAATCACAACGGCCATGGCAGAGATCAATGCTTTTCTAGAGGATGCACCTCTCATGCATATTGAAATCTTTCAAACAGCATCCTTAGGTAAACTTCGATCTGCGGCTGTCTGTGTTTGTTCAAACAAGCATTTGCGCATTTCCGTTGGAGAGTATGGCTGAGTCTGTGGATGCCAGCGACAGCCCTCCCGCTCTCAGATCCGAGAAAGCAGCCATTCTCGGAGCAATCAGAGCCCTGCCTGTAGGATCCCAGCCAAACCTCTCATCCTTAGTCTACTCGAGAGCTGCTTTAATTAACCATCATACCACAGATGGGATCGATTTTAACCCCCCTGTTCTCTGGGTCGTTCTCATTCTTTCTCTCCTTCTCCACCAACCTTACATGCCTTTCTCAACCCCCTTCTCAAAAGTCTTTCACCTAGCTCTCCTCCTCTGCCTCTCATCTCGTGGCCCTTCTTCTCTATGCTCCACTCTCCTCTCTCTCTCTCTCTTTCTCTCTCATTCTCTTCTGTCTCCTGCACTCCACTCTCCTGTACACAAGTCACATAATTGAACTGGAATAGAGCCAGACTTGGCCCCCCTCCTCCTCCAGGCTGCCTGTTTCCCTGCATCCCTTGGCCTCACCTGCTCAATACCTTATTAGTGTCAGGATCTGTGGAGAGCCATTGCGGATTAACTAGAGAGATATGAGATTGATTTCTGCCCCTTGCAGATGAAATTGGGTTCGGTCCTCGTATCTGTTGGTGTGCGCTTGCATGTGAGTGCGTGACGTGCGCGCGCTCGGCGTACAAAAGAAAGCTTGATGTGTTTTTTCCCATGCTCAGGAGCATTTCTTTAGCAAGGAAAATGAAAGCCAGCTAATTAACTATATAGAAGCCCACATGTGTCTCTGTGTCTCCATTCTAATTTCTTCTCCTCTGCAGCCCTTGGTTTTCCCTCCATCTTGCACAGAGACCCCCTCCGCCCATTCGCCTCTGAAATTCTAATCTCAACTCTAATCTGCAAGCAATTGCGAACAGAAATGACCTGTTGTGGCACATGCTTTGTCTAGGCCTCGGCGTAAATAGCGTGCTATTGATTATTCATGGGTCCTGTGTGTCTCCTGCACAGCTCGGCATGTCAAGGAGTTTAACAGGAGTTGCCTATTGGAGGAGAGATTAAGGTCTCTTGTGGAAATGGGTGGCTGTGCTGTGTGGAGAGAGAAGGCGGGTGGTAATGACAGGTCTGTATGTGTAAGGTAGTGCTGTTGGGGTGGTAACAGCTGGGCCGTCTCTCTGTGTGTAAATAGTAGGGGGTCAGAGCTCTTGCACAAAGAGCTTCACCTGATCCCCAGATTCAACTCAGTGGTTGACACAATGAATGTTAATGGATTGTTTTTTATGGGGCAGGACACGTTCATCTGCTTGTCTTCATTTGTGTAATAGCTCCAGCGGCATTTCCTTATACTGTTTTCAATGTGCAATGTGTTTCACTGAATATATAATGCTCTATATAAGGCAAATATGTCTAGTCTATAATCTATGACTTTCATTCTACAAAATATACCAAAATGTCTGTCGTTTGAGTTGATACTTTTACATTTCCATACAGCAAATTACTAGTGGTACACAGTGTTGTAGTACTTGAGTCCGGACAAAGTCTTAAATCCGAGTCCAAAAACCATATTTTCTACGAATAGTCGAAACTAGCTTATTCAAGTCTACGTCAAGGCCTAGTCCAAATCACCTGGAAATATTGATGATCTCTGACTTTAGATGGATGGTCATGTTTGGACTCAAGTACTAAAACACTAACATCATTGAGAAAAACATAACAGTTGTTCAAGCTTAAGGCCAATTGACATAAAGAACAATAACTATAATCAAATACCTTTAAAATTGTTCAAACTATAAGAGAATAGTGGAGTCCATATCACAACTATAACTGGGTGTTAAGTTTGGACACCGTGAGGCCGGAGAGACTGTAGTGTATATTGTACTTTTTTAAAAGCTGAGCTTAAATGTGTGCGACCAAAATGGTGAACGTGATTTCACCAAGTAGAACATGTTCCTGGATCAACATTCTTGTTGATCCTGGAACAACCCTTCCAAACAACCAATCAGATTTAAGGGATAGGTTTATATTTAATATCAAGTTTAGTCAAGGGTTAAACAAGGGTTAAGGGCTTGTACACCACCCTAAAATCAGAGGGAAATGATAGGTGAATAAGTTACGGGTAGGGTTAGGTTTAGGGCAGGAGTGTCCAAACTCGGTTCTGGAGGGCCACTGTCCTGCAGTTTAGTTCCAACGTGCCTCAATACACCTGCCTGGAAGTCTCTAGTATGCCTTGTAAGACCTTGATTAGCTGGCTCAGGTGTGTTTAATTGGGGATGGAGCTAAACTCTACAGGACAGTGGCCCTCCAGGAGCAGGATTGGACACCCCTGGTTTAGGGGTAGGGATAGGATTAGGACTATGTTTTTGGACAGGGATGTTGTTCCAAGATCAGCAAACGATGAAAATAGTGCTCATAAACAAATGTTGGGATAGTATTTTCACTTGAATCACAGTAGAGGCTTGGGCCCAGAAACCGTATTTCATACATTATGACTGAGCAAATGCATAACAGAGGAATGATCCCTTTGGAATCACTTTAAATGTCTTTTTTTTTTTTGGTGATAAAAACATTGATAGCCAATCAAAATAAATAATAATAAACTGTTGGTGTGGACTCATTATAGTTTACATTCATAGTGTATTACATTCATAATCTCTTTCATGTATGAGGAGACTTTGCAATCTGTGAACTGCTCATAAAGACTTGTAGGATTACCAATGCTGTCATTCAGGGGTTTTCATCCACCTTCATTTTTGTCATCTCACAATATGTGGGGGCAAGACTAGACTCTTTTGACTTGGGCCAGAGAACCATAGAAACCACCCACAACACCCTAGCAAGTTTTTATTTTCTTTTCTTTTTCATTTTGTGTTAAAATAATGTAAACAGTTGCTTTTAAACTAGAAGAGCTTGATAGAGGTAAAACATACAAATGTTATCTCAAGTTTCCCTCAACAAAATTTACTGACACACAGAAAATACACTTGACTGAACAAAATGAGAAAATAAATGAGACATCTAGTGATATGGATAATGCCTTTCAGCAAGTGATCTCATCACACTATGGCTTTTGTGTGTGTGTGTGTGTGTGTGTGTGTGTGTGTGTGTGTGTGTGTGTGTGTGTGTGTGTGTGTGTGTGTGTGTGTGTGTGTGTGTGTGTGTGTGTGTGTGTGTGTGTGTGTGTGTGTGTGTGTGTGTGTGTGTGTGTGTGTGTGTGTGTGTGTGTGTGTGAGGCTATGTGTCTCTGTGTTTGAGGCAGTTTCTGACCTCGAAACACAGAGTCCAAGCTTATTGTGGTGTAATTTCCTCGTCCAAAGGCTGGAGTGTTTGTGTCAGAGTGAGGCCTCTGTGTGATTGCCTCTCCGTCACCAGTGTAAACCGAGGATAATGCTATGGCCACCTTCCCCGCTGCAAAAACGGGATCAACACAATCCAATTTCTCTCTCTGTGCAAAGATGGAATAATTTGAAAGAATGGAGTCGCCAAGTCTAGCCCCTGGGATCCAGGAGGGAAGATAAAGTGCTGTTAAAAAACAGCCATTACAAGAGGAATTGGGCGAGAGGTGTTTCAGGACAACAGAACCCCCAAGTCGACAATACAGATGGGAAGTGGCTTCCAAAATATCAAGTGAGAGAAAGCTACGGGTAAATTGAGGTGACTAACTAGCAATCTAACCCAAAACAGAGCTCTGCCGAGACATGAGACATGCGGAAACATATTTTATGTGGATTACAGCTTAGATGCAGCAAGATGAGGTTTCCATGCAATGGGAGAAACTTGCAATGCACTGTTTAGCATTTTAGCAGCTACAAGGTTCAGGTATCTAGGAGAATGTTGCATCGAAGTTACGCATTTCCTCGTGCAATAACTAAAAATATCCTATTTTGTTTTGAAGCTGCTGGGCTCTAAAGCATTTCAAGTGCTTCGGAATCAGGTTTGTGTCTTCGCATGACAAAAACTTCAACCAGTGGGGGAAAAAAGTTTGAAAAGCTCTCAAAAAGTCCCCAGTTCCAAGCCACGGTTGAACCCCTAATTGCTTTCAGGTGTCTTCCTCTCAATGCACAGTGACTGCCACCAGAAGTGATTTGTGTAGATGCTGGCGTTGCAGGAGGCCGGAGTGAAGCTGGGATGGGTTGGAGTAATCAGGATGGGGAACACACCCCCTCCTCTCGCCTATGTGTGTCAGACGGGCCTACTCTGATGAATGGACCCTAGATTAGAGCTCACACAGGGCAGGCACAGGCCTCAGGTGTGCAACCTAATGCGTCGATGTTCAAGAGTGTATTTGTGTTGGAGCGCGAGTGTAGGTGTATATGCACTTTAAAAAGCGTGCTTCTTGTCAGATGGAAAGACTTCTTGCAGCATGTTTTCACAAGGTGACAATATGAGTTTCCTAAACCGCGAGAGCCGATTATATGGTTTTCTGTATGACTAAGACATTGTCTTATAGGGAAAACTGTGTAAATAATTGGTAAATCATGACATAAGTCATCAAGTGTTTCATGTTTGACATGAAAACAACCAGTCCAAGCATTTGAGAGGATAAAAATGTCCACCCCCACATAGTGAACCAGAGTAGCCCTTACATTGCATATTTATGATTTTTCAATGACACGGATGCACTCCTGGCTAAACGTGAGAGAGTATGTGTAAGTAAGGGATGCAGGGATCTAAGGCCGTCCAGCAGGGGGGGTTAGCAGTCAGCGGAGAGGGCCAATGGCTGAGGCTGTGTGGCTAAGTGTCTCATCAGCATCCTACTCATGTTCCAGGCCCACGCTCTAACTGCGCCCTGACTTGATTGTAATTGCCTGAATTCGGCTCCCGCTGCTCCATCCTGGCAATATAACTGCCACATTTTAACCCCAGCGAGCCTAGACTCTGCCACACAGCCCTTTGGCTGTTTGGAAGGATGTCATATTTGACTCCACTTGGGCAACATCTGTGCATATATGGTTAAAGACTTCCAAATATATTGCCTTTCCTTTCAGTTTGAATTGCAGTCTAGAAAGGGGACAAATGAGCTTTTATATCCCCCTCTATTATTTTGGTTTAAATATTTATTTTTCACTCTGTTCCAGTAGTTGGTAGTGCACAGCACTAGCAATAGCAAAGGCCATGGGTTTCTGATTAAATCTATACCTTGGAACACACTAATTGCTTTGGATAAAAAACTTTAGTTATTTAAAAATTAAGATTTTTGAATTGCAAATTTGTTCTGGTTATCCATATACTTCAAAGTATCTAGAAGAAAGAAACTCATGCAGGTTTGAAACAACGTGAGTAAATGAGAACTTTCATTTTTGGGTGAACTATCCCTTTAATAAAAAAATGGTAATCTAATAATCATATACTTATAATCTAATCTAATGATAATCTTGCCTGTTGTATTTTCCCAGTGTACAAGTCAAACAAATTACCATTACCAAGACATCTTTTAATGACATGCCTCGAGGATTTACCAACATTCCATTAAAACTTGGAAAATCAAAAAGTACATCCAGACACCTCTTGAAGTACATGCATTGTACCAGCATGAGTGTGTGACTTCCTGCTGCATGGCGGGAAGCGTGCGGGCTCACACCGGCAGGGTTAACTTCAGAACTCCCCTGCGGAGCTCCTCTCTCTGTGATAATAGTTGCTCGCGTAATGAAGAGCAGCCTGCTAGCCAACAGGTGGTCCTTTTTAAAGAGCCTAGCCACTGCACTCAGGACGAAAAAAACTGCCATGCTAAAATGTGTCAGAATCTAATGTTCCACAGAATGAAAAACCTGTTTTCTTCCCTTTGTTCAGCGCTAGAGATTCAGCCTTGTTCGCCATTGTTCCCCGCACAAACGAGCAACAGTCTTTTTTGACACAGAGCCATGGGGGGAAGAAAGACTGAAGCTGACTAGTCACAGGATAGAGAAGGGGAATAAAAGCTTTCTTTCCTTCTTTTTGGAGGGTTGAAGCCCATTAAGAGTTTGGGAGTTATGAATGGTTATGAGTCCATGTCTCTCCCTCGCACAATGTAGGAGAACCAAAGAAAAAGAGAAAAACCTAGCTGGCTTTGCAAAAAGTCTTAATCACATACAGGCCGTACAGAGGAGATAGTAAAAGGTAGCGAAAGAGCGAGAAAGCGTGTGACAGAGAGAAACCAGTAAACGAATCAGGACGGAAGTACCTTTTGCTACAGACAGAATGGCTGGGTGAAGTGGAGTGGATGGGGGTGGGGAACGGAGTTAATCCTCCGGCGGGCCTCAAAACGTCCCTCTACCCTTATAAAATCATGAGAATATAGCCATTGACTGCTCTAAAGACTTCTTTGGGTGTATAATATGCTGTGTGTCTCTAGTTCCTGGAGGAAAAAAAGTTTTTGTTTGGAATTTATGGTGATCGGGGAGAAATGCATCGACGCTGTAAAGTGTTAAAGTATTAAAGTGTAAGATTACTCAACTCTCATGTTTAAAAAAAACAAAAACGAGGAACCAATTTGTAGAAGGAGTCAACAAAGGACAGAGACTGACAGTCACTGATGTAGACTATACTTCACCTGCCTGCGTTCTCTTCTTAATGACCAGAAGGACAAACGGAGCCATACTTCAGAACAAAGGCCTTAATTCACTTTTATAATCCATTTGTTATTGTCCGTCCAATTTGTTCTCTTAAGCTACATAAGGGTCCAAGCCTGAGACAAAAGCTGAGGGGTAACAATAGACAACTCCCCCCTTTTTTTTTGTTACTGTTCAAGTACACACCTCCCAGGGTGCATTGCGGGCCTTTTTCGGGCTCTAGAAAGCTAGAGCAAAAATTAGCAAGGTCTGGTAGAACACCTGGAGGAGTCAGCTTTTGCTTCTCCCACTTCACTGTTACAACAGATTGCAGCCCTCACACAGAATCCCAACAAGTCCCGTGTTTTGACAAGCCTTCACTCAGACAGTTTTAATTACCTGTCACGATGGGATTGTGAATGTGTGTAAAGCTGAGAGGAACAGGAGCCCTAGGTACAGCTTGTGCAATAAAAGTACAGCGAGATCCAAACATGTCTTTGGTGACATTTGTAAATTTCTCTGTTGGACTAGATATTTTCATAGATAAGTTTATTGATGTGGATTTTAAATAAATTCTTTCAATAAAAATCTGTCCATGCACTCTTCATCCAGTGCTAAAAGGGGTCTTCGGTTTTAAAGTCCCCATGAAATCAAAATTCACTATCCTTCTTTTAATGGAATATTGCAGTATTTATTATGTTTTTTATCTGAGTACTTCATTTTTTAAATGATTGTGCCCTCTTTATCTTTAATCAAAATAACTTGCCCTCACTCTTGCAGCAACATCTCTTCTCTTCTCTGATGACAGCCTGTCACTCACATGATATCGACCAATAGCAAACCACAACAATCCAATCAATTCCCGAAGGACAAAATCAGATCCCACCCTACATTTGTGGGATGTTGCGAGAAGCTGTTTCATGTCATATACGTCACAACAGGGACGAAAAGACTGTCGCAACTTCCATTTTCATGTCGACTTTAAAAAGTCCAGTGCTGTGATACAAACTGCCTTAAAGGGATAGTTCACCCAAAAATGAAAATTGTCATCATTTACTGTAGCTACTCACTTCATGACGTTCCAAACCTGTATGCATTTCTTCTGCAGAACACACACAAACAAAAAGATATTGGGTCCCACTTTATATTAAGTGGCTTTAAGTATTATGTAGTTACATTGAAAAATATGTACAATGTACTTATTGTGTTCATGTTGTATTGTAAAACACTTTTGCTGCTATTGAGGTGTAATACGTGTAAGGTTAGGGTCAGGTGTGTGTGATACAGGTAAGGTTAGGGTCAGGTGTGTGTGATACAGGTAAGGTTAGGGTCAGGTGTGTGTGTTATGGGTAAGGTTAGGGCCAGGTGTGTGTGATATGGGTAAGGTTAGGGTCAGGTGTGTGTGTGATACGGGTAAGGTTTGGGTCAGGTGTGTGTGATACAGGTAAGGTTAGGGTCAGGTGTGTGTGATACGGGTAAGGTTAGGGTCAGGTGTGTGTGATATGGGTAAGGTTAGGGTCAGGTGTGTGTGTGATACGGGTAAGGTTTGGGTCAGGTGTGTGTGATACGGGTAAGGTTAGGGTCAGGTGTGTGTGATACGGGTAAGGTTAGGGTCAGGTGTGTGTGATACGGGTAAGGTTAGGGTCAGGTGTGAGTGATACGGGTAAGGTTAGGGTCAGGTGTGTGTGATACGGGTAAGGTTTGGGTCAGGTGTGTGTGTGATACGGGTAAGGTTTGGGTCAGGTGTGTGTGATACGGGTAAGGTTAGGGTCAGGTGTGTGTGATATGGGTAAGGTTAGGGTCAGGTGTGTGTGATACGGGTAAGGTTGGGGTCAGGTGTGTGTGATACGGGTAAGGTTTGGGTCAGGTGTGTGTGATACGGGTAAGGTTTGGGTCAGGTGTGTGTGATACGGGTAAGGTTTGGGTCAGGTGTGTGTGATACGGGTAAGGTTAGGGTCAGGTGTGTGTGATACGGGTAAGGTTAGGGTCAGGTGTGTGTGATACGGGTAAGGTTAGGGTCAGGTGTGTGTGATACGGGTAAGGTTAGGGTCAGGTGTGTGTGATACGGGTAAGGTTAGGGTCAGGTGTGTGTGATACGGGTAAGGTTTGGGTCAGGTGTGTGTGATACGGGTAAGGTTAGGGTCAGGTGTGTGTGATACGGGTAAGGTTTGGGTCAGGTGTGTGTGATACGGGTAAGGTTAGGGTCAGGTGTGTGTGATACGGGTAAGGTTAGGGTCAGGTGTGGTGGTATGGGTCGGTTTAAGGGTGGGTTAAGGTGTCAGGGAAGGGTCAACAATGTAATTACAAATATTATTACATAAATTAATTACAGCTCTAATTACATGAAGGTATTTTTAAAATATAAGTACAATGTAAAAACATGTATGTACACAATGAGTCCATTGTATCAAATTATTAGTTTCAATGTAAGTACATAGTACTTAAAGCCACTTAATATAAAGTGGGTCCAGATATTGTGAAGAATGTTTTTGAGCATTGACTTCCATACAAAAAAAACCTAACACCATACTTAAGTAAAAGTAGAGATACCTTACAGTTAAAGTGAGTCCATTACAAGTTAAAAGTCACTCATTTCAATACCGCTTGAGTAAAAGTCTTAGAAAATCTTATTTTAACAGTACTTCAGTAGGCCTATTTTACTTGTACTAAATGTAGACACAGAGATGCACTAGTTCTCAACACATAAGAGACATGCCAGTGAAAAACAAGAAACAGTTGATTTTTGTGGAGAGCAATCACCTGTTTATTTTCTAAAATCGAAATGAAACTGAACACCTCAATATTGCAATTGACACAAAAGCCTCTTAAACGTTTACAGACACTCAAGTCTCAGTTAAGCTTCAAGTGCTCAAAAAAAAAAAAATCATACAAAAAACCAATATCCTTCAAAAAGGTCTCTTAAAACGTCAACTATAATTAAAACCTTAGAAAAGTCAGCGGCTACTTGGACTGGACATGCTGTTTGGGACTCATTAACGGCTGCATGTCTTCACCTCATGTATGAAACACCTGCGAATTAGCAACTACATGCTAATGCTAATGCACTCCCATTTTAGCGGTGTTGTCAAGTTTGTGTGGGTAAGGGCAAAACACACAAGACATAGTACCTTCAATGCCCTGTTGATTGTGATATCACTTCTTTAAAAAAAAAAAATAGATAGGTGCCATGCAAATTGTAACGACTTATTGCATTAGCCATCACAAATGTATTGGAGTGTTACGTTCCTATTTAGTCTAGGGTTTGAAGGAATGTGTAACAGAATAAAATAAAAGAAACAAAAATGGTGTGATGTGTGGAGGCAGCAAGGTTCAGCTCCCAACCCCAATACTTTAACAAGAATAACCCAAGACAAACTCAAGAAGAACCAAGAGGTTTTATTCTTATGGACGTGGGAGTTTTTCAAGACTTCAAGAGAGGGTAATGGAAAAATAACAAACATAAACCCTATAACTATTACGGGGGAAACTAACTAGGCTACTCAAGAAAAGAAAAAACTCCCTAACTTAAACAGGAGAAAACTAGATACAATAAAGAAAAGCACCCACGTCTCTACCAATCCTTTTTTTTTTAAAGAATAAATATACTTATTAAAAAATGTAGTCAAGTAAAGAAAAAAGTTGCTAATATCCTTTATACTTAGTCAAAGTACAAAGTAGCTGAAAAGATATCTAAGTACAGTAACTAATTACATTTACTCAAATACTTTACACGATTGTCGCATAATAAAAATCATACAGTTTTGGAGCGACAGAGTGCGAGCAAATCTTTTGGTGAACTATCCTTTTCATTTTCTATGATCAAACACTTCAAAGTTAAAAAAAAAAACAATTATGAATTTATAAACCCCTTGATTGATTCATTTAGTCTTAAATCAAAGATAATTCAGTTAACTTTAAAAAAAATTGTCACTTTTAAATTCTAAAAAAAAAACTGCATTGCGAGGCTAGAGAAAGCTGTGAGTCACGGCAGCTACTGCTGTCTGCTCACACTGCCTGCCGTTTGCAATCACATCCACATATTCTCTAAGCAGTCACCTCTACCCTCAATCACACGTAATAATCATAGATCGGTTTAACGTTAACATATTCATGGACCCTTCGCTGGCATAGTTGTATAAGGATTGTTCTTCAAATGTCTTGTACAGCCAAATATCCAGAATTTTCCGCATTTCTCGAAAAATAAATATTTTGTCATAATTTGGGCTTACAATTAGCTGTAACCGTACAGCACATTAATATAAATATTAATATAGTTAATGTTTTGACAGAAACTACACAATATAACATGGTGAGCTCTTATAAGTCCTTATAACTACCTTGCAGATCATTTACTGTAACGTAAATTTGTGTATGATTTTTTTTTTATGTACAGTATAAGCCCCTAAAAATGAATTGTACACAACCAAATACATAACATCTGAGGATTTTTATTTTATTTTTAGAAAGTTACTGGACTGTATGTGAAAACGGGGGGGCAAGGAACATATGCACAAATAAAACTGCAGGAATTAGTTTTATTCACATAAATGGAGTCCAAAAAAGTAAACAACACATATGTATGACAAAGCAAAACATGTACATTTTTACAGATATAAAATATTCAGTGACACATAAATTCTAAATCTTTGAAATCTATGATTATCACAGATCTATACATGACCAAAAGTAAAGATCTAACTCATTAAGAGAAGGTAGAAAACATTTAAAGCAAAGGTCCACGTGTCAGTATGGAAAGTCTTCTGCGTCTGTGGGTTGGAACTCGCTGGTTTTCTTCATCAAGGCAGCTTTGACAGCACTTATCTTCCCATCTAGCTCAGCGAGACTGTAGTTCTGTGAAAACAAGAACGTTTTCATCAGCTAAAATGTTCTCGCTGAACAGCAGGACCTTCTTTATTTTTGCCTCAATGAATACACAAATGCATCAGTAATGGAACTTACCTGCGACATGGAGGCTTTAGGTCGTTTGTGTGAGTAATTCTGTGGGGAAAAAGGAAATGAAAGCATGAAATGAATGCGGATTTATATGAACGATGCACATGAGTCGTCATTCAACAAAACGGCAAAGCATTTATTTCAATATCAGACTCTTACATGTTCTGTTTTTCCATAGAAAAAAATAATGAAAATAGGGGAGGGGATTTAATGGCAACCAAAACAATAAATTGAACCAAGGACACCCATAAGTGGACAGAAACGGCACATGATTAGAGTATGAAACACATCACTCAATCACCGCCAACAGACCCGAGCTGCTATAGACTTACACTGATTAATAGTATTAAGTGGGGGCCATCGGGATTCTTTCTGTCACCCAATGGCCCTTTCGTTTATTCTGTCCATCTCTTTTTATTCATTTTAATCACTTTTCAGTGTGCATATGGATCCACTTGGCAGATGCATGATATCCGCTCACCCTGGTCAGCAGAGTTCAATTAATTCATTCGACTTGCTGAAAGCTGCGCTACAAACTAAGAAGATCAGCATATTTGACGGCACTCAAAGTCCCACTTTACAGGCAATATGCACACACAGACACACACACACAGATTGTAAAGGACATGGAAATCAGCTAGCTTTCAGCCCAGCACTGAACTAAGTGAAGCTGGTGTGAGGAGGCGTAGAAATGGTTCAAGAGCACTTACTCAGCTAACTTTGATGGGCTACAATCTGACAGGGATAACAAATTCTGAAGTGAAGGGAAAAAATATCACTCATATCAGCTTTTAATGGTTTTGAAGAACTCTCTGGCCGACTGTCGTGAGCGCAGAAGGAAACGCGTAAGTGAGAAGTCTTCAGCGTAACAGATAGTCAGTGTAGAAACAAACAGAGGAACCAGTGACACAAACTCGGTCTAATGGCACAAAAAAAGGGTCATAAGAGGTCATATCTTTTTTTTTGCATTCTTTCCCCCCTGACCTACACTTGTCAGTGTTTCCCACAGAATGACAGTGTAACTGTGGCGCGCGTGCATCGATATTGACTACCAGCTATATACAGCGTGCTAACCTCGAAAATCCAGCTGTATTGTAACAATAACTTAGCTCTCCTTATTAGCTAGGCTCCTTGTATGCTGGGTAATAACTTTTTTTAAAGCTGGGTCTCCAACATTGACATTGAGAGCGCGAGAGGTACGAGTGAGTGTGAGAGAGAGACGGAGGAGCGAGAGGTAGTGCTGCGCGAATGCGCTACGGCGCTCTGCAATCAAATATGATTTTAAATAGGCTTAGTAAAAAAATAAAAAAACAATCGAAAATCAATGTGTGGCAATCAGCGTTGATATTGGTGTGGGCCGCCACAAATAAATGAACGTATGGGAAACCCTTCTTGCACTACTTCAAAAGTTTGTTGTTTTTTAATGGATCAAGTGTTGGTGAAAAAGATGCATCTTCAGTCGTTTCTTGAAAATGGCTGACTCAGCAGCTCAGGTTGAGCTAGATAGGTCATTCCACTTGGGCTGGGTAAAAATATCGATTCATCATTGCATTGCAACTATTTGTTTCTAAATTCAATATCGATTGATCAAATCCTATGAATCGATTCAGCCCACCGGCCAGTGGCGGCGCTGTGGGCAACACTCTAGTGAGAGCGTTCAGCGTTGTACAAGACGCGCTTTACCAAAACAGCAAGATGACGGACAGTAGCTGCACCATAGACATCATATAGATAGACGCCCTATCGACCGCTACTGCCTATTGGCGCGGACGAGCCGTGGGGCCGCCATCTTAAACCGGTCACCCGCTCCGCTCAGTGTAATCTGTTTGGCAGGTGCAATGAGCCGCCAGCGCATTTAATTAATCACATCTCACTGAATACCGAACTGATTTTCACGCGGGTTTTTTGCTGCAAAGGTCATACACGTAGCTACGATACAGGACACATTGAATATTTTGTTCACAAAATACAACCAATAGTACGGTAATGTTAAATGTTAAATCCTACTTGTAAAAAGTAATCCCCGAGTGATGGTCCGCCGATTTGAGCAGGAATATGCTGCACACGGCTCTGGCATCTACTGCTGCTATGCAACGCAAATAGGAGTATGACCGGTTTAAGATGGCGGCCGCATTTCTTGCGCCACAGCAGCCAATTGGGGATCTAGTCTCGATATGATGTCTATGAGCTGCACTCCGTTCAAGCCTGCACCACCAACCAGGGACGTCGTTAGGCCTATTTTAGGGGGGCTGAAGCTACCCCAAAATGTTCCTAAGCCCCCCTAAATGATAATAAGAACAACAACAAGTCTCCGGGAGTCTCCCGCAAATTGATAGCGGCTCCCTGATGTACGCAAATTAGTTCAAATCTCCCGAAATCTAGAGCTCGCGAGCTCCAGACCGCGTAGTGCGCGCACGACAGAGAGGCAGAGTCCTTGCTTGTGTGTGCAAATGTGCGCGCGTGTGCCTCACGAAGCGCATTTTTTTTATGAGTATCCACATTTTGTGTTTCTGTTTACATTTCTTTTATAACTTGAATGTATAGGAAGAAAGAAATATACTTTTTATTACAGTTACATGCACTTTAGAGGTGTTAATAAAGCACCTGTTTGTTACAGTTGTGGTTTGTATTCAACGCATGTACAATATTATACAGTTTGTTCTGCTAAATAAACCATGACAGGAAACATGCTGGGGTCAATTTGTTCTTAAACATTGGTAATACTGCACACATTATTTAAAAATATACTCAGGTAATTAATTACTTGTGTATTTACTAATTATTGAATCGATATCTAAGCTAATAAATCAATATCGAATCGAAGCCTCAAGAATCGAAATCGAATCGAATTGTGAAATTCCTAACAATACCCAGCCCTACATTCCACCAGCAGGGAGCAGTCAGGGTGAAGGTCTCTGAAAGAGATTTTGTGCCTCTTTGCACCACAAGGCATCGTTCACTTGCAGAATTCAAGATTTTGGAGGGCACATAGGTCTGAATTAGTGAGTCTAGGTAAAGGAGTGTAGAGCCAGTGGCTGTTCTATAGGCAAACATCAGTGCCTTGAATTGACGTGAACGGCAATTGGCATCCAGTGCAATTTTATGAGGAGAGGTAGAGTGTGTTATGAGGAGAGTGTGCTCGTTAAAGACCACTCTTGCGGCAGCAATACAAAGCGGGTTGAAAATCGGCAAAGTTAGACTTTAAACAATGCAATTGAATTAGATTTTATTGAATTCAGTAAATTTTTTACTAATATCGCAAAACATCATTATAAATTTGAATGAATATCACTTTGTATGTGAAAGTTTTAATCTTTAGATTAATTCTTAAGTATAAAATTTGACAAATTTTCCTTTTAGGCAGGAACTCCAGTGGCATATTTACAAGCTTATGTTCTTGTTAGATATTTTTATCTATTAATCTTTTAGAATACAAACACACTGTGTGATTAGACAGTGGAATACAGTGTTACGTCCCAAGCAGGGCCTGAAATTAACACCTGACCACGCGCCAAATGTGGGTGAATTTTGCAATTGGCGGGTAAAACTGTCAATCTACCTGCCACGTTGGCGGGTAGCCAATGAGAATTGAGTGATTCATTAGTTGTTGTTTTTTTGCGTCTGTCCGATAACATCAGCAATTTTCATTCAAGCAGCTGATTTCTGTGAATGCATGTAAAACTAAATGTATATTGAAGCACAGGGTGAAGTCAGTATATACATTAACGACGATTCAAAACACTGTAAATAGGTTCATAATCTCTAAATGTCTATTCTGACTAAACCCAACTGTGATAGTTTTATTCTCATATATTTATATTTTTATTTTTTTTATTCTTATAATTTGTAGTATTATGTTTCATGTTGTATTTGTATTTGTATATGTCCACTGGAAGCCTCAGTACCAAAACAAATTCCTTGTGTGTGCAAGCACACTTGGCAATAAAGCTCTTTCTGATTCTGATTCTGATTTGAGACAAATAAATGTACATTTAATGTAAAACTATGTAAACGGCGCTCTGTGGTGCGGCAGAATTTTGAACAAGGTCCTTAGCTGTTGCTGGGCGCCGCGGACAGACGCCGAGTGGCGCCGCTGGTGTGTGTACACTGATAGAAAATAATGTATTCGAATTTTAAAGACGTGGTTCTGCGTGACGCATCTGGTGTGCGACCCCCTTAAGAGTTATTATTACTTATAATGATTTCGTTAATAACTTGACAGCACTAAAATGTGTATTCTTACAAGTTAAAGAACAATGTTTGTGTGATTTCTATTTTTCACCTTTATGAGGCAAAAAAAAAAAAATTGTCTGGTGTAAAGTTACTGTGGCAGGTGGTCAAAAAAGTTAACTTCAGGCCCTGGTCCCAAGGCACGCATGAGTTTTATTTGCTGTTATTGTGCTTGTCTCTCTGTATTCTCTTTCCTTGTTGCTCCTCCCACTATCCACTTCACAGGTTTGGGAGTGCCACCTGATGTGTGTTCCAGCTCGTTAAGGTGTGAGTGGAGCAGTGTATATAAGAACCCAGAGAGTTCCAACCCAAGAGAGAGACTGAGGCCCTGTTTACACGAAGGGAAAAAGCAGATATTTCCCTGCGGTTTGGCCTCTCATTTACACGAAAATCCCGTTTTTATCACAGAAAACGATTATTTCTAAAAACTCCGGCCAAAGTGGAGATTTCTGAGAACGCCGGTTATGTGTTGCCGTGTCAACTGGGAGAAAAGGGGTTTTAGGTTCTCTCTTCTCGATTCTGAGGATTCTGATTGGCTTGCATGGCTTTATCCTTCTCCCTACACTGCCGCCCATAGGTTTGGCATAGTTATGATGGCGCTCGTGCCGTATTTATGCGGGTTGTGTGCACGATGTTAATATTGAAAACAGAGAGGGGGGGGGGGATATTTGTTTTTCTAAATACCCGGCTATGTGTAAACGTAGCCTGAGGCTTTCCTCTGAGAGACGGTCATCTTCTGGTCCCAGCACTTGTTGATTTAATGGTGTTTGTGGTGTCAGTTATAGTGGTTTAGTGAACGAAAAGAAGGTATGCTGTGTGCTAACTTCTGTGTGACTTGGTGGTAACCTTGTGCTTGTAGTTAACATCTAACTAGAGTTTTCTTCTAACTTAAAATACTGTTTGATTTATTTTAACTAATATAATTTGTAGGGAGGTGGATGCCATTTTATTTAAGATTCAGTTTTCTCCTGTGTTATATAGAGAGGAAGTAAGGGAAGTGTTTGTGTTCTGGTTTATTTTATTTTTGAAGCTAGGCAAGTTATTTCTAAAAACATTTAGTAAGAAATCCTTTTGTTTGTTGTTTTCGCCTTTTCCTCTCCTGAAGTTCTACCTTTTTTATATCCCACTGATTATGTAAAATAAAACTTGTGAAATCTTTTTACTTTATAAACTCGTGTCATTGTAATTTGTGCTTGTCCTGGGACCTGGAGACGAGAGTTCTTTCACTCTCTCCCCGCATTTTTGTTACCTTCCTTTTCAGCCCCTAGACTTGAAACGGATCGTAACAATAGTCTTTGATGTTGTGATTAATAAAAAAAAAAGAGGAAAAAAAAACTCCCAATCAAAATCACCTAATACCTAGTTCTCTGTGTTCATAAGCTACTGTGGATGTTCAAAGAGCATGGAACTTGTAGAAAGAAAACACTAAGATGAACAAACTAATTCAATATCTGATCATCCACTCCTCCTACAAACAAGGACACAGACACACACATACTCTCTATCTCTCTTTTCCCACCACTTACTGTGGAGTGGAAGTACTCTGGCGAAAGACCCTCAAGCTCCAGAATTCGATCTTCAAGTTTCTTTAGCCGCTGATAAACGCTTTGAGGAACTGGACCTACTGAAAGACAGATACAGTAGAGTTACACAACAAACTAGCATTTACCTGTCAGCACACACTTAGGACTACGAAAAATAGTCTAATTAAATACAATGTCTAATACATTAAAGGTGCTATATGTAGAATTCAGAAACCTGTGTTATTAGTGAGACCGGTGGCTATTAAGTGAACTGCATCCAGCAACTTATTGCACATGATCGCACTTGTGCACGTGGACGTGATTCGAGGCCATATATCTACTCATAGCGAAGTCCTTTTTCGTTTTTTGCTTAGAAGTAAAAATACTTTGAAAATACCTTTACAGCAATATATTGTGCATGTCACATTAACATGACAGTACAGAATATCTCTTTCAGCATTATCATGAACATAACCACCCGTTTCATAGAATGGAAGAGAGGCTTTTGGGTGCGCGTAAAGTCACATTCGGCACACCTGGCAAAGACCGCCAGAGTCCTTCTCAAAAGAAATCCGTATACAGGCTTTCAGATAACCTAGGTAGTCGGGGAAGTTCTCATTTCAAGCTGTTGACACATTGGCAATACAAAAATATATAAATATATATGAAAATTCTTACAAATAGCCCCTTTAAGACATTGAACTTCCTAAAGCTCTTCTATTGATCCCACTTACCTGGTGGAAGTTTCAGGTGAGATTCCATGTTATGGAGCCTCTCCTCGATGACGGGGTTTCCACAGTCTCGGCTGATGGTTCCCTGCTGCTGGTCTCCTAACTCAGAAAGTGCCCCTCTGGTTTGAGGTCCGTATGTATTTATAACACGTGTCACTGCAATAGCAAACAAACAGCAATTAATGCTCCACAAATCGACAGATCATCCAGATATTATTAGTCTAGAATGGACAAATCGACAACATGTATGTTAGACCCTATACTGACTAAGCTATTGAAAGAGATGCTTCCAGAGGTCATAGATCCTTTTCTTAATATCATTAATTCATCTTTGTCATTAGGATACGTACCAAAAACCTTTAAGATGGCTATGATTAAACCGCTTGTTCAAAAAACCCAACTTGATCCTACAGAATTAGTCAATTACAGGCCGATCTTGAATCTACCTTTTCTGTCAAAGATACTAGAAAATGAATCTTCACAACTATGTTCCTTCTTAGAAAGAAATGGTATCTGCGAGGATTTTCAGTCAGGATTTAGACCGTATACCATAGTACTGAGACGGCTCTCATTAAGAGTCACAAATTATTTGCTCTTATCATCTGATCGTGGTTGTATCTCTCTATTAGTGATACTTGATCTTAGTGCTGCATTAATTTGATACCATTAATCACAACATTGTTTTAAATAGACTTGAAATTATGTCGGCATTAGTGGAATTGCATTAGCATGGTTTAAATCATACTTATCTGACCGTAATCAGTTTGTAGCAGTAAATGAAGAGATGTCTTATCGATCAAAAGTTCAGTATGGCGTACCACAAGGCTCAGTACTAGGACCGCTGCTGTTCACTCTGTACATGCTACCCTTAGGAGATATCATTAGGAAGCATGGCATTAGTTTTCACTGTTATGCTGATGATACTCAGCTCTATATTTCTTCACGCCCTGACGAAACCTACCAATTCACAAAATTAACGGAATGCATAGCTGATGTAAAAAACTGGATGACTAGTAATTTCCTACTACTTACTTCTGAAAATACAGATTCTAAGTATTGAACAATAAACGTCCTCACATACTAGATTGCTGCTGAGTCAAGTCTTTGTCGTCAGTTAGGAACCTGTGTGTGTGTGTGTGTGTGGGTGTGCTCTTTGATACCTATCTTTCATTTGAAAGTCACGTGTCTAGTATCAGTAAAACCGCATTTTTCCATCTTAAAAATATATCTAAATTACGTCATATGCTCTCAATGACAAATGCGGAACAGTTAGTTCATGCGTTTATGACATCAAGGCTAGATTATTGTAATGCTCTACTGGGTGGTTGACCTGCACGCTTAATAAACAAACTACAGCTGGTCAAAATCAACTGTTTTCTACCGCCGTAGATCCTTTTCCTATTTAGCACCAAAACTTTGGAACAATCTTCCTAACATTGTCCGGGAAGCAGGCACAGTCTGTCAGTTCAAATCTAGATGAAAAACACACCTCTTTGCCCTACCATACACATAACAGATAGACTTCTATAATTCAATGTTAGACTGCATAGATTAGGTCAGCTGGAACCGGGCACACTTCCCATAAATCCTGATGCACTTTTTACATCATAAGACTTGTTACATCATGGCGTCGCTAATATTAATATTAGTCTCTCTGTTTATCCCGAGGTTTACAGCAGTCCGCCGGATCCAGGCCGTATCCGGATCTGATGAAGGGCCTGCGTCTGGACACGATGACATTGCATCCTGAAGTGTCAAACTAGTCTCTCTGTGTAAATGAGTGGCCGGATCGCATTAAGGGTTTTCTGTTAGAACGATGTCGTGTTAGCGGCCCCTAAGTTAATTACTAATGATCTTTGCGACGGAAGTGAATCAATCAAAACTTTAGCTAGACAATAACTTTATTCTAAAGCTGCGGTCAAGCCAAAACAATCTTTGTTACTTTAATTTCCTATTATCACTGTAAAGCTATTTTGAAACAATCTATATTGTTAAAAGTGCTATATAAATGAAAGTGACCTGACTTGAAACACTAAACACAGTGTATAATCATTTCATATTTTAATAAAAAAAATTTAAAAAATATATATTTACTACCATTATTTCCCACAGCAAAATTTCTGTTTTGAACATGTATATATATACACGTAAAAAAAGTACACTACTGTAAAAAAACGTTTTTAAAAACAAAAACAAATTATGTTTGTGAAATTCTCGAACGATCAAGTTGGCTACATATATTTGGTCCAAAATACAGTAAACAGCAATAATGTGAAATATTATTACAATTTGAAAACCTTTTATTATTTTAATATACTTTAAAATATAATTTACTCCCGTGATGGCAAAGCTGAATTTTAAGCATCATTGCTCCAGTCTTCAGTGTCACATGATCCTTCAGAAATAATTTTAATATGATATTTGCTCCTCAGGAAACATTTATTATTATTCTCACATTGAAAATTGTGCTGCTTAATATTTTGTGGAAACAGTGATACATTTTTTCAGGATTCTTTGATGAATAGTAAGTTTTAAAAAACAACAACATTTATTTAAATCTTTTGTAACATTATAAATGTAACTATGATTACTTTAATGCATAAATAAAAGTATTAATTTCTTTCAAACTAAAAAATCTTACTGACCCCAAAAATTTGAACAGCAGACTTCAGTTTCAATATAATGAGAATGAACAAGCGTTTAACCTTTGACGTGACTCTTGAAACCAGGATATGGTGTGAAGACTGCATCAGTTCTTGCACAGCTGTCTTCTATAGACCACACGGGAAAAGAATGTTAGTTTGTAGAGTTTCTGCAAAAAATTATATATATATATATATATATACTGTGTATACATTTACCAAAAGAAAAAACAGCATAAAATGTCTGCTTTAATGATTAATGGCACATATACAATAGTAAACACTCCATAGATGACCAAGGCAAATGACCTGACTTGGTAAAAATAAAGAGCTTTTAAGATCTGGTTGTATTTGGAGGATTGAGTCTTAGATGATGTGTGTATTCTGACCTCACGCCCGCAGAAATCAGCACTCTTACAAACATTGGCAATTGCTGTGCAGTATTTCTCTGACCACCCCCCATTCTCACCCTGATTGCAGTCGATCACGTTGCAAAACTCTCGCACATTGTTTTCATTGATCTCCAGCTGTTTGCGCTCTATAAATGCAGATATCCTGCGTTCAATCTGAGAAAATGAGTGAGAGAGAGAGAGAGCAATGAGGGTCAGACTGATGAGCTATTGAAGAAGAAAAAAAATCAATCCACGGTCTTCTTTTTTGCTGTTTAGTTTTAATGAGGAACACTAGGCCATATGGGCTGCATGACTAACAAATGACCGCAGTGGACAAAATTATTCCCAAAATCAAAATATTTCTCACACGCAACCATTTCAGATAGTTGTGATTTGTTTGGGCCTTTTATTACAGTGACTGTAAATAAATAAGCAATAAAAATGAGGGTCTCCTTGTCCTTCGCCCACATGCAATTTCAGCATGTAATGAACATCCACTTCATAACGTTGCAAGGACCAGGACCTCTCATAGGACTCTCAAAGTGGGTGGCTATTTGTTTCTCTCTGAAGGAAAGCAGGCAGCGAAAGAGCCTTCCATTCATTCTCAACTGTCTGTCCACAGATAGCAATTCACACTCCCTATGACTGGCCAACTGGGGCAGATTATATGCAAATAGTAAATAGTGACTGTCAAACAATCAACTTTAATTGTGCTTGGGAAGAGATTGCTTGAATAAATCCAAAATTTGAATGTTTGGTCCAACGATCATCATTGGTAAATACAAATAAAACCAATAACAGCTTAACTGTTCAACTAAATGGATTATACAAAATAATGCTTTTATTGCATGCAGCATAAAAACAAAGGCTATTTTTTCAGTTCTTATTTGTGAGAATATAAAGTTACAATGTAATAAAAACAAATAAACATTATATACACAATATTTTGTGTGGTGTTATGTTTGAGGTTTTACCTCAGATTTAGCAGCCTTGATCTGCACATTATCATCGACTTGAGTCTTGTTACGATCCTCAAGGACAATGCAGTGGTCAGATGTAAGAGCAACATGCTCCGAGTCAACCAACATCTGCTCAGACGTATCTGCTCTTTCTTTCCGGTCACTGTTGCCTGGATCGGAGTGACTTTCAGACTCCACCATTTCCTTCAGATTTTCAGAGACTGACTGGAAGAATCAGAAAGTTAATGACAAGTGAAGTGGAAACACAGACAGTTCTTCTGTCCCTTGTGCCATCTTTCAGTTTTCAATGTGTATTCATAATGACAAATTATGTCTTAGGCAAACAAACATGGGATAATGTACAGTCGGCTGGTCATCATCTCAAAATAAACCCTAACGGGGTAATCTGAACTTGAAGCAGTTTTGGAGGAGAGAACGATTTCTGGGTTTATTTTGCGATAATGACTGCACATATTTCCACTTATGGACCTTATTCTGGACAAAATGTAATTTTTCAAAACTTTAAATGAGGCTGTAAGGGATAGATGTGCAAATTACATGTAACTAACCCTGAACCAAACCCTAACTGTAACTCTATTATAGTATGTACATGTAGTAAATTAATATCACTCAGTACTTATTTGAGTAAGTACAATGTTACTACTGTCACCAGAAATAAAATGTAACCCAAGCATTGTCTATCCTCCTCAGCCTTGTTTCCATTTTTTTCTTTTAAATGATTTTTTATGCACATGATAGCACTATTTGTGTGTTCTATTTACCTGTAATTTGGAGATGTGCTGTTGTAAACAGGTGTACACATGAGATGGCTGAAGCTCAGAGACATCGTTGACATTGGCACTTATGCTTAACACTTTCTCACCCACTTTTAACTGGAAAACAAGAGAAAGTCAGTTGTTCGTAAGTATTGTTGTTCGTTTGCTTTTAATGGGTATCCCTGCTGAAAGAAAACCTAAACCAGCCTAGGTAGTCTCCCTGTCTGGTCAGGCTAGTCTGTTTATTGGTTTTAGAGGCATTAAAACCAGCAACGATCAGCTAGAACAACCTCATGCTGGTGGTGTTTCAGCAGGAATATTACAATTGACATATGCATTCATTTGTATTGGTTTACTGTAGAGAAACCATAAAATATTACAAAAATGGTGATCTGGTTACGTGGGGGAAAAAACTACATGTTAACGTTACTATGCCAGCTTTCCACATCCTGTTTAAAGCGCATCATATTTGCACAAACCTTTGCGCCAAGCTCAGCGAGTGACTCGATAATAGAGGAAATGCAGTCTTTGAATGCATCCCGGTGTCCACCGTGATGTGAAACCTGGCTGTTGCGCTGCTCCTGTTTACTTTCTGCACGCGCATCGCGTCTCTCTCCGTCCGCCGCCATCACACTTCCGCTCCCGACGGCAGCGCTGATTGGACTAACCCGCTCCTGTATAAAATTACCTCACTTCCGCTAGGAATATACTTTTTTCCCCTTCGTTACAGTAAATATAAATAGACATAGAAACAAAGAAGACAAAAATATGATACACAGACACAGATGTGTTGGCAAAAAAACAAACAAAAAACAAACAAACAGCATTGTAATAAATGTAGCCTACTCCTTAAGAGGACACAAAGGATGAATGTCAGAGATTCAGTTTTCACTGCTTTAGGATTAACAGAGCTTTGGATAGTGTCCATATACTTGTCTAGATCATATTTGAGTAGAGTAAAGAGAGGTTTAGAGCCCGTAAATTTTTGTTTATGTATATGAAATCTAGGTAGTATGAAACACAAATTAATTATGTAGTATTTCCCTGCGTTCTCATTCGAGTAGTCAAGCAATCCAAAGAAAACAACTTCAAAACTGAATAAAAAGTCACTTACAAAAAAAAGATGCACAAACATTAACAAATCTGAACAAAATTTCTCTGTGTGTACATTGCCAAAACAAGTGAATGACATCTTCATAAGAAGAGTGACAAAAACAATTCACTTCAATGTCTGATGTATATTTCCTAAGAAAGGCTTTGGTCGGGTAACACTTGAGATACTTTATCGGTAGGCCTAAGTAGATAGACAAAGACCATATTTTCTCATAGGCTACATTCTATTCAATATTATTCCAATATGGTAATTACATAAGGCATTGTTATTATCTCTCTCTGTTAGAGAGCTCTGATTTTATTGTATTTCTTTTTTGTGTTGCTCTTGTGTCAATTATGTTTAAAGAGTAAGTGCATGGCCATGGGAGTTTATAACCTTGCAAAAGAAAAGACACTGCAGAGGAAATGGCATTGAAAACAATAGCATATTCATTAGCAGTTATAGGAATTATATATCTGTACAAAATCTGAATAATTATAAATTCTGCCATGTGTGGTAAAAAGCTGTTCAACTAAAAAAAGGTTGTTTTTGAACCAGTTGTCAAAGAAAAGTGATTTATTTTTGTTGAGAATATCCTTAGTGTTCCATAAGTAATATCTGTGCAGAGATCATTTGTGTTTGTATATTAGGGACCAGGACAAGAGCGTCTGCTTATGGAAATGAGAAAGTTTAATACCTGATCGTGGTTCAAAAATGTTCGACAGCAAAACAGAACTACGGTAGTTTTACATATTTAAATTGTTTGAAAATTATCATTTAAACAAATTAACAATTTATTTTATAGTGTTCTTGTTACACGTTAAGTACTATGCCAAATTACAAGCAACTTTATTAAGTAGATGTTGTTAACATTACTCATTTTGTGTAAATATATGATGAAATGCAGTAAAATTGTGAATACTGTAAAATATTATTACAATATAAAACAAAAGGTGCATGCATCCATCATAAAAGTAATCCATATACAACTCCAGGGTGTCGATAAAGGCCTTCTCTCTCTCTTTTATTTTATTTTTTATCTTATGGACCCCAAACAGCCATTTTTTTTAGTTATTGCACTGCAACAAAAACTGTAATTTAAACTTTTTATAGCCTTCTTTGCAGTGTCAAATATAATATAACATATACTGTAATCCACATATATTTCCAAGTGTAAAATTACTAATGATAATGCATGATGTAAAGACAACAGTTTTCGGGGTAGCCAGTTAATATTATTCATAATATACCTTTTCTATATTGGTCAATGTAGTCAAGGTCTGGTTTTGTTTTGAGTCATAAGGACATTACTCTTCTCGTTAATCACATCCCCTGTCAATTAAAGTAGTGTCAACTCGGCTGAGCTTGTATATTGTGGCCAAAAATGTGACCTTTAAGACAAATTGAAGGGTTTTGACATTGGTTCAGTATCCCTCATATTCATCGTCAGACGTTTCATTCTTCAGGATATATTGTCAGATTGTGCTCAGCACTCAAAGTTTTTCTTCCAGGGAGCGTTTTGAAAGGCAGGCTGCCCGTTTATAGCAATACTGACTGTCAAACAATAGTGTAAGGGCAATAGGGATGGGAAGCTGCTCACAATGGAGCTCTTTTCTGTCCCGAGAAAGTGTGGGAAAATCTCCCTCGTCTATTCATACATTTTTTCTTCTTTTTTTCCATATAATGAGGAGACTGATGAACGCAACAACTGAGAAAAAGAACAATTGCCATCAATGCCAAAGCACAAGTGCTCGATGCTGAACCCTGTAATGTCTTCAGGAAGGGTTAATCATTTTAGGAAGGGTTTTGGAGACAAACCTTTCAGCTCCAGTCCTTTCTGTGACGCTCTTTAATTCCTCCAGTTGGAAGAGAACTGTAACACTTGACATCCTCTTACACTCTGTGCTGTTTGAGCATATTCCCACGCAGCAGGACACATCAAGACAGTGGCTTGGGTTGGCCACGAAGAGAAACCAGGTTTTTAGTTGAATACATGTAGAAACTTGCTGATGTGTCCACTGTACACATAATATATATTTAATGCATTTACAAATGTAATGTTATTCTTGTGATGACAGCTGGATTTTCAGCATCATTACTCCAGTCTTCAGAGTCACTCTGTTATGAATCAATTCACTGAAGGCAAGCTGGTGAGAACCCGAACTTTAATATAAACACTAATCAAACACAAAACAAAGGCATGAAACAAGAACAAGAACAAGAACAAGAACAAGAACAAGAACAAGAACAAGAACAAGAACAAGAACAAGAACAAGAACAAGAACAGGCAACCTGGACAAGAAACATTCAATCCATGACAAAGACCCAGGACAAACATGAGGGCTTAAATACACTGACTAATTTCAAGACAAGGAACACCTGAGAACAATGATCAGACAATTAACAAATGACAAGACACATGGCAGGATCACATGGCAAACAGGGAATCACGTGACAGACAAGAAATGTGGGCACTCAATATACACCACATATGCACTGAACCTCAGATCTGCATAATTCATATCTAATATTACTATGTAAAAAGTTGTTTTATTAAATTGACTGCTAGTTTTTATCATTGGAAGTAACTGTAGAGTCAAATTAGCTAAAATTATAATGTTGGTGATTTTAGGCAGGGCAAAAATTTAATCTAGTTAACTTGACAACTTTATCTAGTAGGAATGACACAATTTTTTTTAGTAGTCTTGGCTAAATTAATTTAAGTTCATGCAACAAGAATACAACAAATCATTTCAAACAAATTAGATTTTGTTGGAAAAATTTAATTCAATTTTTGTGGAAAAGTTTTCCTTAATTTAATTAAGTTGGTTCAACAGCTTATTTTTTTGAGTGAAGGAACAAGACACACACATGATCCTTGAACTTTCGATCAAAGAATCCTGAAAAAAAGTACCACCATTTCCAAAAAAATAAAGCAGCGCAACTGTTTTCAACATTGATAATAATATCAATATGAAATGTTTCTTGAGCACCAAATGAATGAACGAATGAATTTTATTTCAGACATATCAAAAAATAAACCAAACAAAATATGAAAAAAATTTAAAATGTACTAATAAGTTGATTAAGCACAACTTTCAATTAACAATAAGTAACATTTGGCAACATAGACATGTCTGAAACAGAGTAGGAAGAAGTACACTTATTTAATCCTTATCCATAACTTAGTATATTATTATTATAATAATTTTATTTACCACATATTTATGTCTTATTTATATTTATCACATTTATCTTATACTCTCTATATATACACACATAATCATACACATATCAATGAACACATATTGAAACTGTTTATAGACCTCCTTCTTTACTATATTTTTTGAAAACCATTGCTTTGTACTTTTTTGAACTGGAATATATTTGGACATTCTATCTATCTATCTATCTATCTATCTATCTATCTATCTATCTATCTATCTATCTATCTATCTATCTATCTATCTATCTATCTATCTATCTATTAACTTCTGAGCTGCAGACATGTTGTTCGTCATCCATCCATCCATGCATGCATCCATCCATCCATCCATGCATCCATCCATCCATCCATCCATCCATCCATGCATCCATCCATCCATGCATCCATCCATCCATCCATTCATCCATCCATCCATCCATCCATCCATCCATCCATCGATCCATCTATCCATCCATCCATCCATCCATGCATTCATCCATCCATCCATCCATCCATCCATCTCTTAACTTCTCAGCTGCAGAGATGTTGTTCGTCATCCATCCATCCATGCATCCATCCATCCATCCATCCATGCACCCATCCATCCATCCATGCATCCATCCATCCATCCATCCATCCATGCATCCATCCATCCATCCATTCATCCATTCATCCATCCATCCATCCATCCATCGATCCATCTATCCATCCATCCATACATCCATGCATCCATCCATCCATCCATCCATCCATCTCTTAACTTCTCAGCTGCAGAGATGTTGTTCGTCATCCATCCATCCATGCATCCATCCATCCATCCATCCATCCATCCATCCATCCATCCATCCATCCATGCATGCATCCATCCATCCATCCATGCATCCATCCATCCATGCATCCATCCATCCATCCATCCATCCATCCATCTATCCATCCATCCATCCATCCATGCATCCATCCATCCATCCATCCATCCATCCATCCATCCATCTCTTAACTTCTCAGCTGCAGAGATGTTGTTCGTCATCCATCCATCCATGCATCCATCCATCCATCCATCCATCTCTTAACTTCTGAGCTGCATACATGTTGTTCGTCATCCATCCATCCATCCATCCATGCATCCATCCATCCATCCATCCATCCATCCATGCATCCATCCATCCATCCATCCATCCATCCATCCATGCATCCATCCATCCATCCATCCATGCATCCATCCATCCACCCACCCATCCATCCATGCATCCATCCATCCATCCATCCATCCATCCATCCATTCATCCATCCATCCATCCATCCACCCATCCATCCATCCATCCATCCATCCATCCATCCATCCATTCATCCATCTCTTAACTTCTCAGCTGCAGACATGCTGTTCGTCAAGTGATTAACAGGCAATTGTTTTTTCTTATATATTTTGTTTCCAATAATTCTTTATCATTAAACATGGTCTAAAATTCGCTTAAGTCCCCTTGAGGTGTAAATCAAGCTTTTAATGTTGTTTATATGTCTATGTGGTATTTTTAATTTGCTTTAAGACAAACCATGTAGAAATTCACAAGTCAACAGCATTGCTGAGCAATTTCCCCTTAAAACTGCAATGGACCAAAGACAGTCTCAAAAACAGGGTCTGAAATCGCTGGTGTTTCTGACGTCACAAACTAATCAGGTCAACGTGTGATCGTCAACGAGTGGAATTTTTTTCAAGGAAAAAACGTTTACATATGTAATTTTGGTGATCAAAGTTGCGTTTTAAAGGATAAAATGATTGACTACAGGGGGACTTTATTTTACTTTATCCATCTATCTCTTAACTTCTCAGCTGCAGACATGTTGTTTGTCAGGTGATTAACAGGCGATTGCTTTTTTCTTTGTTTTCAATAATATTTTATCATAGATCATGGTCTAACATTCGCTTATCATACTTTACACTGTGAGCAACACTGTTTACATTGCTCTCAAGGCACTCAAAATAATGGTCAAGTACTTTAAAAGCATACTACAAACAATTCTTATACTCTCTAAATATCTATAAGCGGCTCCTCTGCGTCTCATTTACACTCGAAAAACATGAAACGTTTCTGATGCTGAGTGACCAATTACAATGACGTTTATGGAGCAGGATTTTGATCTCTTGTTTGAGAAAAACATTGTTGGTGGTCAGGTCAGTAGAAGGTACGAGTCATCAGTTTCCAGTTATATTATATTTTACCCAGCAACTGTGAGCAGAATGTGCAAGGGCATATCTATGATTGTTTTTCCTGTTCAACTGCATCTCTTAGTAAAATGCCTTTGCCTTTGTGTCTCATCCTTTCTTTCTCTCTGGAGCGTAAAGGAGTAATTGAAGAAAAAAACGAAGTCGGTGGGGAGTCTGAAAGAACCTGAAAGAGAGAGGAAGAGGACCATTCAATTTAGAGATATCTAAGACCTACCTATGTAATAGTGACCTCAGGTGCTTTCATCTATTTGCTGTACAAATAGTGATCAGATTTAGTAGAAAGGAAGTAGCCTTATCTGCCATGTTTTCATTTCTTCAAAGCAACCTATACAATGTACACCACATCTTCCTGGTCAAATCTATAAGAATCTATATGTGCACTGACAACATATGTATTTCTGATATTGTTCTATATAGAAGCATGTGACAGTTTGTGCGTAATTTCTACACGCCTCCAAAAGAAGTGGTAATTTCTATTAAAATAATGGAAATGCTACTGACAAGAACAATAATACCTCACTGTGAAATGAAAACAGGAGTGACAAGAACATTCTGTTTCTATTGTGAATTTATTTTATGGATTTATTGGATTTATTGTAATGATGCAGTACAGTCACAGTATACTAACTCATAACTTGTATGTGCTTTATTATTTCATCATTTCTTGTTTACAGAACAGCTTAGAGGTTCTCTTACCAATATCTTAATGCTGTATTGTTGTGATGTTGTAACATCATCCTGTCAAATGAGAGGGTTATTCAAAACATTTATGCATTTGACAAACATAGAGACTTACATTGCATTCGAGGTATGCATTTTATCAGGTCTTGCTCTCCCTGGGATTCGACCCATGATGTTTGTGTGGCTAGCACGATGTTTAAGTATTGGAGCTACAAGGAAGCTAAAGGAAATCCAATTTTCTATCTCAAGTAAGAGATGAATTGTGACAAAATACTGAGTTTGTCTGGACACACAGCATTTGACTTTATTTTCCCCTCCCTTAAGTCGAATAAATAGGGCTAATATTTGTTTATTTAATATGGTTAAGCATCTTTGAATTTATCATCGTTTTTGCCAACCTTATCATACCAGACCTACAGTATGTGTTATTTCTGGGTCGTTCCCCACCAGATTTAATATTTTAACATTAACAAAATGTTGCTCCTATATGCCTATTTACATTATTAGGAGAACCGTCTTTAATACTATTTTACAACACAGGCATTCTATATGTGGTGTAGATAAACACAGTTTGATCATCAAAACAATAAAACTTAGACATGGATTTAATGCCATTTTCCTCTCTTGTGTGACGAGTCATTTTGGTAGAAGCGTCTTAGCTATTGTCTTGTAGTCAACACACAGACAATTAGCGAACATTACAATTATTTCTTGACTAATGAAAGTCAACTGTACTTTTTAAGAGTTTAATTGAAAATCCATCTAATACCGTTCTGCCTTTTATCGAGGGGATTTGCTCCTACAGCCTTGCTAAGTTTTCTCGCTCCTTGTCTCATAACTCCCCCTCGGCCCCCGCTCGCAGGAAGCTGCACCTGTCACCTGGGGGCCCCTGCCTGCACTCAGGATACATTTACATAACCTCATTTAGCAGTTCACAAATCAGAGCCATTAAGAGCTGCTAACAGGAACCAAGGGTTCTAATTTAGCCTGCCTTTCACAGTGGGAAAATTGGGCAGCTCAGGCCTACAAATAAAGACTCAGGTCTTGGCTTTGATTGTTGATTGTGATGGTAAATGTGCGGATGATTAGAGCAGATTTTCCCCTTTATTGATTTTCTGCCAAAACACAGCATGCCACGGTCCTGCACTAGGAAGCTAACTTGGATCGGGAGAGGGGGGCAAAAGCTTGAGACGAGGGCAGGGGTCTGTGTGATCACGTGGAAAAAAATCTATGCACGCCACCGCCGTAATACTGTATATGAAATTGCAAGATGGCAAACACAAGGCTGTGAATGAGAGATTAATGAGAAGCTTAAAATATTAAGTTACATGTTTCCCCAGGTGACCATTCATTGAGCACAAAAAGAGCAATGTCAACATTACCAGCGAGCGAATGCGTTATGCAACACTGAAACGATTTAAATGAAGTAGGAAATAAAATCAAGTGGAGCATGTTGGGCTTCATTAGATATTATATTATTTAGACACACTGTACAACATTATAAAGCTATTCACATCATCATGATATTGTTCTCATGGATTAAATCTCTTTTAAGAAAACATTTAGGAAAAATCCAAGTGTATGAATTGCTTACTACGTTTTGCTATAACATTATTGATTAAAATTCTTCATTAACTCTTCATGTCATTCTAAACCTGTACGACTTTCATTCTATATTTTTTTGTTTATAAGTTAATGTGGTCCGATGCTGTTTTGGACTCCATTGACTTTCATTTTACAGGCAAAAACAAAATGTTTTCTATATATAACAATATTGTACAATATATAATATCTTACTTTGTGTTCTGAAGTGGAAAGCAAGTAATTTTGAAAGTAAATGACACTGTTTTACTGTAAAGGCAAAACTTATAACCAATAAATGAAATAAAAGATGCTGCAAATGTCTATCCTATCCTACAAAATTGTGACTGAATATCCTAAAGGGGGATAGTCTGAAATAAATGGAAATATCTCAAACAAAAGCATTCACATCTATGATAGCAATGCTCTTTTCTATTTCACATTGATTGAAGTCATTTTAATTCATAAATGCATTTTGTTGCCACCATGAATCCACCCCATGCAGACTTTTTTCCTGGAAAGAACAGCCTTGCAATCATGTGTATGATTTTAGTTTTAACCCCTTTCATTTACCATTCATCAGATAAACTTCAGCGTGTCACTATACATAGCTCATGTCAAGTATGCTTACTCGAAATGGCTCTCAATCGGCAGTCGATTTGGCAAAGATCTTCTTATGATATGAAAGAGCTGATTCAAACTTACACGTGCTCACTGCCAAACTGTTGAATCTGAAGGTGTCTGAAGTGTTTGTTGTCTTAACGGGCAGAGGAACTTCATTAGCCGAGTCATGGAGCCCTTTCCATTCCCTGTTTTGGATACATATTGAAGCTGTGGTTTGGTGCCATGCGTGGATACCATGCCAGCAGTGTAATGCAGAAAATAAAAAAGTAATGTCATCCTCAATAATGGTTGATGCTATAGATAGAGCAGAAGATCCGGCAAAACCATGGCAAACTTAGGTCTTGGGTACAAAATCAGGTATTGGAGCCTCTACAAACACAATCCTGTTCAATAACAGAGACAGTGCTGGGGTAATACCAGACTGATAACCACTGCTATAGCAGTTTATAGTGAAAGGCTTATGATCAGACATTTCGGCTCAAATCTCCCAAAATTAATGAGCCACATAATGGGAAACGTCCCTGTGGACAGTCGCCATTAAGATATAACTCTTTCAGTCATTCTCTGCCTTTGAAAACGGTGGAGCTACAAACAACTGTTGTTGTCCCTGCGGAAGCATCCCGTTTAAATTAGCTTTAATGAGCATGTAATTGCTGGGAATAGACTGAGCGGACCAGAAGCAAACAAGGTTTCTAATTGATTTGCGTTTCTCTTTTTTTTTTTTTTTTTTTGTGTGTGTGTGAGCAGGCGCTCATTGTCCGAGCGCGCTATTGATCGGCTACTGTGTATCGCCCCGCATGTGTTTCCCTTCATTAACTGATAACGGGTTACTGATGACTCCCATCCCGGCTCTAATGTGGCTTAACGCCTACTTTGTTCCCGTGTCATGTCGGAGGGCAGCCCGGAATAATGAGTAAGTGGGTGGGCTGTGTTTGGGGCTATATCTGCGGGGGAGGCGTTTAGTCTGCCGGGTGCAAGGAGATCACTGGAGGGGTTAAAAAAGCAGCACCTCTTAGGTCTGGATTACTTTTAACTGCTGCACAGCGTGGGTCCCTCTTCCATTTTAACCACCAACCTGAAGCGATCACTTGGGCTCAGGGCTCGATTAGTGATATAGACTCCTAACTATATATAACTCTATAAAATTATCTTTAAACAAATAGCTAGAAAATCATTAACACCTCCATGATGCTGCGGTGACCAGGTGGGCATTTAGGTTGCCGCGCACCAAAAAGCCATCATGGCTACATTTAGGGTGCAATAGATGCAGTTAGGTTAATTCAACATTTTCCCGAGATTTTTCACCGAAATATTAGTTATGTAATGGCAACAAATATTGCAATAGCAGTCAACACTAACGACCATTTCGTACGAGTGAGTAGCGAATTCGTACAATTTGTCTAAACCCCAGTGATGATGGATAGGTTTAGGGGCGGGGTCAGGGGTAGGTCATTCGTACGAATTCATACGAATTGGGCAACTCGTAAAATATGTACGATTTAGCAAAAATCGTACAAGTGAGGTTGAATAAATTAGCCACTTCGTAAAATACGTACGAATTGCCGTTAGATCGGGTTGGTTGTTTATATATAATTTACCAAAGGCCTAATAAATCCTACTCAGTCCAAATACACTGTAAAAAAAAGTACAATCAACTTTGATATTTAAGTCAATTCAACTTAAATCACAATAAACTGACTTGACTGACTGAATTGATCATATTTTTTCTCTCTCAATAGTCTCAGTATAAAAATCCAATAGTAAATAATACAGTTACATCTAAGTAGCCTTTTTCGTTCCAAAGTTTAATAATAAAACTGATTAACTGTAGCCATGCAGGAAAAAATCCCTAAGATTACTAAAGCAAGTTGGACTGCATGGGGGAGTGTTGGTGTCTGTCTTTCAGACTGGTAAAATAGGCCTAAATGTAGCTATGTGATTTATATTGTGCATATAGCTTACTCCGGAATCTAAACAACCAGTCACAGAAATTATAATTGTCACAGACGTTTACCCTGATTTTCTTTGCCATAGAATTGTAAATTGAGCATAGAAATAATAAATGATACGCCATACGTGCAAATGGCTGAGTAATACAATGGTCACACAACGGCGAGCCGCTGCGCTCACAGAGAGAATTGCATGTTAGCTAATTGTTAATTTGGGCGACTCGCGCTGGCTAATTATGGCGGCACCGCCAAGCCATTTGCATGATGGACTTGCCACCTGCCTCGACACATGACAGCTCGCAGCCTGGGCAAACTATATAATTACTGAACAGTGGTGGGGCAATTTTTTACTGCCGTCCCTTTGTGTGGCATGAATTCTTCCTAATGACGTATTTTATAAAGGGGCAAATAGCATCCCTCCTTCCGGTTCTACAGAAAAAAAGCCATAATCTCAACAGGTCTTCATGTTTAAGCCATGCACCGCACTCCTCTATAGGCTGATTTTTCGCAGGCCTGCTTATAGTGTTAGCCGCCCACTCCACGGTCGCCCGCATTTAGGCCTGACTGACATGACTAGCAGAATGCAATGGTTTGAGATATAACAATGATTCTTATTTTCACTCTAGAATTGCTTTTCGCCATATTTGATTTCTTGGTACAAGCAATGTTATTAGTTTATGCACAATCTTGTAGGCTATAGTTGTCATTTTGACATAGGCACATACGTGAGACACTTTTTTTTTATTCATTTCTTACAACGACTTATATTGGAAGATGGTTATTCTACTCAATTATTAGGCAAAATCCCAAATATACTTTAAAAAAAAATAAAGGTTCTTTATTGGCATCGATGGTTCCATGAAGAACCTTTAACATCCATGGAACCATAAGGTTATTTTATAGTGTAAAAAGGTTATTAGATTATTAAAATGTTCTTCAGACTAAGAATAAAATGGTTATTTTAAGAAATTATCACTAAACGTGTCTTTGGGGGAACCAAAAATTGTGGTTCGATGTCATTGCTGTGAAAAAAACACACATTTCGGAACCTTTATTTTAAGGACATTGAGTGACTGTATTTTGTTGCTTTCCTCTTGGATTAGTGTTTAAAGTAGAAGATTATTTAGAATGATTCTTATTTATATTCTTCACTTTAGATTGCAATTGGTGCTAATTAAGCCCTACTCCACAAACACTGTGGAAACTTTGACTCTGAAAGAGATGGTTTACCCTTTTAAAGTGAATAGTTAAATCTACATAACCGACATATTTTATGTTATATGATGAAACTAGTTCATGACATTGTTTACTGCATTTGTCTTCTGATGATCAATTGCATTAGCTTATTATGATTTTAATATAATTCCCTCGTTGCTGATTACTGTTAATCCATTTAGTTATTTCTAGATGTGTTGTTTAGTCCTAAAAATGATGGCTGGTGGTGAGTGCAGACTTACGGTTTAGATCCGCTATGTTTAATATTGATGCTGTTTTAATAGTTTTTGTTGTACCACGCTTAAGTAATCAGATAGTGTTTAAGTGACAAAAAGTTGATGAAATAGCAGTGGGGTGAGGTGATTACATGTTATTTAGCGGGCGAGGAAGTGTTAACACGGTTAGTAATGGTTCGCTGATCACCAAAGGCCTCCCGCTGGTACAGTAAGACTGCGAGAGCGCGCCTCTTGTCTGCTCACTGTTTCATTATAGAGTCATGACCCGAGCCACACGGACATTTCAGAACATACTTATTATGTAGAAAGACGCGTCTTCTCTCTCCTTGCATATGCAACTTGTGGTCGAATTTGTGGACACATTCATATTTTTAGATTCGTGGAGTAAAAATTATAGTTTTTATTTTGAAGTGAAAAGATTAGAGCACAGAGAAGGCCCACAATTGACACAGAAGACCCACAGTGACATTTTTGTTACTAGTGCTGTTTTTTAATTTAATTATTGTAATTCATTATTCAGTAATTTCATGAATTAGATGTACATTGCAGACATCATTACTTTTCATTAAAACATAGCCTGGACTACTTGAGTGAAATCATTCAATTGAATTAGTGTTGCTATTATATCTTCAATTAAAATTCGGTTAATTTAATATGTAGGCTTAAATAATGAAATGCCTGATTATAGGTCATAGAATACATTTACCTTGCAGATCAATCTCTTTTACTGTGATTCTGCTTTGTCATCGGTTATTTAATTAAAACATTTAGGGAATTTTTCTATTTATTTCCTTTAACAACACATATTGGTTGATGCATAATATCCTGCGCATGCTATATGTCAAAATTTAAAAGTAAATGCACATTGTTCTTAAGGGGGACATCTTCCCCAATCCTACATTATGGGCTGACCTCAAGAATCTGTTACACATGATAAATATATAAATTGATCATGACCCGGGTGATTCATTGTTTCAAAACATGCGTGAAAATTGATTTAATCCAATCTTAATAAAAAGAAGAAATGAGGTATTTTCTTATCGGAAGGTTTTTTTAGCAGTTTATGATAATTTGCCTCATTGTAAATTTGACCATGTAAACGGCAGGATTCTAAAAGACACTGCCATTAAAACAGTAATTTTCTTTGATGAGAAGCAAAATAATAATAATGAAAGAAAAAAACAGTAAAGAAACGAGAAGGTATGAAAATGCAGTTTTTGTTCAATGGATGAGAAAGACTGCATTCACATAAGGCTGAATGCGCTGCATTTCACTGGTGCCTCAATTACACTGAAAGGTCAAGTATTGCTGCATCTTGTGTTCCGCGCTGCATGCTAAGTATTTCTTCTTGCAAATGACCCTCGTCTGCGTGCGCAGTACAATGCCCTCAAGAAGCAGATAAATACTGGACAATTAAATATATTTTTGCTACTAGCTGACAATAAGATGTACTAAAGGAGGTGATTGCAGTTAAAGTGTAATTGTGCCATTTGTCATGCACATACTGAAGCGGGTCTAAGAAAGAGTTGGAAGCCGTAGACGAAAACCAGTCTTTTTCTTTGTTACTTTGCTTTTACAATCCCCATTTAAAATGTGTTTAGATTAAACTTGAAAGATGAGGTATGAAGAAAATGTCTCTGTCCTTTTTAATCAAAGGCTTACTTCATTCTAGTGCTCTCGTTTTAAAAATTCAAGTAATTCAGACAAAAACAGATTTGCCTTTTTGCTCCATCACAAACGATCCAGACAAATTTAAGTCTGTTAAACCTCTCTCTCGGTGCTTCTTTTTTGAAGTTGCTCTCTCATTTCACGCACATGCTGCGTCTGTGATGTGTCAAGAATAGAGTTTGAGTCATGTTGAAATATAATAGGATTATATTTTGTAATTTGTGTATGGACCGCTCTCGCCTGACTTTGTTGTGGACAGTACATTTTCCAGTTAAGCATTTCATTTAACTTCGTTTGTGCTTTTAAGTTATAGCCTATATTTGCAATTTTACTTGAACAAAGATGTGTTTTTTAAATAAATATACTTAATATTAAGTGTAGTGTGCATGGCAATGATGGTGAAAGAAACTTCAGCACCCCGGACAGCTCCACATCAAATTACATAATGCAATCTAAAGATACACTGTCAAAAATCATTGCATAACCTTATTTTTCGAAGGTGTGGCCAAACCAAGTTTGTTTTGTGTGGACATGTTTAAAGTCAGTGAATAAAAGATGGTCGTTTTAGTTAAATCAACTGTCATGATTATTAGATTAGGCTATTCGTCGTGTTTGACACGTATCTGACGTCTTATTTGCGCTGTACTTTACATAGTACGTTTCTTTCTGCTCTTTAAAAATCTCTGTAGGACAATGCTCTTAAAATACAGTTTTGTTTATGTTGAAAGTCTTAGATACACGATTAATGCCAAATCTATATGGTAGTTTTTGTCGAGATGAGCACAACGTTTGTGCTATAAATGCAGATGGTGTAAATCGATCACTTCCCCGAACTACAGTTTAGAATAAACCAGGGAACGGACCTCGGAAACCCTGATTGCATTGAGATTGGGGTGTAATTGCAGAGAGGTGACTGGGACCTTTGCACCCAAAGCCTCGAGGACAGTCCGCAGTTGTGCAACGTGTGTTGAGTGAGAGTGATGAGAGCATACACGCTTCCAACAAGTCATTTTCAACAGCTACAAGCTCCACATAAAGACCACACACCGAGCCTCAGACATGTTAATGTAATCTAGAGTCTTTCAGAGGAGCTCTAACAAAACGAATCCCCGAAAACCCTAATAGACTCTTTCGGCGCTGCTAGATTGCTGTGGAAAATGATTGAATTTGCACAACGGATAAAAGAGAAAATCTTACTTGCCTATAAAATGAACGTTTATTTCATGTATTGGTTAATAAATGCATTCAGTTTTGCGAGGAAAGTACGTAGTCTATGGTTTAGATAGCAGACATCCTCAAATAGAGGTAATATTGTAATAATAAAGCCCTATACTTTTACAATTTAATTTCGCTTGCAAATCCACATTAACTAGCCTATACATTTGAGTTTATATCTTGTCATGAGAAACTGACAAACAAATATTTAAATTCTTAAACTCATTAATGAAAAGTAGCCTACACATTAAAAAAAAAATAGATCGCAAAAAACAATACTATTAATACTCATAGTAGTCGCCCATTGATATGATCTTTTTAGACATATTATAGACATTGCTTGGAGTTTTAGGTGGAGGTTACATATAATTGAGTATCAGTGCAAGTAAAAGAAGAATCTGTAGGCCTTCGAAAGTATAATTTCGGACATAATCGACCAAATGATCTGTTGATTTAACGACCCTTCACAGAAAAGAAGAGCGTCATTACAATCAGTGAGTCATTAAAACGCTCGCGCCCCACTGCCCGCTTACTGGCGCGAGAGCTGCACATAAATACCTTCATCAGTTGAAGGTTTACTACATGCAGAGGGTTTTATTTGCGAATAATAGATATAAAACCCAGGCGTGAACAGCATCAAGGGCCTCACCGACCATTCGGCCTAATTGTACAACTTTTGCTTTACATTAATAGTTACAGCATCTTTGAACCATCTGCATTGTATGACATGCAGTAGACATACAGGTGACTTGACTTGGCTTTACTTGACTATCGCTAGTGGTTCGTAGCCTATAAAATATCAGGGTAATCAGTGCATCGTTTATTACAATATTTTCACAAATAACAGGGTTATAAACACTAAAAGACCAATCAGTGTTCTTCAGCTCTGGTTTGTCAAGCAAAAAGTTTCCCCCATAACATGCTACACTAAGGATATCCTTCTTCTGGAAATATTTTTGATCAATTTAGCAAATATATTTTGTGCAATTATAAGTGTAAGAGAATTGTGTAATTGTGTCATAAAAGCGACAATATTAACAATTGTTCAGTTTTTTTTTTTTGGGGGGGGGGGGGGGGCACATTTAATCAAGGGGTTCTTGAAATAACAATAACATGGTCGAAACTAGTGAAATTTAAGATTTAAATATAATTGAAAAGTTAAATAAATGTTTTGCACCACATACTCGATAATTATATAATTAATATCTGCAAGTCAGTTTTTAAATCACAGAAGTCCAAAATGTTCTTTGAAAATGATCGAGTCCAGCTCAGAAAAAAATAAGACATAAATAATTAGGATATTATTGAAGAGGAAAGAAAACAAGAAAAAAGAAAGAAAGAAAGAAAGAAAGAAAGAAAGAAAGAAAGAAAGAAAGAAAAACTTTAATGGACCGCGGCCTTTGTATGTAAATACACCCGAATCATACGTGGGCAATTTATGTGATTTAATTTTTATTTGGTCAAAACGTGTAAAAGAAATGTCAAGTAGAAATATCAAATTTAATGAAATTATTTGCTTGAGTGGACTAGGCTACATCTCTCACAGAGAAACACACTTTCACACTCAGTCAGTCTTACCTCAGCCTCTGATGTTTACGGTCTTTATCAGGGTAAACACGGGGCATTTGATTTTGATCTTCACAAACACGGTATTGATGGACGGCGCTCTGATAAGTGTGTTCATGTCGTCTTGCAAAGTTGTTTAGGAGAATTTGTAGTTTGCACAGCGATGTGATTGATAGGTTAGCTTTTAGGAGCGTTTGTTTGATGTGAGTTTCTCTCGAGGAGTGGAGACCTCACCTGCTCTGACTCATTCTTCATACGACAAAGAGTTACAAAAAGAAATCTCCACAAAAAATCGTTTGCTTATCAAAGGCATAGGCTACAACTCGTTTAATAAGTTATTCACTAAATACAATTAACTTAGGATCGAGTTTGTTAAAAGGAACTTTTACTATTATTAATCCAATTGGTATACAAAATGTGTAAATTTTATAGCCTAAAAATTGTACAATATTTAGGCTAATAATTGCTTTGCGTCGTCATTTTGAACGTAAATGTATTTTGGGTTTTTCAAAGGTATTAAAATGTTAAAAACACGGCACAAAGTCAGCATTTAATTAACTTCCGAAATATTTAGGCTACTAATGTCTGTGGTTTGACTTCATGAGTGTTGCGACACACAGAAAACTACATAACTATTTGCAGAATGAACACTTTACGAGGAGGCCTGTCCAGCTCCACAATCCTGAAGGCATATCCATTACAAACAGTAGAAATGGTCGATTGCGAATAATGTGCGACTGCAGGAAACGCTTGTAGCCTTTAAATGTAAGGCAAATTGTGTGGAAGTCTGTTTACTTTTAAACTAGTTTTAATTGTATTCATCTTGAAGAAAAATGTTCAGTTAGTCAGGTCCCACTTTTAGCACCGCCGAGTGAAAGATTCTTACCCCCAAATCTGGAATAAACGTGTTGTTAGGCTATTGCTATTATTGTCATAATTTATTAATATGATTGTATGACTGCGTTTAAGTCAAATATCTATATAAGTTACAAGAAAATTGAACGTACAAATAACAATGGAACTGAAAAAACATGTGACCCTTAATATCGATAAAAATTTTGTACAATATACATATCGCTAAAAACTATGTAATCAGTCCAAACCTTTTACAGAAATATACAGGCTACGTTTTACAGTGAAATCTATAAGAAATCATGAAAGGTATTTAGCAGTCTAACTGTGAGGGGTACGTCTTCATTTTTAAAATCCAACAGGATGACAGTATATTTGTGATTTTAGCTTTTCAATCAGTCTCCGTTTAAAATCTAGTGTATATATAAATAATTCCATCTTCTTAATGGTGTTTTGGCGCTCATCCTCACAATAAAAGATTTGATACCTTTTGGCATTTGGCAATCCTCGTGTCACTTCTCCCTCCAGAAAGGAGACAAGGATTTCACAGCGCAACCACTGTTCGCATGGTCTTTTTTTGAGCAGTGTACAGATCATCTGCATCCACCTAGCATTTTGTTATTGAGTCATTGTCTGTTCCGGTGTCACCACGTCCTGCCATAAAGCAGAGCAGAGCAGGGCAAGGCCGCTCCATACTCGGAACCAGAAGAGTTCAGGTGTGACAGGCCGGATACCTGGGTTTGGAGAGATGGAGGGCTGGCAGCATGTTGACCCAGATCTGGGGACTGGCCGGCGCTGCCTACCTGCTGACTTTGATGCTGGCCCATTGAAGAACTGTTATTGGACATAATCATGACGTTTCCTCCCTGGTGATGGTGGTTTTGTACACCGGTGTTGGGTGTATGGCTGCTGCCTTGGCATGGCTTTCCGTCTTTCACCAACACTGGCACGGCCACCCGCCGTGGAGACTGTTGCTGCTGCTGACAGGAGCCATTGTCTTGTTGCATTTGCTGCTGGGACACTTTGTCCTTGGCCTGCCTTTTCATTTTATATCGGTGGTTTTGAAACCAAATTTTAACTTGAGTCGGAGTCAAGTGAATCATGCTGGCCAGATGTTCCCTTTCCGGCGCGGAGAGGTACTTCTGCTGCTTGAACCGTCGCTCGAGCTCGTACACCTGCGCCTGGGAGAAGAGTACCCGTCTCTTCCTGCGAGGTGTGCTGGTCAGCGGACCCATGCTTTTACCAACATCCGCCAAAGAACCCAGAGTGCCCATACTGCCCATATTCATACCAGACGAGGAACCCATGAAACGAGAGACTGCAAAAGAAAAAAAAAGAAAAAAAATTAGCGTTGCAATTTAACAGCAAACAATGACCACAAAAAATTAATAAAAAATACAAACGCTCAGCTCAGTGAGTTATAACAGCACAGTAAAAAGAGCAAATGTTGCGATTGTGCATTATTACGCAATCGCATCTTGTTAGACTGTTCCCAGCTTTGGACATACACACACTTGAACTGCGGTTAACAGTCTGATAATTGATACAGTTTGTTTGGGTTTAGATAAAGCACCTGGCACGTTTAAAGTGTGTTTGGCTTAACATATTTCCTCTTAATACTGCCAAAAGCCCCATTTTCAAACTATAAAGTTAACTAAACAGCTACAACCAAATGCGAAATTGTACATTTCATAGCTGACATGTTTAAAACACTCAGTATATTTTAAAATTCTTTTATAAAAATACACAAACAGTTCTTGCAAATACAAATCAGTCTCACGTACTTGTAGAGAATCGTGGGTCTGGATTCGTCCCGTACCAGCTGGTGGCCGTCGTGCTGCCTCTCATCCCGTCTTGATAGGCCGGCAGATCGCTCATGTTGCCCAGATTCCCGTTACAGTAGCCCCCCATGGCTGAGTGTGACAGCTGGGAAACTCCAGCTGCAGTCATGTGGTAGGCGGCGGGTACTGTTCCATTGTGGCCCATGTGGTGCTGCTGCATCGCCGCTTGCGTGACTTGGGGTTGTCTGTACGATGCAAGTGGAGCCCCCAAGTTGTTCCCCTCCATACTCACTTTTTTGTAGCTCTCTTCAAGAGGACTTAAGATATCGGATACAGAAAAAGGAGTCGTATGCTTAGGGCTCATCGACATTGTTCTGTGTTGGAAAGAGAGAAATTAGAAGGCAAGGCAATCTCTCCTTCTTTTTTTTGGCCAGCTCCTCTGTTCCTGTTGTTTCACCGTCACTGCAGCAGGATGGAAACGTATGAGTGTGCACTGGAGTCCGCCTTAATTGGTTTGAGTGGGAGCTCGAAGCTGACTTTCGTTTGTTTTAGCTTGGTGCCAGGTTTAAGGCTTCCATCAGAGGCGGGGCATCAGCAGCCAGGGCAACAATACAAAGCAGCGCTATCATCTGTGCACCCACGCACAATTTCTATTACGCGGTCTTCAGCTACCCATGCCACCCCCAACCCCGAAAAAATTTGCGCATGTAACAACACCTGTGCGTAAATTTAATTCGTCCATAGTTCATTTTCCGCGCGAGGCTGTTTATTTCGCGGTGGTGCTTGCAAGAACGACAAGGAACACAGCAAAGGATGAAATATTGACAGTTGGAGTGATGTTTATAAGGGCCCCTTGATGTGAGAGCATATGCGGACTTCAGACTTTGAGAACCACTCAGTTTCTGAAAAAAAAAGAAAAAAGAAAAAAACTTGAGTTGAACTACTGACTTTTAATGGCCACAAGAGGCTTCTGGTGATTGCAGGCGTGTTTGTATTATGCTCCACCGTACTCAAACATGCAAAGGGCCCTTGCGACGACTCAGGAACACTGACTGACAAATAAATAAATACATATGCGCGTGTTAAGAGGCCAAGTAAATGATTAAGCCCGTATCCGTTTGATTTTATTGGACATAGGCAGCGTGTCGTCCAAATTCCCATCCATGCACTCGGCTCAGACACGCGGTACTGAAGAAAATGAACTCGGGAGGAGGAGAGGCTCTCAGGTAAATTTAACGACGCTGAGATAACATGAGTAAGACCTGAAGTAACTCCGTGTAAGTTCAGTAATGCATCGCTTACCAGTGCGTCACGATGCCCTATAGTTCTTCCTCTGGGGCTGGACAGAAAAACAATTTTACAGAAATTAGTATGATTAGACAGTAGACTTTACAAAATCGACAAGATTAATTTTTAAAAAATTAAACAGACTATTTTCATTTTTATATTCTTTATTGTTGTTATTATTAGCTATTTCATCATATTTCTATTTTAAAAAATATGAAAAATGTATTGTGTTGCTATTTTCAAAACAACGCGTTGTCTTATGCTAATATTTTACTCTAATTTCCTAACATTACAACTAACAATAGGATGCTATTAGCCTACATATTTTTGTCCTTCAATATCGCAATTTATTTGTGGATCTATCGTTTACTTAGACAAAAACACCCATTTATCGTATCAAATTTAAAACTGCCAATAGATTTTGGGACACCAAGAGTTCATGTCTTTTGGTTAAACAAAACATGTAGATAAATCACAAGTGAATGGTTAAGATTCCCATATTGTAGAGTTAGATACTTGGTTTAAACTTTCGTTTTTGTCAAGACCTGCGTTCATCGAGAGTCTATAAGCGCTGCAAGCTTCTAAACAAAATCGGCAAAAAAAAAAAAAAACTTAAACAGATTTAGATGGATTTTTTTAAATCTTATGGTTTCAGCAATTAGGAATAACTGCGACTCTGTTTATGACTTAAGACACACACACACACACACACACACACACACACACACACACACACACACACACACACACACACACACACACACACACACACACACACATATATATATATAGGCCTACTGTAAATATATATAAATATAAAATATAAATATAGAGTTGTGGCTAAATAAACAACTGTGTTTTTATCTTTTTAAAGATATCATGCTAGCCATTTTCTGGATGTAGCTATAGAGCCCAAAACAGCTCAACCTAAGACCAAGAAATGCAAAAAATCAGTCGGAGTCTGTTAAAATAATTCCGAGTATAAAATCACTTTGTTAAAGCAGGAAATACAAATGTGCACTATTTTGCTTTTATGCTTTCTACCTGAATTCAAATGTTATAATTTTCGAAAATGCCATTTTTTCCGCTATGTATTTCATTGTTTCTATGCGATCTTGTGGAACACTTCTAGTGTTTCAAATCTTAACGAGCCGCCCTGAAGAGTAACAGGAACACACATTGGTCATCCCATAAGCTACATAGGCCTAGCCTACCTAATAGTATATCCCTAAGAAATCAGTCAAATTGCTCTTACGCCAAAATAATAAGAAGACACAAAGAAAGAAAGAAGAAAAAAAAAAAAAAGAATCAGAGTAACATAAACCATATCTATGAGGATTAGTCGAAAACCTTTACCACGAGGGAATACAGCGTCTTCTGGTGGTCACAGCATGGATATTTCCAAAGGCGAGACAAAAAGCACTATCAATAAAGCCAATCCAATGTGCAAAGTCTAATAGTTTTAATAAATTGCCAACAACACATTCGTAACTTTTTACAGGATTATGAGAAACACGTTAGTTCTTTTCAACCTTACAAATGTTTAGGCCTACTTAATATGCAGCGAGCGTTCACATCTTTGGGCTGAGCTCAAGCTTAGTGAAAACGATCGTGATAGCTTATCATTTCAGTGGAATGAAATAGGCTACGTGAACCTCCTTAAACAAGCAGACAACTGCGCATCTCTGTAGTTTGAAGTTAGCACAGGTGGGCGTAGGCTAGTTTGTGCACCAGAGATGATAATCACGCGTGCAATTATAACAATTAGTGTCAGAACTATGCAGCGTCCAACGATGCTTTCAAGGTGTTCGGCCTACTTGATCCAGTTTACAAAAGGCTCTCTTAATTATCTTAATCAGACTCGCTGCTCTCTACTGGAGTACGGCTATCATGGTCAATTAACGGCAATTACTGATACGATTTGTGTTGTTTTTAACATCCTTTTCTATGGACAAACCGTTGTTTTGTTCAGCGCTACCTGGGTGGCTTACGTTTTCAATATGCATAGGCTATATATATATAGATGAAAATATGAAGTAAAATGCGTTTTATAGGGTGTATATTATATTATATTATATTACATTAGGCTATATTTGGCCTATATTATATTTGGCTTATTTCTCCTAATGTGTTTAATTGAACGTTTGTTTACGGTGGGACGGGAGTGTTGTTGACGCTCATCAGGTGCAGTAAATATTGACAGCAGAGCAGAGAACGCAAACTTTAGACTCCACGATGCTATTGTGACATCTAGTGGAGAGTAACAGCCATGTAGTTTGTAGGCTACAGAGAGCACTCATGGGAGAGAGGTGTGTGAGAATATTGGTTTCCTTCTGAGCCAAATCAGGGGTGCTTTTCCCGAAAGAATCGTTAGCCGACTATGTTTAACTACTTCCCGAAACGAACATTGGAAAAGAGGATCGCACAGTTCTGTGGTTGGAACTACAGCTCGACCTGTGGTTAGAAGCATCATTTCTTGTTTGCTTGACGTGGACTTTATAAATCATTATTTTGAGCAAAAAAAAAAAAAAAAAACACACAAAAAAACACACAAAAAAACAACAACAACAAGCAAATCTACATTTTATTTCGAATAAATTTACGTCTTTTAGTTTATCAAGAAATTTAAAGCACCGTTTTTGAAGAGTGCGCATGTGCGTCCGTGCTCTAGGCTAAGAACGAGATTGAATATGGAAATTAAGGAAAATAACTGAGAAAAACGAAAATAGGTCCTCAGATGACATTTCCGTAATTTATAGCAAAATATATAGCAATTATTTGATCTCAAACGGATTCATTTAAATAAGTTATTAGCAGCCTATACCACCAGCGTGACATCATTAACCAACGCCCAGGCTAGTGTTGCAAATATTTCGTTCAACCGCGTTGGTTAATGAAACAGTCGTGACTTGATTTCTTTAACGATACGTCGATGATGGTACTGTGGTATTTACGTAGCCTACGGGGAACGCACCACATGTCAGGCCCACCGGAAGCTGTGAACCTCAAGGTGGCAGAGTGGCACTGCGCACAGCCAGGCAGCAACACGGGGGATATCATATATGGATGATGTCACGCTTTCCCTCCCTTGTTTCTTTTGTTTAATTTTCTATAACTATAAATTATATATTAGGCTATCTTTCAGACCAACTGGTGGCATAAAACGCGTTTGGTTGGTGAATTTACTTTTAAATTGTAACATTGGCCTATTTAGATCGTTCAGCATGTACAGGATGACGATATATCAGGCAATTTGTTATTATAGGAAATAAATAGAAACATTTGCAAAATTAGTCAAATGTGTTAAAAATGTAAAATGCTTCAATTCAAAGAGCCCCCCAATAAACTTTAGGGCTGTGAAAAGATTAATCGCGATTAATCGCATCCAAAATAAAAGTTTGTGTTTACATAATATATGTGTGTGCACTGTGTATAATTATTTTGTATATATAAATACACACACATGCATGTATACATTTAAGAAAATTTGTTATTTATATGTAACATATTTATATTTATATATAATATAAATTATAAATAAATATATACAGTATATACATGAAAATATTTCTTAAATATATACATGCATGTGTGTGTATTTATATATATATACAAAATAATTATACACAGTATACACACATATATTATGTAAACACAAACTTTTATTTTGGATGCGATTAATCGCGATTAATCTTTTCACAGCCCTAAAAATTAAATAAAATGTATATATTTTTAAAGTGTCATTAATGTAAAATACTAAATCAACTATTCTATTTAAAATATAATTTTAATAATTTAATTCCCAGAGTAAGCAGAACCCCAGTGAAAGAGATCGATCTGAAATTATTCTGTATTTATTCATTTTTATTTGCTATTGAAGATGTCATAATAGCAACACTATGAATCAATGATTTTTTTTTTATCAATGATTGTTTTAATGCAAGCAAAGATGTCTGAAATGTAGGCTGCATCTAATTAATGAGAATACTGAATAATAAATTAATTACAATAATTATCAAATTTAAAACTAATAACACTAGTAACCGCATACCACTTGAGGCCTTCTGTGCTAAATCATCTTAGCACCCCAATGGTCTAATTTGATCGTTTTGCTTTAAAATAAAAAAGTACTACTTTTACTCTACAAATCTAAAAACATGTATGTGTCCACAAATGCCTCATTAACAAATAGACACAAAAAAGCTTTTGATAGTCAACATAACAGTGTCATAGATCACTATTTTCCAGAGACAAAAAATTAGATCAATTAACCTCAAAACAGTTTCAACTGATATATATATATATATATATATATATATATATATATATATATATATATATATATATATATATATATATATATTTTTTTTTATCTGGTCTGCTCAATGAATCAGGTTTTGGTACAGACATTTCAATGTATCAGTTGTATAGGATTTTAATTTCTTTTACTGCATTAAGTTCAAGTAACGCGATTTATTTAAGTAGGCCCTACTTAAGAGAAAGACACAACTTCATAAGAGTAATTGTTGAGTTTTACTACTACCAATTTGTTGTGGCCAAGTCTCGCCATAAACCAGGGAAGACCTCTAAAAGCCTGTCTTTGTCGCTCCCCAAACCCAACGACTTTTAAAACTCCATTGTCTTGTTAAAGCCCATAAATTTGTCACCCGGGACTGATTAAACATCACGAGAATTGAGACACTGCGGATTTTGTCTAGGTCCCTTTGGAAGCCACACAATGGTCCTTTCAGAGGACGACACAAAAAAGTGTTTTAGGGAAGATGTAGCAAAGAGAGCGCTGCGGTCAGTCCCCTCCATATGTAGAACAAGGTGGCCCGAGAGAGGGGACAAAAGACCAGGTGACAAGGATGATACTATCTGGGTCGCTGAATTAATTGGGACAAGCTCCGGGTTGAGAAAGCACGCCTCTTTCATTAATGTTACTAACAACAATGATCACCCTCTTTTAAAATATGGAGGAGGCAGTGAGTTTCTTGAACTTTCCAAAGTCTCAGTGACAATTTTCAGTAGGCTAACGCTGATGGTCTTTTTTTTTTTTTTTTTAGTGGGACTTTCGATTTTATAGTCACCACTCAAATCAAATCAACGCTTAAAACAAACAACAATGCTTGTACGCGGTATATGCCTACTAGGCCTAGGCTATAAATAAATGCACAAATCCCAGAGTCACACAAGAATCAAAAACCATTGTGCATCTTACATTTCTTCCTCAGTGTTTACTGTTGAGTCTTTAATAAGGGTTGTTTCTTTAAGCTGGTTATTTGCTCTGTTGGGTGAAAGTGGACGTGTTAACATCACAAAAGCACTCACCTCTTGCTGTGCGCTGATTCTCGTACTCTTTTCACTTCAATCTGAGATCTTTCATACAAACACTATCTAACAATCGCGGGGATTAACATGAAGGTGAACGAATTATATTAAACAAATTACAAACAATAAAGGGGGGATCTATTTTATATATTTTAAAAATCTTTATGATTAAAAGCAGTGATTTCATGCTGAAAGGATATTTAATATGATCTGTATAAACACAATTTGTATGGAAAATTCAAACAGAAGTAGGATACACTGCTAAAAATGTTTTTATTCTCAGTTTTTTGTTGTTGTAATACATAGAATAATAAAGAACGAAAACGTGTAACATTTTAAGATGATGCAATTTCATCCAAATCATGACTACACTGTTCACTGTATAAAACATATATTTCTTTCTCACTGATATATAAACTTTTGGTTTAAAACAAATACAAACTGTTCAAAAATACACTATCTAAGCAATTATACACATCATCAATTAATACACAAACAATTTGCAAAACGCAACTGGCCAAAACAAAACTAAATAGATCACATAATATGTGCAAACAGCATTTATTTATTAATGTTATATCAACGCTGAAAGTTTCTACTTTAATAGACCTAAGACTTTATGTAATTAAAACTGAATGAACTTGAATCCATGCGCTGTCCTGTGGGGTAAGTCTCGAAATAGTTCGTGTGGTTAGTTCAAGTGAGGCTCACCAAACACAAAAGTGGTGACGGGAGGCCGCTGTGTTGGTAAAGTGCTGGTATGTGGGGAAAAGCGCAAAGGGCGTCTGTTGTTGTAAAGACTGGAAACCTTGAACGCTGAAGGATGAGGATGGTACTGTTGGCGGAACGATGCATCTTCCTTTTTCTGCATCGACTGAGCAGTTCTGATACGGTTTGCCATCTCGGACCAAAATGGGCACCACGACCCTGCGCAAAACCGGAGGCTGATTGAGGTCCTGAGCGCACTCTATCCGCGCTCTCTTCATTTTGTATCTGTGGTTTTGGAACCAGATCTTGACCTGCGTGGGCGTGAGATGTAGCAGGTGCGCGAGCTGCTCTCGTTCTGGAGCGGACAGGTACCGCTGCTGACGAAAGCGTCTCTCCAGTTCATAAGTCTGAGCCTTGGAGAATAACACGCGTCGCTTCTTCCTCTTTTCATGCTCTGTATCCACTGAAAGCACGTCTTGGCCCGTTGAGTCTGGTGAAGCCTCAAGGTTGCTCTCGTCTGATGCTAAAAAAAAAAAAAAACGATCAGCCTTTATTTATCTCTGGGGGGGAAAACATGTGTATGCACTTTACACTTACCAAATGGTAACACGTATAACTAACAATAATTAATAGGACATGAAAAAAAGGATGGACGTTTGAAACATTTTCTTAAAATTGATTTGGATTTTTTTTAGGAACTTACATATATGTCCTCTGTCGTTTTCAGTCCAAGACGAGTAAGGTGAGACGGAAAACGTGTCCACTGGAGAATGGTGCGCGATGCTTTCGGAGTCATTTTCTGGCAAATCCAAAATACTTCTCACAGTGAAACTGAACTTGTTCGAAATAGCCATTTGTAGCGCTGGAGTGCTGATAGTTCCAGGACTGGTTCTCGGTGTTGAAGAGCTATCCTTAGTCACAGTGCTGAAGTGATGTGTGCGTTTTCAAGACGCGCATCCAAGTGACAATGTGTACACTGATGTCGCTGTGTTTATATAAACAGCACTTGCTGGCTGCTTTCAGGCCTCTCCTACTTATGGGTTCTAAGTACCTCAATGACTCGTGTACTTAAATCCCTGTAATGGTAGGTGTGAACTCGGCAAAGAATAGCCCGTTACTTTCACAATGATGGAGGGTAACACTCTTCATCATTACTGATTCGTCCGAATTCGTAAAAAGTGGGAAACAGATAATGGTAATTGTTGAGGCTGAATCACGTCTTGGGTGGCAAGTGACAACAAGAGCCCTCCCTTCTTTCCCCCGCTCAAATAACATATCGGATATTTGCATACAAAGTGATCCATTAGCGCCCAGAGTTGGTTTTTCTAATTCGTTTATTGGGGTAATATCGTTTATTGCAGGTGTTATTGCACAAACACGGGTTAAATGTAGGGTGATATCTCATGGTAATTCATGAAATCTATATATTCGTGGGCTCATGCAGTAGCCTGCCCTTTGTGTGCTGTAAAAAGCACATAATGTCTCCATCAATTACATTTTTGAGATATGAAATTAGACCTAACTGTTTATGTTTTAAAGTTGAATCTACTCATGCATCAACGTTACACTGCAAATTTCTTATTTATGAATTTAAATCAGCTTTGTTTAACTTAACAGGTTATTTCTTCTTAATTTCGAGATAACCACTGGAATAAAGAACTTCCAATTTGGGAAAAGATCCAGACATCAAGGAAACAGTAATATGTCGTTATGGACTATTGCTTACTCATCCACCTCACCAGTAAGTGCACGAGGCATCACTGGGTTCGGATGATTCCTGAGAGAGCGCGCTCTGGATGACTGCAGAGATCCTCACAAACAGAGTGGGTATCCGTTCTCGTCTGGTCGTCCTGGGTGGTCGGCCGAAAAAAGGAACACAAATACATGCCAACCAGCGACCAGGAACAAAAGAGGGAAATGTAGCCCCGCGTCCGAGACCCGTTGGAAGCATTTGTTCCAGTCAAGATTTTGCATTTGTTCAGTCCTGAAATAATGCTTGATTGACGCCCCCGCACAATGTCCTTTAACTTTCTCGAATAAATCCGAGCTTGTTTCATGTTGTCATGGTTTTGAATAGGGATGAACGGGATCTGTGCAACTATCTACTGCTACACGTCTAGCTTCTTACGTCTAAACTGAATTATTAGTTATGCGTTTCCAAACGGAATTAAAAGACTTCTCGTTTCCGTCAAATTTTAAGTTGTCTCCTGATTAATCAAAGTCTTTAAAAAATAGATTTAATTTTCTTTAATTAAAAATATATATATATAAATACACACATTTATAATTTTCCTAAATTGTATGATTGTCAAAAAGTAAGGACGAGATTAATATTAAAAATATACAAAAAAGGTTTTATAGCCTACAGGCTAATGATTATATTCGTTGTATCAGGTTTAATTCTAAATAGTGTTTTCTGGTTAGTAACTCCGACATGCTGCATTCTATGGATGTTGTTAAACTTTATAAAGTAAATTAAAATATTTGCCAAGCTCTTTGAATTTAGGCGCACGCTCTCAGAGTATCAATAAAGACCCGTGTAGGCACACAGTTTAGTTTCTAATGACCTCTCGTATCTCCTTAATCTATTAGACACCCACGGATAGAAGTATGCTTCAGGAAAAGTGTGCACTCTCAAGCACCCAAGAGCTCTTCAGTGTCAAATATTTACCCTTGTTGTTTGACTTCTCAAACCCAAGGAGTCAGACAACGGGTAACAGAGAATACAGAAACAAACATTTCCGCGCGAAGACCAACCAATACAACTTTTTAAAAAAATATTTACAATAGCCTAATAAAAAATATATAGTTTCATGGGATTTACATAGATGTGGGTAAACACACATTAGACTCTCACCAGATCTTATTTTAAATCATACTGTATGTTAAAACACTTTAGGGATTGTTCTTTGAATTTCAGCATGTCCTAATATTCTCAATTGTTGCTCAGGTTGCTTTGATTAATACAGATAATTGTATTGAAAAATTATATATATATAAAAAGTGTAAATCATGACCATTTTTTATATTTGGGTGAACTATCCCTTTAAAAAATATTCAAAGATGTATGAACATAATTACATCAGAAGACAAAATGGCACCTGTGATATTGAGTGTATCGGACTTGGTACAGATCGCACACACCTAGAAAAAGAAAGACATTTGTAGCAGTACAAAAATAAAAATAGCAATATTGTTTTTATTTATTTAAAGAAAAAAACTCCATGTGGATCAAGTGTCACCCCTGTTACATTCATACACGTGTGCGCGTGCACACACACAGAAAATCCAATAATCTTACACGTTCAAAAATGATCTCCAATATTATAGATGCATATAAAATCAAGTAGGCCCTACCACAAGTTAAGACTCAAGAGCTCAACAATAAAACCAGAAGGCCTGCCTGTGAACTCGATCTGAAACTCATAACCCCACCTCACAATTTCGGGCCAGCACTGCTAAGGAAAAAAAGTAAACCAAACAACATAAAACCCACACAAGAACGATTAAATTTAAAGACATAAATACATTGAGAAATTTCAAGTCACATAAAAATTTACATTTTAAAAATGTATTCTAATAACATTCTCATGCTTGGTCGCCACAAAATCAAAACTGACAATTCTTATATTTTTTAGAATATTGCAGTATTTGTTAAAAAAAAAATATCCGGGCACATCGTTTTTTAAAATGCATGTGTCCCGTAATCTTTAATCAAAATAACTTTGTTTCTCTGATGAAGGTCTGGTATTTGTTACGAGTTATTAAACAGCAATAAAGCACACTAAACAGGAGTAGCGAATTCATCCAACTTATTTTAAAAAACACTTCAACAGTTAGGACTTCATTTTCAAAATAGGAGTCAACAATATTCACTTGTGAACACAACATTTCCCCCCCTTTTAAAGAACAGAATATTACATCAGTTTAAGTGACATAGTCCTTTAACCAACTAGGATTCCGAACATAACGTTTGGGTCTAGTGGTTATGAGCGTTTGTGTAGTGAGCAGTGTTCTCAGCTGGAGTTGTTGGCCTATGTGGAAATGCAGTGAGATGTAAAGCATTCCATGTCTTTCCATCACTAAGAACTCATGTACCCACCCCCAGTCTTTCAGTAACCTGAGAGGATCAGTAAACTTTCTGTGTCCCTTACAAGGGGTTCCATACCCTCATTTTATCCCCCTCCTGGAAACAAGGAGTATGAGCACCCACTTAACATCAGTATACTTTTCTTTTGGTGTAACAGCTGTTCGGTGAACATTCATGTCTGTAGGTGGTTGTACAGAAGGAGATGAAAAATAGCAGCCTTATGCACATTTGCCTGCCATAAATGAGCTGAAAGAGTGAAGTACCAGTTACGTACACCTACAAAAAGTCAGTTACCGCAGGTTTCCATGGCTGATGTTGCTGGATGGCCATTCGGACAGTGTGTTTGAGCACATGGTTAAGCCTCTCTACACTACCATTAGTTGCCGAAAATTCCTTCCTTCCAGAAAAGCAGAGAAAGCAGCAGATGTAAACTGAACACCATTATCAGTAACTATACTTAATGAATTTCCATGGCCGTGAAAGACTTATAACAGAAACGAAACCACAAAATCCGTATTGACCCGTGTGAATAAGAGACCTCAGGTCATTTGCTGTAACAGTCAATTAATGTTATCGCAAACCTTCAGTGGGATACAGCAGTGTCTATATCCACAGCTACTCTGTGCCATGGTCCATCTGGCAGTGACACCAGCTGGAGAGGAGCAGAACGTGACAGTTTTGTCATTGAGCTTACACACGTGGTATGGGCAGACAGCATCATGAACCTAAGCATCCATCCCTGGCCACCAGTAGACATCACAATGGCATTTTTTGCTACTTACCTCTCCCTGATGTCCTTCATATGCTATGGAGACCAGCACAGATCGAAGAGAAGCAGATGCAATCAGCCGTGAGTCCCGAAAGACAAAGTTGTCCTTAACAGACAGTTCCAGTCACTGTTTATAGTACGTCCAGTCCCTTGGGTGAAGGGCCATTAGAAATTTATATACAAAGTTTGGTTATAGCAGGACAAGAAGCACATGCAGCATCAACATCAGCAACAGACAGAGATTTACAGGCGGCAGATAGAAGAGCAACAAACTCCTCATCAGGAGCTGGAGCAACAGAATTATCTGCAGGAGAAGCAGGTAAGGTCAAAAGAGACAGATAACCAGCAGGAGCATTTTAAGAACCCGGGCATAAACCACATTATAATTGAAATGACACGAGACATGCAGACCACCTTGCTACACCAGCACACCGACACCCTTAGGCTATGTTTACATGGAAACGATCTGAAGAGAAAACGCCAAAGTTGGGTGGTGTTATCACTTTTTATTCTGCGTTTAGACAAGCGTTATGGGGGAGAAATCTGCATGCATATGGTGACGCAAAAATTCGATGTAGTATGCACTCCAGGCGGCTAGGTGGCAATGTGAAGCACTGCCACACAACAACACCAAGTCCGCGCGCCTGTGTACAACCTTCCTTCTACTTCTCTCCCTAGTAGCGCGAAATCAAAACATGGTGAAGGCGAACAGCAAAAAGACTCTTGTACGTTTATCAGAGCTGCTAGGGCAACTTGAAGGTCCGGCGTATGGAAATAATCGGACATGATGGTTGTTATTTTCCTTTATGCCTGTGACGTAAACGCATACGCGATGAGAGCCACCGTGAGCAGATTTGCGTTTTTACCCTTTAGACGGCAACACGACGGTAGAGCGTTTTTAAGATTTCCACTCTGGAGGGTGGTTTCACTTTTTTGCGTTTTTAAGCCCCAAAAACACCGTCGCCGTGTAAACGCAAGGCATATCTGATAAAATATTTGTACGTTTTCACCCACGAGTGTTCACGTGTAAACAGGGCCTTAGTGGTGAGCAGGGTTGTCAGTGCGTGATGATCTGTACGTAGAGGGAAACGCCAGCCCCACCATGTACGCCACCTCTAAACAGCCCACACGCCTGCTAGCACATCCTTTTCTACAGTGGCATATTTACGCTCAGTGGTAGACAGCGAACGTGATGCAAAAGCCACAGTTCGTTCAATGCCATCCGGGCTGACCTGAGAAAGTATGGGTCCCAGACCATAGTCAGACGCATCTGTGTAATGTGGGGTTGAATACTGCCAAAGTAGGGTTGTTTGCAAGCAGTCATTTAACTTTGGCCAAACTATGTTCAGCCTCTTTTGACCAGCTGAATCCATTTGGATCTTCTAGGCATGCATATGCACTACAACAGTGTCAAAAGTAGGAATAAACTTACTGTACCAAGACATAAGTCCAAGGTGCAGGGGCTTTGAGAATTGCCTGTACGCGTGATTCTTCAGGAAGAAGACCCTCTGCTGAAACAGTACGACCCAAGAACTGCAGGCTGGTTTGCTGGAAGCAACACTTGTCTGTATTGAGCTGCAAGCCAGCAGCTTCTAGTCGTTGTAAGGCCGCTTGAAGTGTTGTCATACATAGACATGTCACGTCTGCGGATGATAATGTTGTCCAGGTAATTTTCAACCCCTGATAAGCCAGTCAGGATGACGGAGATCATCTCCTGAAATTCTGCAGGTACTGAAGCCAATTCTTTAGGAATGGAAAACAACAAAAACGGAACATTCTGTCGTACGTAATAAAGGCCTTGAGGTCATGACTGTCTTCATGCAGCAGCACTTGGTAGAAAGCATTTGTCAGGTTGATGGTAGAGAAAACAGTAGAACCTTTAAGAGCAGATAGTTCATCCATGTGTGGCAATGGAAAAGAGTCCATGATCACTGCTTTATTAGGCTATCTGAGATCAACGCACATCCTAATTTTACCTGAATTTTTCCACGTAACAACTGGTAACACCCATGCAGAGGTATCGATCGATGCATTCTATCATCCCAGCTGCTTGCAAGCGATTTAATTCCTCTGATATAAAGATTTTAGCCCATTCAATCTCAGTTGACAGCAACATTTCACTGAAAGACTGGCACGGGAGAAGCAGGAACAGAAAGGACATTAGGAGGCAGGATTTGATTGTTTTCAATCCTCACATGTAGAGCAGACATTAGGTCCCTCCCCATGAGTGGAGTCCCTTTGTCCACAATGAAGAACAGCTGAAACTGAGTGGTCATGTCCGGAAACGTTAGCTGACAAACACCAAGCCACATTTGGGCTTTTGATGTGACAAGCCTGACTGCGGGTTTCGACAGCACAATGTTACTGAAAAGTCATGCATAAGTACTGTAGGGAAGGATAGATGCAGAAGACCCAGTGTCAACCACCAAATCCACCATAAAAGTCTGTGAGTCAGAAGTAGATATAGTCACTGTGTTTGTAATGCTTGGATTACAAGCTGTATATTCCGTATACAGTACAGTAATAATGTTAATTAAAATTTCACAGACCTTGCGTGTATTTGATTGGACTGGTTGGCACAGTTTAGTGTAATGCCCAATATTTGTACAGCCTGGCAATTCGCAGCGTTAGCCAAGTGTTCCTCCGATCCACCGCGAAAGCATGACTTCCTTTACACACCTGGCCAGAATTAAGAGTCGCATGTGATGGTTTCGTTAGTCTGCATTTTACAGTGTTGCACCACTTGTATGGGAGCGGCAACTTGGCGGGAGTCAGAAATAGATTTAGCCTGATCGGCAGCAGATTCAATCTGGCTTGCTTTCATAGCCACTCTGTCCAGTGTAAGATCAGTTTCTAGTAAATTCGTGGGCTAAGTGCTTTCTGTACTGATCGTGAATAATGTCATCAGTACTGGCACCAAATTCACATGACACAACAACCTCTCGCAAAGCTACAACATGCAGTAAAACTGTCTTGTGAGGCTATTGACAGCGTTTACGGAAGGCATGGCATTCAGCTTATGTTAGCTTGTGGCACGACGTAGGCTTTTAAAGCATCCTCTCCATTCTTATACTGTACATCGTACCTGTGTTGGCAATGAGTCGAAAGTCTGTTGTCCCTCTGTGCCAAGGCAGTGAAGCAGTACAGCTCCTGTCCTGTCTTACCGCCATCCCCTGTAGCATCAATAATCCGTAGTTCACTAGTTCACACTTACATTATTCGAGGGAGAAAGTTTAATGCATATTTGGCGTGCTGTCCGTGCTCGTAATTCGGCCCGAACCCAGAGTACTTCCCCCCGTATGTAAATGGTTAGGACAAGAAGTGTGGAGGGATGCTGCTAAACTGTTAATAAATTGAGATGAAACTGTTGAGTATATACCTCTTATCGTTGATTGCTGAGTGCTCTCCACTCGTGTTAAATATCTGCGCGTGCTCCTCCCGAACTTTGTTAATAAAACATCATATCATTTTCAAATATCCGCAGCCATGTGTTGAATGGCATAGCAGGGTCACTAGGGCAAGGCAGGAAAAAACTCGGGAAAGGCACATTAACAACAGCCATCTTCGGGTCCAACAATAGCGAAAAAAAAGGTCTAATCCATGTCACCTATTTGTGGTATCTATCAGAACAGAAGTTATTAAACAGCAATAAAGCACACAAGACATCATCATCCATCTTCTTTAGCCCACACACAATATGTCAGAACACAAAACTGCAATAGTTCAGACTTCCTTTTCAAAATAGGAGTCAACAATACAATTCCCGATGGGCAACATCTATGGAAGTAAAACAATGACAAAAGTGTTTGAAACAAAAAAGCTTGTTGAATTGCACTACTTGAAAAAAAAAAGCCTTGCATTAACCCTGCTTGCGTTTTAATGTATTGTATTTTTAGGTCTTGCATTTTTATGGGCTGAAATTCAACATGGTTGTATATTTAAGCTGTGAATATTTCAATTCAAAACATTTCACACACGTTTTTATTATTAAAATTCAATAGGCCGATTCCATATTCACCTTTCAGGTTTTACTTCCAAAATGTTCATTCTGTTTAAAAATACAACCTATAATATTCATAAAAACGGATTTACAGAAATGGAGCAAGCAATAAGTATTTGTAATGTATCTGTATCAGTATCTATATAATCAGTAGCCTATTTCCATGAATTAGATGTACATTTCAGACATCTTCTCTTTCATTAAAACCTACAGGTTAGTTGAGTGAAATCATAAAATGTACATTCATAGTATTTATGACATATCTTCAATTAAAATATGGGCAATTAAATATGTAAATGTTCAAATGCCTGTATAAGTCATAGAATACAATTAAATTTCAAATGAATTTATTTTACTGGGATTCTGCTTTGCCTTTGTCTGTCAATGGTTATTAAATTATTCAACCAAATTGTCCAAATAAAAATGTAAATAGAATAGTTGATGTAGTATTTAACATTAAAGAAAAAATATATAAATATTAATAAGAATTAGATAAAAAGTAATTTAAACATTCTGTAAAGGGGGTGTGTGTGTGTGTGTGTGTGTGTGTGTGTGTGTGTGTGTGTGTGTGTGTGTGTGTGTGTGTGTGTGTGTGTGTGTGTGTGTGTGTGAGGGGCGGGGGGGGGGGGGGGGGGGTAAACTTCATTTACTAGTGGGGTAAGATGGCTTCTCTGAATAATTTTACATTTGGTTCTATAACAAAGACAAATTATTTGTTTCTTCTTCTCATGGCTGATGATGCATCATCATCCTGAACATGCTAAAGTTTTATCTAAATGTGTTACAGATGAATAGTAAATGCACATTGTTCTTAAAGGGGGCATCTTCCCCCATCATTTTCAACATGTACTTTTTACAGTTTATTGTAAAACGAATCACCTGTTGGGGGTGCTCCAGGACCATGATTGGGAAACACTGTATCTGATAGAAATGGGATCTTCTCTTCTGTTGTCTTCTACTGCATGTATGACATGTTGTACAGTCAGATAAGTTCTTCTGTATAACCCTGTGGCAAGGCATGGACATTTCAGACTTCATTTTTGCGTTTGCTTGTTTGTTTATTAGCCTGTGTGTTATTTTTCTTTTTTTAAGTTATCTGTAAACCTATTGCATATATTATAACATGACCGCATGTGAACATGTTTAGTCAATGTTAAACAATGTAGGCCTACAGTTCAAGTTAAACGTAGGCCTATCTCTGTGTGCGCATCCTCTTTTCTCATCCATGTACTAGCGAAAACTAAACAGCAGGAGGAGCTACTTCTCCATCATTTTCTCAAGGATGAAATGAACATTAAATCTTGAGACTGCGTTGGAAAGTTTTTTCTATGCGACAGAGGTTGAATAGAGTAGAAACCGAGGCAATGACATCTAGTTTTTTTTTGGAAGAATGTCAAAATGGCACTATAATGCATTTTTATAAACCATAATTTACAGGCTATTCTCTCTACAATGGCACACACACGAAAAGATTCATTAATTGTGCGTGGTGTGCACCATTATAGCAGTTGTATTTAACAGTAGTCCATACTCGTGTGCAATTCATCGTAATTGGTCATTATTTTGGAAATGAAATTAAAACTTTGGAGTTCGTTTTTGATAAATACATTTTTTTGTACTAGACTGAAATGTAGCCTAATATTTAATGCTAATCAAATGCAGGCGAAGAAACTAAAAGCTGTCGATGAGACGCTTAAAACCATCGTAAATATTGTTGGGTTGTCCCTCTAAATCGCAAAAGTCCTCATTAATGCCGGATTTAAATTACAGGACCAGTCAACCTTTTAGAGGTGTTAACATGCAAAGCAGTTTAATGGTGTCATTTCCACTTGGTAGATAAAAGTTATGGTTATCAGTTGATCCTTTTAAACTGTAAATGATAACTGTTAATTGAGTAGTCTAATGTAATCCAGACATTTAAAAAATAGGCTAAAGGATATTTTATGCAACAACGTAATCCAGCCTTATCTATCAGTCAGCTCTTCATTTATAATCATTATGGAAGACAGAATAATAAAACTGTTATTCATACGTAATTTAAGCTTTTTGGAGTCGATCACTGCGGTCGTCCAGTAAATGCATAGATAATTGATTGGTTAAACGTAGGCATATCTTAATTTGTTTGTATTATTATTAAATTAATTCATGAGACCAATTTTATTTAGCATGCACTTTTAAAGAATTCGTTCAAAACCGCAGTGTTGATGCTTCTTGTGACAGGCTATAGAAAAAAGGCCCACCTTTCTCAGAATTGTGACTTATCTGGAAAGTCCTACCACGGTTGGGATATAGCTAACAATTTGATAAATCTGTTTTTCGAAGCCTAATGTTTTGATGCAAGCAATAACATATGGTTGACACATAGCCTAATTATAAGCCATATAATTATTTCGATGAAATTAGTTATGAATGACATTAGATTGATGCTGCAATAACGATAAACAGGAACTTAGGCTATGAAGATATACGCAATAATTTGTCTTTCCGGGGAATAGATTATTGCATAACAAATTCATACGAACTAAGCTGGAATGGGTAAATACTTAAAAAATGTATTTCCATAAGAAATTTAGCCTTAATAAAATTGTCTATTGTCAAGTCAAAATCACTTTCCCCTGTAGGGCTATATGTTGCTTAAAGCGACGATTATACATCATTTAATCGGATCATATGAAACAACTGAAGGTTATTACTTCAAAGAAGAGCTTCTTTATACAATTTTCTCTTGTTAAAATTCATGAAATATCACGACGTTTTGGACATTAGCGGAATTCATGGGCTACTAGACGGTTCACATCAGGCTCTTCTGTCGGCCCAAATACACCAAATAACATGATGTCACTTTTAAATAATGCAATAAAATGCATTGCAGTTTTAATATGATTCACAAAATCACGTAAGAAATAGCATGTGCGATTTCAAATCATTGATTTGAATAGGCTACTTGCATTAATAGCCTACTTTAGTAAACTAGGCTATATATTTCAAATTTGTTGGATCTAAAACAGGTCTCTTTTTTGACCGTTCAGGAAATTGCACCTCATTGTTTTGTTCAGCAAAATGTGGTTGTTTTTGTGCACTCTCACATTTGAATGGTCTAAACTTCAGAAGGCCAATTGTAAACGTGACCCTGTAACAACTGCTTTTGTCAAATGACCATGCAAAACCATGTCAAATTTTCCCTTAGTGAAATAGCAGGCTATTTAATATTTCTGGACTGTCTTTGAAAGCTATTTTCATCACACACCCGCAGACACAACCGAGAAGAGTGAATAAATACAGATGCGTTCTCGAGACACCGCTGCGAATGTTTCTTCACACGTAAACACTTTTGTGTCTCAATAGGTATCACAGTAACGAGTAGAATTTGGTCGAATGCTTTAGACACTGACTCGAACCATACACTTTCCGTTATGTTTATGAATGAGAAGCCCAAAGCATATATTTTCAAGACCGTATCAAAACACTGTCGTAGCCCCTCAAGTAAGCTCAAAAATGTATCTTTTTGATAATTTTATCAGCTAAGGTAAATACTGTGCATGCTCGTCGTAGAATCACCTATTTTCTTTTGCGTCCATCCGTCACGTTTTAGAAATACCTGCTGACCATGCCCCCCCACCCACAGTCGGCTGTATATTGACTGATGCCATCGGCTCTGAAGAACACAGAGAAGAGGAGATGATTGAAATCATTCACACATTCAGCCTTCTCCTAATTTGTAGTCCTGGAATTCTTTGAGCGTGCTTCTTAAAACGAGTTGAACTACTCTTAATGTACAAAGTCATTACTATCAGAGGGTCAGATGCTTTCAAGAGTAACGAGCGCATGGCAGCTGAGATGTGTGTAATGAGTCAAAATAAACTCATGACTTCCACCCTCTCGGACCATGTGTCATGTGTGCTCTTAAGATGAAGCGTATCAGTTCAACTTTACTTGTTTTGGTAGCATTTTATTTTAAGGTGACGTAGTTGTACGTAAATAAACCTAGACCAAACCGCTAACTCTATGCAAGTAGTTAATTAATATTACTCAGTAGGTTACATAATTAAGTAGCCTACAATGTAACTACGTCACCTTAAAATACAGCGTAACCCTTCTTTTTTATTTTACAGTCTCATCAACTTCACAATTTTTTGTTAAATAATAATAATAATAATAATTAGCTATTATTGTTAGGCTATATTGAAGTGTTTGAAATTAATCCGCTGTTTTCTGTCGAATACACAAGTAATTTTTAATACAATGTATATAATAATATTTAATTCCAATATTAATTTTATGTTTGTTTTTTTCTCCAAGTATGACAGGATGATGGATTTCTCTTGCAACGAATAAGAAAATATTAAGTAGGCTAAGCTGCACTTTAACGAAAACGAGTTCAAGTTGTGGGTTTAAACTGTTGTGTATCAGAGAAATATAAACGACTACTCATTTGTATGAAATATATTCCTAATACATGTAATCACATTAAACGTCATCGAAATACAATACTGAAAACCACACAGAATATAATTATGCTGGTGTGATGCGTCATTGACTGAGTTGAAATATTTTTACTTAAACATAAAACAAGATATTTGGCCAAATGTCTCGGTGTTTTGTTTGACCATTCAAATGAACATGGTAAATGATACCAAAACTGTTCAATCAACAACATGCTTTATAATATAGGCTATTCGTATGTGTTCCGCAGAAGAAAGAAAGTCAAACAAGTTTAGAGTGGCATAATAGTGATTACATTTTTTTTTACTTTGGGTGAACTATCCATTTAAATCTTTAAAAGAAAGACATAGAAAGTCATAGCAGCCTGTGCAGCTCGAGCTGAAAGTAAACTGCATGGCTGTATATCTCATCCTTCATCAGCTCAGATCCTTCAAGCACAACACTGGAGATAATCAAGCAATATTTACATATTCATGATGTTCATGTCTAATAAATTATAACAAGTTAACAATAAATTACAAATAAAAACCGATGTCAGAAATTATGCATGTATGCATTTAGCCTATACAATGGACTTCCTATCATGAAATAAAATTGTGCACTTTCGTATTGTGGGCTAAATACTAAATACTAGTAGGCCTATTTAGAAATGACAAATGAACAAATAAAAATTCAACAAAAAAAAAACAAAAAAAAATGAAAAAAAGTGGTTAAAGGCTTTTCTTATTTGGATCTAATCGGGTGGCATATTCTTCAAACGTCAAGTATCACGTTATTTCCTATTCCAGAACAATAGAATACAAATCATAAAGATATATCTACCCTATTCTTGCGTAGCCTACTTCAATCGAGTTTCTTTAAACACAATACGTTTACTTTTCTGTAGGCCTTTGCTATACTATTGTCAACACTGCTCTCACGAAACTATATATTCTAATTCTAATTCTATATTTTGTTTTATAAATCACTCGTGGACTATTTCCTAGAAGTTCCTGTTGTCTTGGGTACAGCCACTGTAAGTATAATATTATCTGGGCCCTTCTTCCCACGCAAAAGCGGAAAGTGTGACAGAAGCACATCAGTCTTTACACCTCATTAACGAACCCCTTTCTCTATCTTTCGGTGGCCAGTCAGTGCGCTGGATTTATGCTCTCTTTCTGCCATCACAGCAAAAATACGCAACAGAACATTTATACAGTTGTGTATTAGAGTAAACTAATCGTGCACAGAAATGCTTTAACATATCCCAACTGTTAATCTGGAGGATAGTCGTATTTTTGCCAGCTATAGCCTACATGCATGCGATCATGTTTAATACATTTTCTTTCGGAGTTCGCTAATGTCCACATTTGTTTTGTCCCCTCATTCGGGTGAAGACACACAACCCAACAAGCCAAACCTGGTTTGGTGGTAGGCTATCTTCAAAAAGTAATAGGCCTAATAATAGGCTACATGTTTTGAATCTCCCTCCATGATCGATCAAAAACATTGGTATTTGGGGATTTAAAGAATCTCAACAAATATAAACCGTTTTAGTGAGTGGTGGAACAGAAGAGATGGACCTTAACATCAGCCCAGATGTAAACTGCTATGGGTAAGGACATTGTTAGTAGGCTAGTAAGAGAAGGTCAAAATGTAAATGCAATAGAAGCATCGTAAATTAATTACTTTTTGAGACAACATTCTAAAAAGCACATAAAAAGCTCATTTGAACGCTAATTTGTTCTTTAGCCACACACAATTTTGTGAAAAGATACAAATAATAAAAAATAATAAAAAAATAACATCGATCAACTTAGGAAGTAAGGTAGAGAGTAAAGCATTCCGTGAGATTTGAGATACTCTGAAAGTTAAGAGAAAAGCAAACGCTGATAGGGGAAACCATGAAAGGGTTCAAGTCTCGAGTAAACAGGAAACAACAATGATACAAAAACTTGCCACTATATTTGCAATGGCTATATTTCAAACAGGCCTGAGCGCATTTAAACAATACCATTTTTTTGAAAGATAAACGTTGAATATACTGACCAAATAGAAAACAAGTAAGTTATTGATTAAATAGCCGGCATATTACTTTAACATGAGGTCAATTTGTTTCCTGATTAATCACAATTATTGGTATCCACAGCATCAAACAAACACCGGACTAGTTTGTTAAAGCCTACGTCGTCGTCACTAAGACTTCATTGGTCCATGATTGCTTTGCCATGGTATCATAATCCAATGAAAATAAAAGGGTAAAAGAATCCCACATATGGCCTTGTCGAATTCATTATATTTTCGTACGAGTCACTAGATTGTGACAGAAAAGTCAATGTCTAATGAAGAGTTCAAACAAAATAACTTCGGGGTAGGCCTATATGCAAAGCATCATCTCTTTACAGTTAAACGTAAAATAAAGCTAAATAAATAACATGGACATAAAACGACTGTTCATTGTCACATTTAACCCTTCTTATTGCATATTTTTTAAAAAGCACGTATAACTATTGGTTTGGAACTATAAACTAAAAATGCATTGGTAAATCGGAAATTATAAATTTATCAATTTATTAATAAATCGGACGCATTTTAAGTGCAATTTAAATAACATCAGGATAAATCACAGGGCGCCTGTTTAGAAAAAAATAGCATACTGCCCCGCAAATTTCTCCCTTGTTCTAGCCAACGAAATAATTAGAATTATGCTTATGAAACAAAATTACAGTGCAATGTTGCAAACACTTACCATTCTTAGATCTGTCTAAATAGAAAACCAACACTCGGGTAACCCTCAAAAGCGAGCTTACGCCGGTGCAAACGCCTGTCATGTCAAATCTGTCAGCCAATAGAGAAACAACATGGGGAAAAACGCGCGGTTTCATTGGCTGGCAGCACCTCGCTTTCGAGACATGTGTAAAGGGCCAGCCCATCAGTTTCTGGGATTGAAATGTAAGCTTGTGCTCCCTGCCATCAGGAAACAGAAGGCGAATTTTCTCTCTTGCAACTAATCGGTATCGCATCCGTCTCGGACGCTTACTTTTCATCCACATCGTCTTCGGTGAAATAAAAATCAGCTAAACTGGACTCGGAACAGGTCAGAACAGGACAGCACACTGAAGTTTCCTTTTTCCTCGGGAGGCTAAACGCAATGGGTAAGGTCCATATTTCATGTTTTCCCACATGGGAACGGGCATGCATAAACACTTTTAGGGGGGGAACGGTTAGACAATTTAGTTATATATGGTTTAGTTATCGACTCAAACTGTTAAACTAACTGATGCTTTTACCGTCATTTCGGGGAACAGAATGGCACTTTGCCGCGAATGAGCTTAATCGCGTCCAAAAACTTGCCTACTGAATGTGCAATTTCGTTTATTATATGACATATGTGTTAAAGAATGTAGTAACGTTGTTCTCCTCCCCCCCCCCCTTCTATTTGCAGAATTTATAGAATTACTTTTTGTTCAGCTCATTGCATTAAAATGGAACAAAAAAATGCAATGCAAATATGAACAGCAGAAAGAGTAATCGAAAGTTTTACTGAAACATTTATCCGTAGGTTTTCTGTTTCAGACGGGGTTCAGGGCCTGGTAAAATCTGATGATTTTTGCAATTCTTTTTTTCTTCATATATCTGCATCACTAGAGCCAGCCTTTGGGGAGGTGAACCAGCTAGGCGGTGTTTTTGTGAACGGAAGACCCCTACCCAATGCCATCCGGCTCAGGATAGTAGAGCTGGCACAGCTGGGCATCAGGCCCTGCGACATCAGCAGGCAGCTCCGCGTCTCTCACGGGTGTGTGAGCAAGATTCTGGCTCGGTACAACGAAACTGGCTCAATACTTCCCGGTGCTATTGGCGGCAGTAAACCGAGGGTCACGACCCCAACCGTAGTCAAGCACATTAGGACTTACAAGCAACGGGACCCTGGCATTTTCGCTTGGGAGATTCGAGACAGACTGCTTGCGGACGGTGTGTGTGATAAATTCAATCTGCCCTCCGTCAGCTCGATCAGTAGGATTCTCCGCAACAAGATCGGAAATCTGTCTCAACAGAACCAGTACGAGTCGAGCAAACAGGCCGCTCATCCTCAGCCTCAACCCACCCTCCCTTACAACCACCTGTACTCGTATCCCACTCCGATCTCCGCCACTGGGACTAAAGTACCGACTCCGCCTGGCATGCCCACTCTTCCTGCACACATGGCAATGCATAGGATATGGCCCTCTTCTCATTCTGTAACAGATATTCTGGGCATTCGATCAATAACGGAGCAGCAAAGTAAGCATCCTCTCAGTTTTTGGTAAAAGAAAGTCCTTGTCCGTGTGAGTGTGTGTGTGTGTGTTGGGGGTCAGCCTGTCAAGACACCCAGGCCTGTCAAAGCGTGTGTGAGATTTTGTGTATGTCTGTGTGTGTAACAGAGAAAATTAAAAAGAGACATTTTGGCAGTAATGGAAAGGCCGTTAAGCTGTGCAAACGTCTATCCTTTTATTTGACTCAATTAGGCCTAATATTTATCCCATATCGGCAGATCCGCAGGAATCAAGGAGGAGAAATTTTTAGTGGCACGATACAAACAGTGTGCTGGAATTCGTGCAGAAGCTACACGTTTGCATTGAAACACATGGTTTAGTGGTTTTAGTAATAATTAGGCGGCGGATGTGGAATATTTTGGAGTTGGCGCAGGAGAGCTGGAAGAAACAAAAAAAAAAAATAGATGTTCAAAGATAGCAGTGTTACAACATAGGACAAACTTTACATGATTTTTCCCAGCTCATTTTAACTCATCACAAAAACAATTTAGCTCTACATAGGAATGCCTACACAGCAATGCTTTTCAGTAGCCTACATGTTACGCGACGCATCGCTTGAATTCAATTATTATCATAATTTCTTTCAAGCAACTTAAAATTAATCTAAGAGTCGTCGATGTTTAAAATCTCTTTAAAATAAATGTGTCTGTTCATATGTGTTGTGTTTCAGTAGGCCTACAGTAACGTGTGAAGGCCACAGCCTGTCCTATTTAATGGTAGCCTAGTTCATTGCCTATTTTCAAAGGCAGTGTTGACAATAATGCTTCAAACGCAGAGGAGGATATTGCATTTAGGAGGCCTTTATAAATCATTAATGCATTTCCAAATTATTAGCAGACGTTTCAACATGATGTTGGCTATACTAAAAAAAGGTGTAGAGTGATTTAACAGGAAGAATGTGTGCCGCAAATTTTTGGACAGATTGTCTTCATTTAGAGTTCAGTTCTCTCTCTCTCTCTCTCTCTCTCTCTCTCTCTCATAGACACTGAGTAATGGTTGTTCATGCTCAGACATCATCTTCATGCTATAAGCATGCACTTTAATTAAATTTTCTCTATGTAACTGTAGATTTGTTTACCCTAATCGACCTTTATAAAATACAAGATTGCACAATCGATTGCATAATTGCATAAACAAAACTCAAAAGTAGAAAGTATGGCATCGTTATGTTGTATTCCTGTTTATACGTTGTGAAACAATGCAAAGATTCCGTGAAGGCAGGGGGAGATCTACTTTGTGGCCCTCTCAGGTTACAACACTGGTGGGCTTGCTTTTCCAATTTCAAACTTTAGGAACCGTGTATAATATAATATCCATCAGGCACAAAGGGGAAACGGTTAAAGTAAATCTAATTTGTCCTCCCAGGAAGACGCTGGGTAAATGTTCCGAAGGACTCCATGACACTGTGCGCTTCATCTGATGAATTAACCACACACATTCAGTCTTTTCTGTGACTATATGTGATCACTGTAAAAAAAAGTTGCTGCCTTAAATTTTTAAGTACAATCAACTTGAATCGAAAGTAATTTCAACTTAAATCACATTCAACGGACTTAAAAAACGAGTTGAATCTTCTAAAACTAAACCAAACTTATTTTGATGAGTTAAAGCAATGTAAAAACATATGTTATGATAACTTATTGATCATATTTTTTTACAATATACATATTTATTCATTTAAAACATGCTAACATTACGTCATTATAATCATAATTTGCTTATGAAAAACGTCTCTTGAGTGTTTTTTACGATACAGAATACACGCTATTATAAACACACACACACACACACACACACACACACACACACACACACACACACACACACACACACACACACACACACACACACACACACACAGATGATATAGCAGTTTTTTGTGTTTAGTCTGAGATGGATGGCAGTGCAGCAGATTTTACTGAATAAGTTGTTCATGTGGCAGTTCTACTCCCCACGCTTGTCCTGTCTGACTCCAGTCTTCCATGTCTCTGTTTTGTCCCCCAGTTAGTGACAGTCCGTCCTTTCCCTGCGCCAAACTAGAAGATTGGAGTGCTATTAACAAGAGTCATTTTTCACCAGCGATTTCTTCACTAGTCAATGGTGTGGATAAGCCTCACTTAGAACCTGAAGCAAAATACACACAGGTAAAAAAGCCACCTATGTTAACTATAAAAACAATCAAACCCAATCTGAAAGAAACAGAACAGCTGATTCAGTTAATTAATAGTCATTGAAAAGAAGACATGAAATCCATACAAATGTTTTTTTTGGGCAATTCGGTGAGTGTGCGTGCGTGTGTGTGTGTGTGTGTGTTGTGTTTCTTTGGCGTGGGCAGGCATATGAGGCCTGGTGTATGTCACTGGGTTTCATTATTTTGATAAGTATTTACAAATGAAGTATCGCACGTTTTAATTAAAACGAACGAACATATTTACTTGTGTCTGTATTCGCAGCTGTTAATGTGTAGGCATGAATATTGGACGCTTTTTGTACAATGCAAAAGTTATGCGTGTAATGAATCGAAATGTATTATTCCTCAATACTTTTTATTTAAGAGCGCGATACTGAGTGGAATTCCTTGACAAATAAAATTGTAATAAATGTTTTGATCCAATATTTTGCATAATTTTCAAACATTTAATCAATGTCTTTATCGTGCTCTTTCTTATTAAGCAACTCTTAAGTGTATTGCCACAAACGTTTATTTTACTTTATAGTCAAAATACATTAATGTAGGATTTAACGATTTTTTTATTTCTTAAGAAAATTGTTTTGTCGAGGTAAATGATTTACGATTGCTATGTAACACGTGCATGAGCCGAAGAAAAAATACAACAATATTAAAGTTAAATATTATTATTTTTTTAAAAGATATCAGTTTATGCTTAATTGTTCTACAGCTCCATTTAAAACTGTAAACATTTTGTGTACGACTTATCACTTATCTTTGAATATAAGTTTAAACCATTGCTTCACATTCAAATGTAAAATATAATAATAAATAAATAAATATTAAAGTGGCTTTCTTTGTTTTTTTAATGCACCTTTCCACTTGAAGCCACCGATCTCATTCAACAAATATGCATTCTATTAATTTTCAATAAACACGTGTTATACATTATTCAAATAATTTCCATTCGCCCAATTTAATTTTCGCCAGAAACCTCTTACTTCCATATGTTTTACATAAGGGCAATACTTATATATAGATAATATATCATCATTATTATTATTAAGAGGCTATTATGGAACAGTATTTGGCTCGTGGCTGGTTGTTCTGCATAGTACCAGTGTTGTAGCCTACAGTTAAGTGCCGTGCCGACATGTGAAAGACAATACTCTTCTATTTGTGAAGAAGCTCGCGCACCGGGTTCTGCCTGCTCATGTGCTGGAATGAGAGGGAGAGTGCGCGCGGATAACGCGCGTGCCATTCGGTGAAGTCGAATTATTTATTCGCGCACTGCTGGTCAGCAACAAACAGATTGACTAATCGTTCATTGTGGGTCTTGGAGATTTATGTGTCGTTGAAAGAATAAGATGGAATAAATCTTCATTACATAATATGAAACATTGTTTTAGCGTAAATTATGCGTGTACTGAATGAAACTTGGTAGCTTGCTTAAGAAATGAAAATTGTAACCTTCAGAAAGACGATGAATAGCACAGACTACCCAATGATTGAGTCATCTTGGATAAATGATCAAATATCACGAGTCAGACTTCATTACGCAATAAATGAGGACAGTAAATAGATAAATTGCTGTGGTTTAAATAAGTTTGTATCTGTCAGAACGCCCGATAGCTTGAAACCAAATAAATATGATTAAATACCAAGAGGGGTCACGGAAAATTAATCGTCATTCACACGATTTTAATGAACACACATTATGTTATGCATCTCTTATAACGGAATGAACCCGATAAACATTTACTGTGCAGTGAATTGAGGTAGCCTATAGACTAATAATAAAATATTCAAAGTTATTAATGATATAATGAACATCATTAGTCGTATTTCACAGAAAACTTTTGTTTTACACCAATTGCAAATATTTAACTATCTTAACCTCTACATTTTATAAGGTTACAGAATAAAGCACAACGCGATATTTGAGAATATATATGTCTTTTTTAATTCTCTGGACACAGCGGGATAACATGCTTCATTAGCAAACACAACAAGCAGAAACATCATTTAGAGGTTAAGACTTAAATCAAGTTAAATGTTCAATATATAATCTACGATGTGGGAAGTTATCAAAAATTGACAATTGAAAATTGACGATCTGTTCATTATACCGACACGCCCACAAATAAAGTTAACGACTGAAGAAAAATAAATAATATTGCTATATTTAGATTTGTGACTAAAAAGTCACGGCTCATTTTCGTCAACTTCTCATGGAAACTGCTGATTTTACAAACAAATAGACTATAGATTTATTTGAAAATAGATTATATACATTATTCTACACTCTAAACAACAGCAAAAACAAAAGCAACAATAACGCGCACAGTTGCGGGTAGTAGCCTACAATATATAAAGTAAGCACAAATAGGGCTACATTTTAGCACTTTTCAGTAGGTTACTTTATTTTTTTCTATTTCGCGTGGTGTTTTAGATATAACGAACTGCAAAGATTAGATTTGAGCTCGGTAAACCATAACACTTTATTAACGGTCTGCAAAAAGTACATCAGATTATTTAGGACAAAATCGTTATCAAGATAAATCTACTAAACTGCGCCTCGACATGTTCATCTATAGGCCTGTATGCCACATAACTTTGAGTCTTCGACTCATTCAACTTTTCTTGAAATAATTTTAAATCTTTGTGAATTCTTCATTACAGATGTGTTAGATTTTTTAAGTTGTTATTTTTTATGTCAGATTTGACCCTACATGCTTTCCGTGGTGTTAACTTCACTTCGTTTTTATTAGTTAGTGCTTGACTTGAATCATAGAAAGAAAGATAGATTTTTGTGTGTGTTTTTTTTTGTGTGCAGAATGCAAATGAGGGTTTTTGGTTACTTTATTTCACAGTACTTGTACTTACAGTGTAGTTACCCAAGAAGGTACAGGTTATGGGTTAAGGTTATAGTTTAGGGATAGAGTACCTGTTATAACCCAGTTATTTAAAATGCTATAATAAGTACGTAGTATGTACATGCGGAACAGAACTGTGCAATAAAGTGCTACTGGGTTTTTTCTATGCGGTTTACTATTTAAGTAAGTTGAATGAATACCATATACATGTATGTATGCATGTATGTTCATGTGTGTACTAGTGCTAGGGGTCAAGAATGTCATAATGAGTAAATCATGGGCAAATCTTGACTCTGCAACAAAGGATCTCATCTGTGGAAAACATTTCCAGTAGTCAAAGACCACCCTGCGTCAGAATTTCTTTCCTTTATGTCGAAAAGCCTTGGTGAATTCCTTTCATCCTGAACTGATATTGACATTCTGCCAAAGGGTTACAGACATTCCTGTTTTTGCATTTCCCTCGATAAAGCTTTCCCATTTCCAGCAAATCTTTTAATATCTTATCCATTTCTGTTGTTTCTATTCATAGACTCTCTAATGTTCTATTTTTAACGTTCACCCGCAACAGTTTTATCATGGTATCTTTATGTTCATCTCTATGGCCGTGTGTGGTTTATGGCCAGAAGTCTTACGCTCACTGCTCTCTGTTTTCAGACGCTGAATGGATTGCCCACAGTGAACAGTTATGTCACAGCTCCCAGCATCCATCCTTCCCACCCTCCCACCCAAGTGTCACCCTACATGGGGTGCAGCGGCACCACGTCGGCCTATGTGACCGGCCCCACATGGCAGCCGCCCAGTGGCAGTGCTCTCTCTCCCCACAGCTGTGACATCATCACCTTCAAGAGCACGGTCCACTCGGCTCTGTGAGTGTGAGTGTGAGAATACAAGACGATAACGGAGCACAACGACACGGACCTTTTCATCCTGGCTGTCTCTAGATGGACCAATCTTATCGCGTTACGATATTTATGAAAGACTTGTACTGTTCTCGCACAGGACAAAAAAAGAGCAAGAGTGAGGATATGCAAAGGCCGTCCCGTCCGATCTGATCCGAGCAGAGGTTTTACCAGTAAAGAACAGCACCAGTGGTGTGCAGTGCACTTGGTCTGATAGTGGTGGCCATTCCTCATGAAATTGCGTCATCACTAGCCCGAGTTAAATTTTGGTGCTTCTCTCTGTGAATATATTGTTCTTGTATGTTTTCAAGAAAATGATTGAATAAGCAAATCTCATGTAAAACAACCGACCAGTTTGCATTTAAATGTTTTTTCAGGGTGTTCAAAATTGCCAATGTCTAGATGTTCTGCTTTGTTCCTTTTTTTGTTAAATGTTTTTGATAAAAATCACATTTTTGTCTTTTTGGATACCAGTTTCACTTCTCTAATAATGTATGCCAGAGCTCTAGGGAAAAGTTATTACATTTATTTATTAGATTGTAAGGTACGTTGAATGAAGTGCAGCTGGCATGGCTGCGGGAAGAGGAGGCATTATGTGGGACATCTGACAACAGGAGCATTCATTCATGCAACATTAATGATCAGTGAAGCTGCACACCTCCAGACATTGCACAATGAAATTGAATGTATCTTATTAAAAGAGACGTGTAAAAACCCCTGTTCAATATAATTTTCTTTCATTATTTTTTTGCCACCCATTTTATTTTATTTAAAGTCCTTAATGATAATATAAATATGAACTGCCTCTATTATAACTACTACTTGAACACATAATAATAATTAAGTGTACTAATTATAACTACTGTAAATAATATTTTTACAGTTTAATATAACCATACATTTAATTATTATATTGTTAACAATAATGTCTGCTATGATGAAATAATAAAACTAAAGATTAGAGCTCATCAAAATCTTGATTCCATTAAAAAATAATACTTCAGACAATTGTTATTAATTTAGTAGGTGAATGTTATTTATATGCAGATGAACTAATAACAGTATTAATTCTTATGTTACATGAAAATTCGAGCAGCCAGATCATGAAGAAAAAAAGCCCCTGGTTTTACAAAAAGTCTAAATGTGTCATGTGTTCGAATTATTCATCTACCAAAAATAAATACCATTCTTTGAAGAATGGGGCAGACAAAACACCTTAATTTATTTGTTTTAATTAACTTGCTTATAATTTATTAGATTTGCATAGAATTTATTTGAAGTTCTATATACCCACCAAGAGAAACACATGCACACACGTTGGGGTTTCACGTTTTATGGGGACATAATGATTTTTATACTGTACAAACTGTATATTCTATCCCCTAAACCTTCCTCTCACAGAACACTTTCTGCATTTTGATATAAAAAAAAAATCACTTCGTAAGATTTAGAAGCTGCTTTCCACATGCGTACCAAAAAAAATTTCTCAACAAGGTCAAGGATTTTGGATATTGCCATATTTGTGGGCACATTTTGTCCCGATAATATAGGGTTTACCTGAACCACACGCACACACACACACACACACACACACACACACACACACACACACACACACACACACACACACACACACACACACACACACACACACACACACACACACACACACACACACACACACACACACACACGCACACACGCACACACACACACACACACGTGCAGCAACATGAATGCAAAAAACTCTATTACAAGGCCTTTCACTTAGGTGTTACATGAATGGCCACACATTCCCGATTGCTCTTTCCCATGAGCTTTGTCTGAAGTCAGAGTTAATGTGAAACGATAAGGTTAAAAGAGAAAGGAAAAGCTTATATAACTGTGCACTGCATGTCATACTGGGACAAAGCTTTTTTAAACACCCACTGCCCTTTTCTGGTGGGCCGAAACAGAAACAAAAACGCCATGTCATTTTTCTTTTCAAATGTTAAACAACAAAATAAGCCTACTTCATATTCAGGACCCCAAACAATTGAAACACACCAGCTCCGTGCCGAAAATCCACAAACACACGCTCTCAGTCCCTAACATATGAAACACACGCAGTCCCCACATATTGCAGTGCAAACAGTCCTTCTGGCAGGCACTACTGCTGATTTGACTTGGAAAACACTTTCACCCCAACCCCGTGGTCACGGACCGTTGCATCAGGATCGAGGTGCTGTTTTGAGCACATATAAACCACCAAAAAGGCAGACAAGAAACCACCACACATAGAGGCCATCACATGTCACAATGAGCCAGACAACCTCCCCAAGACCCTATTCTATTCAAATGAACAGCTTTGAATGCCATTTTCCTATTCTGATGCCTTTGATACGGACGTTGGCTTTGCTGACAATACAAATGCATCTACTGGACGGACAGATCACAGCCGTTCATTAAATGCAGGGTCAACAGACGCAAAAAAGCTCACAAAACAAGGGCGAACACACAGAGAACAGCCTATTCAACGAAAACATGGCACTTTGTCCATCCCAACTGGGATTTCGACACATACAGAACTATACAGTGAAAACATGGCAATTAATCGAATTTAAAAATCTCTATGACGGGAAATTAAATAGAAAAAGTGTATTTTTTTAAGGCGGTACAGTCGTGACAGGAGGAAACATGACAAACACCTTAATCTTAAAGCCACCATTGAAACGGAGGAAAGTGAAAACACACTTGCTCACGCGCCCACATCTGTTTAGAATTAATTCCTATGGAAAGTTAAGTTAAATGTCACATGGTTATCTTAAGCTGACTGTGTGCAATCAGGCTGAAGACAGGAGCACGGGGCCCGGTGACACTGCACAGGGGCCGCGGCTGGACCGGGCCGAGGTGCGAGACGATCTTTACAGGCCGGATGACCATAAGCAGACTGTTTTCATTCGTGTACTAGAGCTAGTTTTAAACGCTCAAAGTTAAGCACCAGTTTCTGCTCGTTCTTCTGGTACAGCGAATCTCAACACCTCGCAATCTGCATTCATGATAAAGACACAGCAAACAATCAAATGGAGAGAAAGGTTAGGGGATTATATAACAAAAGACTAAATTATCTGATATGTCGCTTCAAATGACTCGGAAAAAGGTCTTTAAACATTTAGCGAAAAACTATGAGTATAGTCTGAAAATGCGTCTGGTTTCGCTAGACTTTGGTGTTTTAGAGAAGCTTTAAAAGAGCGTTGAAAGGACTGAGTCTGAGGTCAGGTGCAACCCAGACTGAAGAGGAGTGTAAGACAAAGACAAACGCCTGTCTTTTAAGTCAACAGAGTTAGATAAAACATGACCTTTAAAGAGAAGAAATGTGAACTGGTCAGGGTGGATTTTAACGGATGACATTGTTTTAACTTATCCAACAAGTTATCTTTAAGCAACACAGAGCTGGAAGAGAATGTGAACAATATGAAATGTCTTTCCTGACAAGGCCACAGTGCTTCATATTTCTATTATGACAGCATCGAGAGGCCATCCTGATTGTTTAGATTGTATTTGCATTTTTCAGTTTTGTTATTTGAAGTTGTGCTGAGCTATGATGAATCAGCCTGAAGGCCAGGAGAGATGAGTGAGAGTGAGTGTCTTGGCTCATGATGCTATATGATGACATACTGGATTATGAAGGAAGAAACAAATTAGAGAGAGAGAAACAAAAATAAAAATCAGTGATTGTCACCACAGAGATTCCTCCCCCACTGTAATCTGTTATTACCAGTAACAGAGAATTACAAGTTACAAACCTCAAAATACAGATGATTTAAAATCAACAGCAAATGAAGGCCAATGGTTATGGAAACACTTGAAAAATATGAGAATTTTAAAATTGTCCAGTCCAGGCCTAGGAAATAAGTCATGGGAATTCATAAAATCCTGAAAAGCATATTCATAAGGCAAAAACATTTAATCTGCTAGCAAATGATTATTAGTTTTTACAATCTTCCTCCAGGAGTTAGTTAGTCATTTTGCAATGAAAGAGTTTTATTTCCAAGGCACCAACAAGCAGTTCCACCGATTTATCGTAGTTCAGGAGCATTTATTAGCAAAACACAGCCATTACATTAATAATTTTAACCACTTTGGGATACAACACCTTATAATTGCTGTTTTACAATTATTTTGATATCACAAAATGATTTTGAAATCACAGAATTCTTCAGTTTAATATGAATTTCCATAATTCAATTTAGGGCTTTTGTCTGAATTTGCCAATTTAACTTTCCCTAGATATGCCTAACATATTTTGAAGTGTCATTTCAAATGTTGTTTAGACTCCGAAATTTGAAACATTGCTAGAGTTTGACTTTGAGATTATTGGATATTCTGGTCTCAGAAATCCAACATGGAACAAATTTACAAACTGAATCTAATAAAGTCACAGTCGTCAGTCAGCCATCCAAAGACAGTAGACGGACCCCTCAGGCTTCAGTAATTCAGTATTAAGTCTTTATTTGAGTTACAAATGAGGTGCTTGTATTTGGTATTTTCAGTTAGGGTGTGTAGAGCTGCTTACTATTATATGCTGGCATGTGGACAGGTAACTCTCAGATATGTTCTGTTAGAAGTGTTGGAATGTCATAGATTCAGCGAGTGACTGTGATGTTGTAAACACTAATGGTGGAGAGTCATGTCACATGACTGATGAACTGTGATTTTGATAGAGGTAGTGTGATTGTTGAGGAACAGGCATGGCATTCTGGGATGGAGTAAAGACTGATGGTGATGTTCAGATTATCACCAGTTCTTCTTCAACCAGTCAGATACATATTCATAAACCAGCAGCATAACTGCGCCTCCTATATTCAGAAAGGAAATGTCAATTAATGGTCATGGATAATTGTCAAATGTTATAGGGATAGTTCACTAAAGATTAAATTTCATCATTTACTCACCCTTATTCCAAACCTGTCTGACTTCCTTTTTTTCACAGATCACTATATATTTTGAAGAATTTTAGTAGCTAAACAAGTTTTGGGGAAAACTGGCTTCCATTGAATGAACAAAATATTTTCTTTTATGTTCCACGGAAGAAAGGAAGTTATACAGATTTGGAAACATGAGGGTGAGTAAATTTCATTTTTGGGTGAACTATACCTTTAATATAGGAAAACTATACACTAATTTATGTTACCTGGTCCAAGCCTCATTATCTTGGGTATCAGTCCTTTGTATAAGGCAAGATATCTGCAGAAATAAAATGTTAGACAGTTATATTTTCTATAAATGAATTATGTAGTCATAAGCCCGTATGACTTTTTTCTTTGGAACACAAAAGGAGAAATTCTGAAAAATGTTAATGCTGCTCTTTTCCATACAGAACGCAGTGACTTCAAAAAGCAAATTAGAACATCATAAAAATAATCTATACTACTTGTGAACTATATTTAAAGTAATGGACTAAATTTAAATAGCTATTTAAATGTCAACAACATCAAATGCAATTGGTTCTCACAAGCTTTAATTTAAGCTTTTATTCACACGCATTTACATAGAGCTCATCAATATGGTAAACAAAAGCTTGACACGGGAGAAGTTCTTGAGGAAGCTCAAAAGTGTTTGGGTGACACAAGCAAGCACGTTTGAGCTTCCGTTTACCATATTTGATGTGCATATAGATTTTTACAATCCTTTTATAACCTTTTTGAAATGTCAAAGTTTTGGTGGAATTGACATTCAATGTAGGGAAATTTGTCAGGTTTGATTAAAAATATCTTTATTTGTGCTTCTAAGATTTCCTTATGTGGTTTTTATTGTTCTCTCACACAGATCTATCACATGGCTTCAGAAGAATCGAGTCATATAGATGACTTTTTTTGGAACTTTTATGTTTGATTCCTGTTTGGAGCTTGAAATTCACTTCTTTGTAAAGAGCAGCATAAACATTTTCTTTTGTGTACCACTGAAGAAATTCGGTCATACAGGTTCAGAACGACATGAGAGTGCATAAATGAAGACAGAATTTTAATTTTTTGACTAATCTATCCATTTAAAGGGATTGAAACTTGTTCACCGAAAAGTTATTAAAGACATTGTTAAAATAGTCCAAGTGACTACAGTGGCTCAATCTTAAGTTTATCAAACGACGAGAATACGTTTTGTGCGCAAAAACAAAACAAAAATAACGATTTTATTTCAACTATTCATTTCCTTCTCCGTGGGCCTCGAGTCAGTTCGTCAGTTCGTACGTCACACGTAGGCGCACTATTGGCCGACGCTGGTCATGTGTGTGATGCGTGTGACGTACAACAACAGAAGCGCTGCGCTGTTACACTAGTGAACTCACTCGAGGCCCACAGAGAAGGAAATGAATAGTTGAAATAGTATTCTCGTCGCTTGATAAACTTAAGATTGAGCCACTGTAGTCACTTGGACTATTGTAACGATGTCTTTAATAACTTTTCGGGGAACAAGTGTCAATCCCATAAGAAGCCTATGGAGGAGTGATCCAGCTCTCAGATTTAATCAAAAATATCTTAATTCGTGTTCCGAAGATGAACGAAGGTCTTACGGGGTTGAACAACATGAGGGAGAGTAATTACTGACAGAATTTTCATTTTTGTGAACTATCCCTTTAAGACACTGTAAGTCAACTCTCTCTCTCAGGGTCGTCTGTCTGTCTGTGACGCTAGATCAGGTAGTCCAGTAATAGCTGTTCTAGTTGTGTACCTGCCCTAATGCGTTCAAGCTGATTTCTGGCAGTGGGCCTGGCCGTCTCCCTGTCCCAGCCTCTGTCCTCTGCTTGTGCTGGTGTTAATAAGGCTTGAGCCACTTCCTCTCTGCCCCGCTGTCTGATTAGCCTGACCCGCTGAGCGCCGTGCGCCTCGTTAGGACCTGCTTAACGACGTCTCCCATAGGGACCACTAATTAGCCAGGACTGTGTCGTGTTAGAGGGCTGGACAGGATGGGGTACCCTCTCAGCACCCCTAAAACTAAAACAGCTTCAGTGTCTCTCTCTTTAATACACACACACAAGATCAGGCCTCAATTCCCTGCCTCTAATAACAAACGAGTTGCCGTCCACTTTGTACAGGGTGAATGGGGCCAATCAAGGCCCCGAAGAACCATAAAACTACTGATTCTCTCACAGCTTCCCATGAGGCCTGTCAATTCAGAAGGAGAGAGAGACAGAGGACGCTATGGGCACTATTAGAGTCTCCGATATAAGAAACAACAGCTCACATTAGAATTAACACGGTTTTTCAATGAATGTATGCAATTTACATTAGAATGTCAGCTGATCTCACTCTTATTGCATAGAATCCTTAAAGGACACGTTCGGTATTTTACACTTAAAGCCCTGTTTTAAGATCGTTTCTGATGAAATAGAACCGTTAAGATTGAAATTTGAACAAATGCGGCTGTCCCGAGGATTTTCGGTTTCTGTCTTAGAACCCCGCCACCTCCACAATGGTTTCATAGGGGCACTGGAACAATATCATTCATAAAACGCATTAAACTTTAGTTTACAAAGATGTGAAACTCACCGAGTGGTCTGGGGTGTTCACTGATATGCTCACACAAAAATCGCTGCAAAAGATGCTTTCCAACAGGTTTTATCGTAGTTTTTGTCCAACTCCATTGACTTGTATTGGATGTTCTGTGAGGTACGGTATTACTTCGCCGCCGGAGACGGAAATGGGGTTGTTTGTATTCTTTCTGTAGTCTTCCAGTCGTGGTATCGTAGACTACGCTATCCAAACATTGGCAAAAGTGCATTATCGGCACCAACTGGGCTGGAGTCCAAACATTGGCAAAGGTGCATTATCGCCACCAACTGGGCTGGAGTGTCTATTATTCAAGCTCTCAACGGAAGAATGTCCGGTTGTGAGGCGTTTGGAAAAATAGGTCCACAGTTTTACAACGAATGGTAAAACACCTGTTGGAAAGCATCTTTTGCAGCGATTTTTGTGTGAGCATATCAGTGAACACCCCAGACCACTCGGTGAGTTTCACGTCTTTGTAAACTAAAGTTTAATGCGTTTTATGAATGATTGACCCAGTGCCCCTATGAAACCATTGTGGAGGTGTGTGTGTGTGTGGGGGGGGGATTTTGTTTTTACAAAAAACGAAAATTCTCGGGACAGCAGCATTTCTCCAAATTTCAATCTTATTTGTTCTATTTCATCAGAAACGATCTTAAAACAGGGCTTTAAGTGTAAAACACCGAACTAGTCCTTTAAATGCCAATCTAAGCAATTGTTCTAATTCTTTTTTTTCTCTTTTTTCTTCAAACATCAATACACAGTAAAACATTAAAAAAATATAATAATGAAAGGTTATGCCGCATAATTGTAGCTCCCTGATATTTTTTACTTTAAACCTTATTATAATTGAGCCATATATTATATATATAGTTATTACTGCATGTATTGAGTTTTAGCATGTCATACGCACATGGAATAGAGAAATAAACATAAACATAACCTATTTCCAGTTTATGGATTCATATCAAGTATCCACTAAAAAAAGAAGTTTATGTAATATAAAAACATCTAGACAAAAGAAGTGACACAAAGTACTAATTTCTATATTTTGTCTCATTCCTGCATATAGCTCAGAACAAAAGACAACATAATCACACTGAGATTTAGAGGGTGCTTAAATATGCCGGTTGTCAAAACTTGCCCTCTTGTCCCCTGTGGGCACAAAATGTTGTGTCATATTTCTTGTATGTGAACCTCGTAGCAGTTGTGGTTGGTTTAATATCTCGTGTAGGGTGTAATTCTGACACCTGTAGTTGTTGGATGATGGTGTCGACTCAGGCCTTACCCTTCTTCACGGTACACAAGGCCCATGGTCTGAAAGCAGCTACGGTACTTGATCTCCCCTGGAACCGGCTGAGGACCCTGTATACGGCTTTTAGCGACATCAAAAGGGATGTTCACACAGGACGAGACTGTTCCTGAAACCAAACCGATGGCAAATTTCCTCATGAATTCCAGTCGAGGGTCCTGGCATATGGACAGAGAGATAAATTCAAGGTAAAGAGAGCGAGGGCTTTTGTTTATACAATGAATAATGATGATTAACACACATTTCTCACATTTTCTGGTCTAAAAGCTTTTAGATGTAAAGTTTTAGGTGTACTCTACCAGTTAAAACTGTTGATTACCACAAAAAAAAGGACTCGTCCCTTAAAAAAGGGTTGTAAAATTGGATATAACTACACAGGAAAGGCTAATACATGATTTTTTTCACACTAAAATCATTTTAACATTCATATTGGGTTCGTCTTGTAACTATTGAAAAATATTTTTAACATTTCCGGATTGTCCCCATTCACTTCCATTGTAATTGCCTCACTGCACCTCACATTTTTGCTTTTATTAAAGAAAGGGACAAGGTACAAGTCAAAATAAGTTTTTGTGGTATCAGCATAATGCCACAAGAGCTCTCAATTGCCTTTAATGACAAATAAAACAGTAACTGTTTGATGACAGTTTTATAGGTAGAGCCATAAAATTCAAAATTTTGAGATAACACTCTAGTTGATACGAAAATGCAAATTAACAAACACTGAGACAAATGTAAAGCAGATAAAAGAGCTAATAAAGAGAGATATGAAAATGGAGATGGAAAAAAAAACGAGCGAGGAAGGAGTAAAAAAAAAAGAGCGAGAGAAACGAGAGCTGAAATATAAGCTCAGATAATTTTATGGTAGCGGGGCGCAGATTAGCGTTTCATTAGAAGAGTGAGGCTCTACAATTGGCTGAAGTATGTCATGTGACCAAAGGCAAACTTTGGGAGAGGATTTATAAACAGAGTCCATGCAGGCAGACTGGGAGGCATATGGGGACAATTTGGGTAATTGGGCTGCGACTCGACACTGGCGTATTACTGTACCAAAAGAAGCCCGAACCAGCGCAGCTCTGACATCTAATTGGCCGGGATATTTTTTACAAATGACAGAAGCCCAGTAACGACACGCAAGATCGACAACTAAACCTGAACATCGCATTGTTGGGGAGGAGCATGACTTACATGAACTACAGCTTCCACACCAAACACTCCCTTCAACAACATTACATTTGCAGCACACTGTCCCGAATGCTCACAGAAAGGAGTCGTCGGTTTCATAGCAAATGCTGCTTAAATCTTGAAGTCTGTGAGCGTTGATGGATTGATACCCCTGGAGAAGGATCATTGATTTGGATCCTAATCCCAATAGAATGACTGGCTTCTTTGAAAATAGATAGGAAAAGTAGACGCTCATACCTAAAAAGCCATGCGCTTCCCTGAGATTATTTGGAATAGACATTCAAATCAGGGTTGGTGAGCTCTGGCCTTTCGCATGATTGAGCGCTGGAGGTTTCTGGCTTCTCAGGCAATGGCGATCTTAGCACCAGATGAAGGGGGAATACAAATCTTCAGTAGGACTGTAACTCTCCCCCCAACAAATACCTCAGTCTGCTTCCAATTAGTTCATTTGAGTAAATCTAATGCTCCAGTTTATACATGTGGAGCAGGCGTATGGTAACGTTTCCATTAAACAAAATTAACTTTTGTTTGGGAGTTGAGCCCTGCCGGATGTGTAATCTGAACCTTTGAGGATGTGATGGAGAGCAAACAGGGAAGGTATTAGTGAGGTTTATCTTAGCAGCTCCTCTCCTCCTCCCTCTCACTCTGTTAATGTGCATGACTGATCCCTCCTTCAATTCGCCAAGCTACATGTTGCGTATTAAAAGCTCTTACTTTTTGACTTGGATCTCAAATGAAAAAGTTCTGAGATTAGCATATGTTTTACACTCACTGTAGTTTTCGACCTTTGAAAACAACTTATTCATGTGACGTGAACACATGAGAAAGACAAATATGGGTCTTTATTTATTATTGGGTCTTTATTTATAAGGAAATGCATTCGAAAAATGGATTAATTTCAATATAGATATGTCGTCCTATACTGAAAAGATATGTTAAAAATAACAGGATTCTTATAGGAAATGTCCACCTGAAATGTTTGAGAAATGTATGTGGTGATAAACAAACAAAACAAAATGATTTGTGTATGTGTTTGATGAATTTCTTACAAAAGGGGAGGTCACACTAGACTTTTTCCCAGACTTCATCATTTGCATTCATATCAATTGTAGTTAATGAAACAAAAAGTGTATTGTGACCGCCCCTGAATATGTTGTACAGGGCAACTTGTATCCAAACAGGACTTTTGCATGTTGTATGAATGTGTGCATGTTTTCAGTAAACATTTAGGAAAACTTTTTGTATCACATCCTAGATATGCCTGCATTTATCTTATACATGTCCCTTGTAAAAAGCTGCTTTCACAGTATGACAAAAATAGATATTATGGTCAAACATATATATCTCATTCTTTCTTGTAAGGAAAGCTCTGAAAATCTGAGTTTTTGTCAATACAGTTAACATCAGTTGTTGTGGACCCTAATGACTTCCACCATATGAGCAAAAATAATTTAAACATTCCTCAATAGATCTTTTTTTTTAGGTTGTGCAGAAGAAAGAAAGTTACACAGGTTTGGAACAACACGAAAGTCAGTAAAAAGTGACAGGATTTTCATTTTTGGGAGAACTGTCCCTTTAAGTGTCTGAATATTTTTGGGGGGGACACTGTATCTGTCTTTGTTTACCTGACTAGCAGGTATGGCATCTTTAACGTTGAAGTAGAAACCAAAGTAGATCATGTTGAAAACGCCATGCCGTCCAAGTGTGGAGGTCAGGCCCTTATTAAGTCCACGGAGGCCAAAGCCGTCTGCGTTTATAATAGTTCTGGCCTGTTCAAACGTAGAGAGTTGCTGCATGGAGGAACACAGAGCAAAACATTAGCACCCTCAAAATGAATGACCAAGACATTTTGTGACAAGACAAAGGCGAAAACAATACCAAAACGACAATTAAAAGCTGTTGCCTCTTACCACTTTGAATGAATCCCTGTTGGCCTGTAGGCTCACTTTCACTACTTCAAATGGATTTACAACCAGTGCCTCGGTTAACCCTGACCCCAGGCCAGCCACAGAGAGAGCCTAGCATATTGAAGCAGGCAGAATTACATCACAAGAGAACATGACGCCACATGACAAACGAGAAAGACACAAAGACTAGTGAAAGTCGTTTTGTGTTTAATTCAGAACAGACGAGAGGTATGTCACACAAGTCTCATAACTCAAAGGAACAATGCTACTGTGACACTTAGCCTTTCAGAAACGTGTTTGTCCAGACGTAGATCTTGACTTTAATCTACAAATAAATGAATGAAACTGCCAGCGTTAATCATGCGCAGGGGTTAGGAAGGAAACGCAGACAGGAATCAAAGATGAATGAACCTGCTCAGACAAAATGACTGAGACAAAGATAAATTACTTCATATGTTGCAATAATAGATCAACTCGACTGTATGATGGAGCAAATGGTTTCATATTTTCATACAAAAATGAAAAGAGGCATCGACTGAACCCTAAATTAACAGCAGTGTTCACTGTAACAGTTTTGATTTAATCAGAATTTTTTTTCTACTTTGATGAAAATGTAATTTTAGTTTAGTCAATATTTTGCCACACCATCCATACTAAAATTACACAATTTTAATGTATGAAAATAGCGTTTTAGTCGACATATCAGACGTGTAAAATATTGCTGATCAGATACACACACACACACACACACACACACACACACACACACACACACACACACACACACACACACACACACACACACACACACACACACACACACACACACACACACACACACACACACACACACACACACACACACACACACACACACACACGGCCAGATTTATTGGTAAATATGACCAAAGATGGCAGTAAAAATAAATCTGCATGGTTTATCCTTTTGATCTTTACTTAAAAATTTTTTTTTGCAAAAATTTAAGTAAAAGAATTGAAAATGCGGGGAAAAACTCCTTCTGAAATATATAAATAAATTATATATACACACACACACACACACACACACACACACACATATTTATATATATATATATATATATATATATATATATACATACATACATACATACATACAATATATATATTATATCATGTTCTATTTATATTTATATAATATATAATAGCTATTTCTTCCTATCATCACCTGAACTGAATCTGAATCATTTTAATCAACTAAATCAATTTAAATAAATGTTTGAATTAATTATAATGAATCAATTTGCAATTAATTATAATGAATCATGCAGATATGTTTTATGTAGATACACTTAATCATTAATTCGAAGAGATTAATGTTGCTATAAAAAATAAATAAATGTGCGGTTGGGTTTGACTTTTATGATTTCCATTCAAGCACTTGACCTGTATGTCAGCAGGCTTCAGGTCTTCTTTAAGAGTGACAAAGGAGATCTTTGAGTGTGTTTGTATAAGGTGAGCTGGGGATAGTACACACCCACACCCTCGATTAATACCTCTAAAATGTGTGTGTGATGATTAAACTCGCACATTTTGTCTTTTTGTGTTTGTGTATGCGTAGCCATGTATACATGCAGTGCAAGACAGTGTGAGAGCTTCATTACTCAATTCTGTCTCAAAACCGGACATCTCCTTGACCGTGTTTACAGAGCCAGTTTACAGATTCTTATCTGTCATATTACTGCATACATCTGAATCATTTCATCTGGGCCGGAGGGGCGGAGCTACAGCTCAATCGCTCTCTTGAATTCACTTACAGCTGTGCAGACGCTCTCACTCATCCTCTCCGCCTCTCACACACTCCGTACATCACTCTTCCCAGCGCCTGTGGGCTCTGTGTGGATTGACATCTCTAGCTAGTGGGCGGAGACAGGTGTGATTGATAAGGCAGGTGAATGTTTCGCTCGACAAGGCTGTGGATTGGGGATTGGCCCTCGGGCTCAGTAGTCAAGCCTGCTGGCACACTGATAGACTCCTGTCAAAGTAATGGGCTATCTCTCATACGCCTCGCTGAGCAGCGTTTGTCTCGATTACACCTCGTTCCCGCTGCCAGCACGCCATGTAATGAGGAGAGTGCTTCGCTTGACTGTGAATGTGATTGTGTGTATAGTATCAATGACTGTGTGTGTGTGTGTGTGTGTGTATCTCGCTTGTATCAGATGACTTACCAGGCCGGGTGATAAAGGAGTAAAGCTCAACAGCTTCTTGTACTGCTCAAAGGTAAAAAACTGCAAAGAAGATCAGGACAACCTGTCAGGAGTGTTTTCAGACGCTACATGCATTCACATACATGCACGCAGATAAGATGAATGCTCACACACCCAAAGCAAACACAGCTCAACTGTTGTGAATGAGAAAACTCAAGCTGTCAACATGACACTGCGCAAATATAAATGCACACACAGACGATGGCGTATAATTCTTTATATTAGTAAAGCTTTGCTCAGCTTGACAGATATTAGATAATAAAACATGGATGCCAGGGCCTGTATAATACACCAAGCCTGTTTAGTAGCTTTAAATCAACAAATGTGGAGCGTCAAGTAAATTCATTGATCAGTGTTTAAGGAGTTGAAAATTCTGTCATCATTTACTCAGCCGTTACAAAGCCGTCTTACAAAAGGATTTGTGAAAAATATCCTGGCCACTCTTTCAATATAAAGTGAATGAGGACGGGGGCCGTCAAGCTCCAAAATGACAAATGTAGCATTAAAAAACCTTAAAAATCTTCCCATGTTATACAATAGCTCTGTGCGAAGAACAGACCAAGGGTTTTTCCCGGAATAGGTTGATCTGGTTCACTCTGAATAATTTGTCAATGATCTGTAGCAGTTACTGTATTAGAGAAAAGATTTTCAGTGAATAAAACCTTGCATTTCGGTCTGTTCGACACAAAGCTAAAGTACTATATGGCCTCAGAAGACTTAGATTATGCCAGATGAATTGCATGGTATGCTTTTTACCAGTATATTATTCAAAATGTCTCTTTATGTTTCAAGTAGGAAAGAAAGTAAAATGGGTTAAACGACATGAGAATGATTACAAGATATTTTCACACGAATTTTCATGTGAATTTTAAGGTGGACAAACCCTTCATGGTAAACTGTTAAAGCTTGTTGAGTCTACCAATCCAGGACTTTCCTATAATAGAATTAAACCCCTTCCAGATGTGGTTTTAGATTAGAAAAGTGAGACATTAATGTGCTCGCCCTCCTTTCAGACACCCATAACCAACGGCCTAAAAGCCACAATAAGTGTTCATATAAACTCAAGAGTGCACCAACGGCCTAAAGCCACAGTAAGTACTCATCTAAACTCAAGAGTGTATATATGTACTGTTTATACATGATACTGAAGTGAGGCCGGTAGCAATCTCTGGCCATGTAGGTCAATATTGGGAGTTCTCAACAGCAAACACATGTGGCATGAATACAAACATAGAGAGGGGATGAGTGTTTTTGATCCTCCTGGATAGAGCCGGTACATTGAGGGCAAACGTATGTGGTCTGTATGTATATGTTTACACTCGGAAGGCCAGGTTGCAAAGATCAGAGCATGTATGGTTAAGTGATGAGTTTAAGCTTGAAGTCAAATGTGGTTCCTGTTACCTTCACTGCTCTCTTTGGGGTCTCCGCCAAAATTGGGGGAAGGATTCCCTTGTAGAAGCCATACACTCTGTTGAGGAAAAGACAGCACTCATTGGAGTTTGAGATATATGATAAATATATAAAGATTTATGGACAAGGGACATTTAAATGTCTATTTGGCCAATTATGTATGCAGTAAAGTGTTTTTTTTTTTTTTTACAAATATTGTTGTGCTAAATGCATTCATCAAACTTAACTACATGGTTAACCAAAGGGGAAAAAAATGAATCAAACAAAACAAAGAATCAAACTACATTTAGACATTTTGGTAACAGGTCAGCAAAAAATGGTCACCTCATATAAAAAGAACAGAAAATGAAAAGGTTAAGCACCTACTTTCACTATCACCGTTGGCTATCAGGCTGATAAAGCGGATTGTGAAACATGTTGGAGCCGTGCGTTTGCAGTTTAAATTTCACAAGTAATGAAAAATATTTGCTGCATTAATTAATGGAGCAATATGAATGCGTATTAAGACAGTGGGGCCGATAATGCTCACAGTGTGTAATTGTAGGTCAAATATTGTTATAATAATAATAAAATTAAATGTGCTAAGGTAAAAATAAACTTTTTTAGCTGTTATAGTTAATCCCTAATTGGGATTAAATTAAATATAGGCTTAACTCTAAAAAAAGATGGTTCTTTAAAAGTTCTTTACACGTAGTAACAGTTCTGTTTAGAACCGTATCGTCCTGAAGAACCTTCATATGCTCAAATAGTTCTTTGTGTTTGTGTTCAGGGTTCTTTATTCCCGCCTTTTTGTTTTTCAAATCTGTGAATGTCAAAGCTCGCTCATTACTGATTTTCTGGAGCTCAGCTACACAACTACACAGACTGTCAACACACTCTCAACAGGTTAATGATTTCATCAATTCATTAAAATGTCTACAAATTATAACTTTAAACAATCATTTCCTAACAATCATGTCTTTCTCTCTTTTTAGTTTAACAAACATGTGAGTGTGAGCTGAAGCTCTGTTCAGTTAAGGATACTCATCTTCTCTTCTCCACAAAGTAAGTAACAAATATGGAATTTATGATCCATATTGTTAGATTTTTGTTTTTAATTATGACTTTATGCCTAAACATTCCCAGTCACAAATAACATTAAAGCTATCCCATTACTTTATATCACTTTTTCCTTTTAACAAAGGGCTCATACTGTCCATTTGTGCTAATTTTGGCCTTCATGAACAAATTGTTTTTACATAATCAAATGGAAGAGACACGATGTGACTCTAAACTAAATTGTGTATTTCCGATGCTGTCACGTACCATAACCTCATCATCTGCAGAGAGAACCTGCCACTCAGAATACACACATAATGAAGGACGTAAAGACATCATAGAGGATTGTGAAGATGTTTTACTGGAACTTGATTACATCTATTTCGTGTTCAATGTCAATTGTTATTTATTAATGTATTCAGCTAACAACTGTACTGTAGAGCACTGCCATTTTTCCTACAATCTGCCATGTCAGTAAAAAATAAAAGAATCTAATTGACACGTTTTTTTTTTAAATTTAAAACCCAAATAGAAGCAACAAGATATAATAAGACCAGGCAGATAGAATAATAATAATAATATAAAAAAAATATATGAATATTAATAATATGAATATATGAACTAATATTCATGAAAATAAATATAGTTGAAAAGGTTATTTATAATACCATTAAGGTCCTATATAGCACTTTAAATGCATGGTTCTATATCGAACCTTATTAAAAGGGTTCTGCTGTTGTTACAAGCCAAAGAACCTTAATTTGGTACTGTTTAGAACCATTTTTCTTAAGAGTGTAGAATTAAAATCAAACAGATTTAAATGTAACCATTTATTTATTTAGAGCTTTAAAGTTAGGCACAACTGAATGTTTATTTTAATCCTTATCGGTGCAATCCATCCAATGTGTTAAGGTGGCTTAAAGGGGCTTTTTCACTTTTGTTGTCGCATGTTTTCTCAGAGAGCTCCTCCTACAGCTGTGAGGCGTATATTTCACAACACTGTCGTAAAAAAACTCACTTGCGGTCTTCCCTCCCCCTTTCTACCGCTGCTCATGTGCATTTGTTATTATCGGACAGCTTTATCATGTGTATCACACACAGTATCATACGGCGTGTGTGTTATTGTCGAATTGCCGTAAAGCAGTTTGTGTTTCTCGCTCGTTCTCGCTTCTCACGAGACTTCATATTTCCAACTTGCGTTACGTTAGTCTCCATGTTCCAAGGTTGGTTTTCCGCCTAGGAACGTTGGGGGGAGCGGGGAAAGTCACCATTCTCACCAGAACAGGTTATTAAACCATCCAAATGATTTCTAAACGGTTTTATTAAGTTGAAATAGTTGCCAAGTTCCCCTTTAAGTAAATGACCAGGGGCCTATACCATGAAGCTGTTTCAGTTTAGTTTGCACCAACTCTTTTAGCGGTGACTTATAGTAACCCCACATCTACACAACTTTCCCTTGCACTGATAGAAATGTATTTTTCCTCTTGCTGTGTAAATGCAGTTATATACTTAACAATTCTTCAATTTCTTAATCTTCAGCAGAAGAGAGGATTGAATCACGCTGACTCTCTCCAGCGAAAAGTGAATCGCAGTTTCTATGTGCTTCAAGGCGTGTGATTGGCTGTTCACCAATGATGTCACACTTTCATGTGCATGCGCTCCATGAACTAAGGATCAAAGCCTGAGTTGCCATAGGAAGTTGATGATCAGCATCATGATACCAACAAAGCCTGATTTGATTGGTTTGGCATCTCAAAACTGATCCCATAACCAGTTTGTTCAATTACCATCATGATACTGACCCCATGTAGCCTAAGTCTGTTACAGATACGTGACTAATACTATATTTACAACTATTTCCCATCCTGACCCATGATGCCACAGCCACATAGGAATGCTGAATCTTACTTTGATGTGCCAATTCTCTGGAAATCCACCCCCCTTATCATGCATTGAGCTTCGGTTGTAATGCACTACTGTTTACAGGGTACTGTTTCCAAACCAGAACAGGTTAAACTGGTCTAAATACACAAACAAGCATTTATAAATGAAAAACAAAAGGAACCAAAGGAACAACATTTCTAGGTTTCAAATGTCTAAAAAGCTCGAGACAGTCAGGTGTTTGTGTCAAAATGTGTGCGATTCTTTAGCGTGTACTATATAATTAATAATGAGTTCATAAGAAAGTGTAACTGTCACAGTATTGCTTAAAAAAACGTTAAGTCATACTTATCAGATTTTAGAGTTAGAACTGCAAATAGACCTGTAACCCTCGACGGGTTCTGTACGATAAGCAAATCAACACAGAAACCGTCTCTGTCTTTCAACAGCATCATCACTAATATCTTTTCTCATTTCAATCTACTTACAATTGACGTAAAGCTTTTTATGCGTTTTGGCCATTCTTTTACATGACAACAGCATTTTGGGGGCCTTAAAATGCAAACTTTTTTAAACAGGTTACAAAGTGCACGTTTTTGAAAACGATACCGTTATTATTTCTGTGTAAACTACAAAAACACAAATTTGTGAAAACGGGGACATCACGCACATATACTCATTACGTGTTCAGTCTATAAGCGCGTGTGAATTGGAATCGTTTTGTCACGTGGAAAATGCAAAGGAAAAACTTTTCTGTTTTTAGTGCATCGTTGTCAAGTAAACATACCCTTAGAAAGCTGAAATAAATTTGAATTAATCTAAATATCTCTATAACTTATATCAAGACTTGCATAACTGTCGTGATGCAGGTTCAACATTGTAACAGAACAAATTGTATATCAAATATAAGATGATCCAAAGGTGTTGGCCAACCATGCACCAACTTCTTAAGAGAACGAAATGACTTTTTATGTGTGATAGTCCAATATTTTATTTAAAATATTATATAGTATGTGATGGACATTGACATCCTGCTGAAGGCGACGGTGTCCAAAATAAGAGTCTGTATTTTGTCCGTATTTCAGTCTGATCAATGCTTCGGGACACTCTCACCACCCCTAAACGCAGACATGTGCACTGTGAGAAGCAAACATTGTTTGGAGAGCACATGCACTTTTTCTGAAGCTGAAACCTGACTCTGTTTTGCTCTCTGTCAATCTGAAAGTCAGGGCAAGCCCATGCAGGCGAAACACCCGAGCTTTTCTTTTCCATTCTCATTCTCGAATACAAAAACTCTGCAGTACGGTAAAGAGCTAACATTTACCTAGAATTGTGTGTGTAGTTTCAGTATATGTCAAAAAGAAAAGTTCAGTCATTGGATTTATTGTGTGGTGATACAATGGGTTAGTAGGACGGTTAATGTTGATGCTTGAAATCATCAGGTCACTCTTTTTAGAGCTGTATTAGCTAAACTTTATTAAAGACTTGCTTTTATGCTTTGAAGTCCACACAATGTCAATTAAGTATGAGGACTATATTCTTTTGTTTAGAACTTGGTTTATTTGTAAACATAAAAAAGAAGGATTAAGTATTAAATAGGTGCAGTCATAAGTATTTTGAACTAATAATTTTAATCATGCAAAAACATTTTATAACATATCTCAAATGTATCCCATGTTTAAGGCTGTCAAAAACAATGAATGAATTAATAACATGACACGCTTAATATTCAAAATAATCCAGTTAAACTGCTATTAATATCAATAATTTGGAAACACTTAAGCCACAATACAGTTCAATAACCTAATCTAAGTTATTGTTCATTTTATTTCTACATGTATCAATTAATTTTTGACATTTTAAGTTTAAAGTACAGTACATGCATACATAAATGAAAAAAGCCATTACTATATTGTGAATGAACATGAACAAACACTGTACAATATTTATTAATCTACAAAACCGTTCAAAAGTTTGGGGTCAGTAAGATTAAAAAATTAATACTTTTATTCAGCAAAGAATGGGTTAAATTGATCAAATGTGTCAGTAAAGCTTTTTTATTTCAAATAAATAATTTTCTCTTGAACTTAAATATATAAACTAGGTTATAAATATAATTAAAACAGAAAACAGTTATTTTATATTGTAGTGATATTTACAATATTACTATTTTTACTGTATTATTGCTCAAATAAATGCAGCCTTGGTGAGAATAAGAGACTTCGGTAACACTTTATTTTACAGTGTCCTTGTTACATATGTTACATGTAATTACCATAGTAATAACAGTAAATTATGCCTAATTACATGCAATTAACCCTCAACCAAATCCTAATCCTACCCTAACTCTATAGTAAGTACATGTAGTTAATTAATATTATACAGTACTTAAATATTTAATTACACTGTAACAATGACACCTTAAGATAAAGTGTAACCGAGACTTCTTTCAAAAATAGATAATTTTCAAAAACATAATTTACCGCCAAACTTTTGAACAGTTGTGTAGATTGATATATGGTATAAAAATGGTTGTTGAATGTTAGTTCATGATACTTAATGGATTAGTTAACTTGTGAATAAATAAGTCAATAAAAACAAAGTAAATCGGCATTACAAAAAGTGTCAATTTATTGTTTTTGAATGCAAAAATGTCTTTTCGCATGCTCTTGATAAGCACCAAGAGGAGTGATTTTTTTAATCTTCCACAAAAGATAGTCACACAGTATTGGAACAATATAGGTGACAGAATTTTTATTTTCATTATCCCTTTAAAATGAACAGCCTTACTGATAACTACGCTTTATATCATGTAACATCCATTTGTGTGTGTGTGTGTGTGTGTGTGTGTGTGTGTGTGTGTATAAGAGTGTTGATACATCCTGTGAGGGGGTGGCGAGAATGAAACAGATTTCTCAGTATCAGTTCTAGCATGTATTGATATTGAACACACGTGTGTGTGGACAGGGTGGACAGAGTAGCGTGACAGCTGCATGTGAACTTCTGTCGTTGTATTGTGAAAACATGCCCCAGTAGTCAACAGAGATGTCCTCGGCTGATTTAGTTGGGGTGTAAATATTATCGTTTCTGCGAACAGAGATGATGCGATTAGCGAAAGTAAATTTGCCCACGCCGTGACCGCCACTCCAAAACCTCTGACCCACGGCTAATTACTACACATCTCATCGGATGACAAACAATCTCTGTTTCACCAGCATCACAATGTGTCAGGTGTCACAAGCCTCACTTGTCGGGTGAAACGGCAACAGAGAGGCATTGTGTCAAATGAAAGTGTCTGGCAGAGTGGGCTTTTGTCTGGCCGAAACGGATGCCCCCCCCCGGCGCATGTAAAGCCCGGCCGCGTGTTTCCCGGGTGTGGTCTGTCTAAGAAACATCAGGTGGTGAGATAAAGCTCCAATTTGTTACACACGCACTTAAGACCCCATTTGACTACGCCTGGTTTGACTATGCTTGAATGCCAATTTGACTCTAAATGTAAGCACGCAGTTGGACCTCATAAGCAAATGCTCACACATTTAGGTACGTGTGGGTCCAGCTGCTGGAGTTTGTATAGGTGTGATTTGTCTTTTATTTGCATCAAACCCCATTTCTTCCATTCAACTCATAGCCACATCCTTCAACATAACAAAAGGAGAGGAAGGAAATGATACATTAACCAAATTGGATATTGAGGCAAAATGTTTCATCCCTGTTATAGGACCGACCGTCAATGAATCACAGGACGTACGGATTCTTTACTTTCCGGTCTTCATCAGCTGTAAGAATGTGCACACTTGTAATCTTATACTGCCGAGGATACGGTGGCCCGGGTGACTTTGAGCTCTGTCCCTTGTCAACAACCTAAATGCTTGATCTGTAAATATTGTCACTTGCCCCTTGAGACTTTACCCTTGACATTGGTTCGGGAAGCTCCAGGCTCGCGAATCAAGGAGTGAGGAAATGAGAAGCAGGGACGTTTCTTGTGCTTTTGCTTGAAATCAAACAAGACAGACTGAGTAAAAGGACCACAATCAGCTAATTGCCTCCAGTGCTTACTGCAGAAAAACTAGCTTGGAAACTGATCTGATCATTTGAACTTGAACTACAGGAGATACTATCATTCTGCCATACTTTACTGTAGGTTTTGTCTAGTGAATGTGGGTCATTTCAGGTTATGCTTAAAACCATAAAAGATAAATATGGGTCAGTATGAATCATATACAGGTCCTTCTCAAAAAATTAGCATATTGTGATAAAGTTAATTATTTTCCATAATGTAATGATAAAAATTAAACTTTCATATATTTTAGATTCATTGCGCACCAACTGAAATATTTCAGGTCTTTTATTGTTTTAATACTGATGATTTTGGCATACAGCTCATGAAAACCCAAAATTCCTGTCTGAAAAAATTAGCATATCATGAAAAGGGTCTCTAAACAAGCTATTAACCTAATCATCTGAATCAACTAATTAACTCTAAACACCTGTAAAAGATTCCTGAGGCTTTTAAAAACTCCCAGTTTCATTACTCAAAACCGCAATCATGGGTAAGACTGCCGACCTGACTGCTGTCCAGAAGGCCATCATTGACACCCTCAAGCAAGAGGGTAAGAAAGAAAGAAATTTCTGAACAAATAGGCTGTTCCCAGAGTGCTGTATCAAGGCACCTCAGTGGGAAGTCTGTGGGAAGGAAAAAGTGTGGAAAAAAACGCTGCAAAACGAGAAGAGGTGACGGGACCCTGAGGAAGATTGTGGAGAAGGACCGATTCCAGACCTTGGGGGACCTGCGGAAGCAGTGGACTGAGTCTGGAGTAGAAACATCCAGAGCCGACGTGCACAGGCGTGTGCAGGAAATGGGCTACAGGTGCCGCATTCCCCAGGTCAAGCCACTTTTGAACCAGAAACAGCGGCAGAAGCGCCTGACCTGGGCTACAGAGAAGCAGCACTGGACTGTTGCTCAGTTTTGCATGTCATTCGGAAATCAAGGTGCCAGAGTCTGGAGGAAGACTGGGGAGAAGGAAATGCCAAAATGCCTGAAGTCCAGTGTCAAGTACCCACAGTCAGTGATGGTCTGGGGTGCCATGTCAGCCGCTGGTGTTAGTGCACTGTGTTTTATCAAGGGCAGGGCCAATGCAGCTAGCTATCAGGAGATTTTGGAGCACTTCATGCTTCCATCTGCTAAAAAGCTTTATGGAGATGAAGATTTCATTTTTCAGCACGACCTGGCACCTGCTCACAGTGCCAAAACCACTGGTAAATGGTTTACTGACCATGGTATTACTGTGCTCAATTGGCCTGCCAACTCTCCTGACCTGAACCCCATAGAGAATCTGTGGGTTATTGTGAAGAGAAAGTTGAGAGATGCAAGACCCAACACTCTGGATGAGCTTAAGGCCGCTATCGAAGCATCCTGGGCCTCCATAACACCTCAGCAGTGCCACAGGCTGATTGCCTCCATGCAACGCCGCATTGAAGCAGTCATTTCTGCAAAAGGATTCCCGACCAAGTATTGACTATTGTGTGCATAACTGAACATAATTATTTGAAGGTTGACTTTTTTTTTGTATTAAAAACACTTATTTTATTGGTCGGATGAAATATGCTAAATTTTTGAGACAGGAATTTTGGGTTTTCATGAGCTGTATGCCAAAATCATCAGTATTAAAACAATAAAAGACCTGAAATATTTCAGTTGGTGTGCAATGAATCTAAAATATATGAAAGTTTAATTTTTATCATTACATTATGGAAAATAATGAACTTTATCACAATATGCTAATTTTTTGAGAAGGACCTGTATATATACACGTTTGGAGACATTCATATTTTTTATGTTTTATCAAGCCTGCATTTATTTGATCAAAAATACAGAAAACAAACAGTGATATTGTGAACTATTATTACAATTTAAAATAATGGTTTTCTATTCTAATATACTTTAAAATATAATTTATTTCTGTGATGCAAAGCTGAATTTTCATCAGCCATTACTCCAGTCTTCTGTGTCACATGATCCTTCAGAAATTATTTGACCGGTACTGAAAGAGAACGCTAATCGATAACAGTAATCGACAGGCAGCTGTGGTTGCCAGCAATGTACTGTTAATTTACAGCTCTCTACCGTTAATTTACAGCTCTCCTTTTTTACAGTATGTTACCGTAAAAAAAAATTGGAAGGTAACTCATATAATTTGGGAAACCGATTGCTTCAAACAGTTCGAGTTTAAAAACTAGTATTTATACTGATAGTACTGTAACCTTTTTCATTTGAGTCCACTGAAAATAAATATCTCTTAATATAAAACTGCAAACACCTAATGTGTAGGCTAATACTGAATTAATTAGAAACATGACTTTAACTAAAATCTTTGCAGTTCGCATTTAGCGAACATTAGCATGTTTGTGCTAAAGTACTTAGCAAGGAGATTGTCACTGCATCAGCAACTATACAGTTTCTGCTTTTAAAGAAAGCAACAGGCATAACATCTGTGTTTCTCTGCTCATCTTTGACTGAAGCACAGGCTCTTCTCTCCAGCACAATGGTGACCCACAAAACTCATTAATTAAACTAACAGATAGGGGTGGGCGATTTAGCCTCAAAATTCTATCACGATATTTCAAGAATATTTGCGATAATGATATTTATGACGATATAGACATTTTTTTTGTTGTTGTTGTTGAAAATTTTCTTATTATGTTTATCTCGCCTAAATGTTTGCTCACTCATTTCGTTTTTACAATGTGGTAATTTTGTTGTTAAGAGTTTACACAACACAAGGAAGCTTGATTTCAATCTTTGAATTAAATGTTATATGTGTGCAGGTCTAACACCAGTATTCAGAAATACTACAGAAACATAATAAAGTAATCAAATGTAAAATAACACATAGTCTTTTAGTTCTGTTTCCTGATTAAATTAAATACATAGGCTAATAATTCTCATTCATTACAATTAAAGCTATCTTTTGTTGTTTTGACGACAACATTAATGAGACGCATAGCCTATGGCTGCTGTCACTTTTAGAGCTAGTGCAAGGATCCATTGCTGTTTTCATTATACTGTCTGTCACACTGTGACATGCGTTTTATACATAACCGACTGTGTTTATGAGTATACTTACCAAGACCGGAAGTTTTACACAATTTTGCGTTTTTCCCCCCATTAAAGCGATATAATCCGCGAAAAATAACTTTAGTTTCTCGCGAGCTGTACTCTATGCATGCACGCAGTGCAACTCTCTCAGAGAGTGCGCGAGTAGCTTACTGGATAGTTTAAAACCGCTTGAATGTTTAAACTGATAAGAGTTAAGAAGACTTGAAAATTATAAACTTTAGTTACGATGCACTGATGGCCCGATTGTGCAAGAGACCATTCAGTCATGTCCCGACTCCTAAACGCGCGCGAGAGAAGACGCGCGTCGGCAGCCCCGCTGAACACTCATGCTGTTTGTGAAATTGCTAAATCGTGATCGGAGTCTGACAGGCTGCTCTCGCGCTCACACAGGCGTTGTTGTTATTTGCTAGGGAACGTAAATGCGCCATACGTCATCGCGTCGCTATATCATTGATATCGCGATATGACACTTTTTTATCATGTAAAAATGTATACCGGTATTATCGTGGACGGTATGATATGGCACACCCCTACTAACAGATCTCTCCTATATCATCTTGTGCAAAAACATAAAAAACACTTCAGTTTAATATTTACTCTCCTTATCAGTTAATGACTTCGCATAACTTTTTTTCTATGAACTTTCACTACTATTTCAGTGAAATTAACTTCTTTCGTTTAGTAAATCTGACTGTTTCGTTTTACAGTATATAACTGTTTTCCATGATTTTTCTTGATTTTACGGTAATCTACTGGCAGCTGGGGTCACCATTAAATTACTGTTTTTCTAGTTTTATTCCATAAATTAATTTACAGTTGATTGCCGTTAAATTACGCTAACCCTTTTAACCCCACTGCAAAATCTTCAGTTTTAAATGAACACTTGTGTGTCCACACTAAAGAGTGTTGGAGTAACACTGAAGCAGTGTTGAAGTTAATGATATAATTTAGTGATTAATTAACAGATGATTGAGCATTAGTGATAAACACCTGATGTTAACAAGCAGAATCACTGAAGGACAAAGGAACAACAAGAACTACCACTGACTTCCAGCCACAGAAGACATTAAATCTCTAAAGATCTCAGCAGAGGAGGATTAAACAACTCCAAAAAATAGCTATACCAGCTTCACTTATTACTAACCAGATTGACTATTTATTTGTTCATACGTCTACAGAAATTCCTAATGAGAATTAACAGAGGTTTAGATGTTGTTTTGTTTCATTTGAAGTTACCATTATGGTGATCAGTGTTTGCTTTAGTTTTATGTTCTTGACCCTTGACTTTGACAATGGTTTTTCTTTGGCTGCTGTAACTGTGTGTTTTTAAGACACATTTGTTGTGGCAGAAACAAAGCCAACAAAAATGAGATCAGGTGTTGCTGGTTATGTTTTGATTATGATGTCATCATATCATGTTTGGATAACCGATCTCATCCAGTTTTGTTTTTTATTATGGCTTAATTTAATATTACTACACTGTGAAACTACAGCAAAAGATCAAGCAGTGCTGCACAATCAGTTATGAAGGATTTTTAAACTCATCATTCATTAAAAAATGTTGAACTATGGCTTTAGTGTTGACACAAACAGACATCAATAATCAGCCAATGAATCTCAACAATGGTGACAATCAACAAAAAAAGATGACATCAAATCTGAACATCCCAAAACAATCTACTAAAACTCAAAACAAAACACACAGCAAAAATAAAAGCAGAATAACCAGATAATTCAGCTGCATAATTTATTCATGCCGCAATGCATGCTGGGAGTCATGCACGTTTTTTTGTACTATGTTGGTACCCAACATGCATTGCAGCATGAAACTTTTTTGATTGTCACCATTGTCGAGATTCATACGCCGATTCTTGATGTCTGTGTGTGTCTGGCTGATCTGGAAATTCAAAATGTTTTGAGCATTACATTTTTTAAATCCTTCATAGTTTCTGGTTGTTAATACTCTGATAGATCTCGATCTGTAAAGCACAGTGAAACCTTGATCAAAAATACAAAACATAACGCATACAAGCACATTAGACAATAAATGAGATCAGTGAATCAGGCCACTATATGATGATTGTGACCCTTTACAAATTGTCATCTAATACGGTTTTCTTTCAGCTTTTTTGCCATGTCAAATGTATTTTAAAGACACAGCTACAGCAGCCAAAGAAAAAGTAATGTTCAAAAGTCAAGGGTCAGGAGCCCAACTAAAGCAAATACTGATCACCATCATGGTAACATCAAATGAAAATAAAATAACATCTAAACCTCTGTCACCTTTTAATAAGAACTTCTGTAAACATCTGATAGAAATAAAGTCAAACTGGTTAGTAATAAGTGAAGCTAGTAATGCTGTTTGTGGAGTTGTTTAATCCTCCTCTGTTAAGATCTTCAGAGATTTAATGTCTTTTATCTTCACTTCATTTAATCTTTTTTCTGTTCTTCTTGTTCCTCTCTCCTTCAGTGATTGTACTTGTTAACAGCAGGTGTTAATCAGTGTCTGAATTAACTCACTTGTTTTTACTCACTCAGTCAAGTGGACTATATCAGTGAACTAATGTAGGGAATAGTGAATGAGGGTATAGGGTGTGATTTGGAACACAGCTGCTGAGTGTCGACTTTGAGCGCTCTTAATTCACAGTATATTCCTGTAGGCTACTTTCTCGAAAATTACAAAAATCACCCAGAATGCATTTTTTCTACGGTATATTGCTGTTTTAATGGAAAACAGAATGTTACTGTCAAAATGTGCCATTTTTTACAGCAATATTTTACAGTGATGTAATGTAAAGGAACATAAGCCTTTGATTTTTATTTTTTACGTTTACAGGATAACATTTCTGTGTTAATCACCTATATATTTTATGCATTTCATGTACATGGATTATATTTTTAATAGATTAGTGGAAGCAGACAAAAAACTTTCTATTCATCAAAGAATCTTGAAAAACACCCATATATCATGGTTTCCACAAATACATTAAACAGCACAACTGTTTTCATCAAAAACAATAACAATAAGACATTTTGAAAGCAGCAACAAATGAGCATATTAGAATGATTTCTGGAGGATCATGTGACACTGAAGACTCGAGTAATGATGCTGAAAATTCAGCTTTGCCATCACAGGAATAAATTACATTTTATAATATATTTAAATTTAAAATTGTCATTTAAAATTGTAATAATATTTCAAAATAGTAATGTTTTTACTGTATTGTTTATTAAAAAAATGCAGCCTAGGTGAGAATGAGATTTCTTTCAAAAATCGTACAGAACAATAGTGTAAACTTAAGAGGCCTGCTAAAAAAAATTCTATAAATCACTGACCAAGACATACTGTAAAATTATTATGCACAATCAAGCTATTTAAATATGTGATCTAAAACTATTAGTACTGTTTTTCAATGATGATTCACATATGCTACATTATGACGCAAGTGAACGTTCATAACATTTCAAATAGACTCCGAGCCAATTCACAGATGGATCTCCAGCTCTGAACTAATTGATGTGTGGAAGCCGAAGGGCTCGGGTTTCTACCGCACAGAGGGGAAGACCGAAGCAAAATATGGACCGAGAGTGAAAGTGCAATGCTGGCCAATACAGCAAGAGCATGTTTATTTTCAATAATAATTCCACAACAGTAACTCCCACCACCATTTGTGTAAATTAAAACTAAGTGGTTCAGCCTGGGGCTGATCATGCTACCGGCTACTGTGTGGCGACTCCAGCCACAGCACAAACAGACGGAGGGTGATAATTGGTTTAGAAGAAAGAAGAGCCGTAATCTGCAGGGGAGGCCTGCGGGATGCAGCCGATGACAGCTCCACCGAGAGCGAGAGCTGGTGTAGGATCTCACACTGTCAGGGTCACCTAGGACCGCACGCACACATATATTTTCACACCTTGCTGCGGATCAGCTTTAGATCCGATGTAAAGCTGTCATCTAGCCATAAACATAGCTTTCTTTCAAGTCTGCACACTGTCTAGGATGTGACACGTGTCTCATGTTGTGTGCTGGAGGAAGGGGAGGAAAAACTGAAGGGAGGGGAGGGGGTGGGTGGGTCTGGATGGTAAAAAAAGAGGAGAGAGACAGAAAAAGATAAATCTCTGCCTCAAGCGCACTACGTCATATGTGTGATTTCCTAAGAACAGAGGCAGTTAACACAACACATGTGGAGCATGCCACTGCAATGCATAATATAAACCTATGACTTCACTTGCTTTTCTAAGATTGACATACTGCGTATTCCAGGGCAGGTGGGTTGAAAGTTTGTGATTTTTGTATTTACTTTTACAAAGCTCAAAACATTCCTTGTGACCTGACGTATGTTTTTACCATGCATACAACAGACATGTGTGCACAGTTTACACTAAATACACGCTGAAAACAGTTATTGACAAGTACTGAAAAGAAAACGTTGAAACCAGAAGTGTCATGTGTCAAAAACGGTAATAAGAATAATTTAACATTTTAAATGTTACAAGTAAAAGTAAAAGATAAATTTTCAGACTATAACATCCTCGTAAATATTCCTCAAAATATATATTTCGTTTTGGTCATGTTTTATTTAACATTGAACTTATTGCGGTAGGACAGGTGCATGGTACTGAAGATAGAATATATATATATTGAAATTATGCATGAAATGTTTGACGTCAGAGAGCGACAGATATTTGAATGGCACGGCAGTTCAATACAGAAAGATAAATGGATAGACAGACAGACATTTATAACTTACCCCTCAGTGCGAAATATAGTCCTGAAACAGTCTCCAAGGCCTTTATAGCTATTTGGGTCACCCTTCCCTCTTTGGATTTGAAACCTGAATACCACAAGACAAGATTCACAAGAAATATTTAATTCACAAACTTTTATTTCAAAAATATTAAACTAACTTTTCCAACCAGTGAGCATTGTTCCAAGGACAGCACAAAACTGGTTTATAATCCAAATTATAAATATATATATATAAATATACCCATCCATCCATCCATCCATCCATGAAATAAGTAACAATAAATATCGACATAATTTTATTACATCAGAAGTCTTTTAACTTATTTTTCATAACATCATTTTACCATATTCTCCCTCTAAACAAAATATTTCATGTTTTTAATGGCTACACATCACATTTGAGATCGTCAAAAATAATGTCCACAAGGAAAATAATGATTAAGAATTCATAAATTCTGGAAAACATCACTACCACACATACATTATGTTCAACATTCCTCTGCTTAAATAACATAGATCATAGAGCATGACCACCATATGCTATCAATTATCTATGTTCAAGAAATGTGGGACACTGGCAAATCTGCGCAAGGTGTCGACACAAGTCTCAGACGTCTGTCAAAATCCTGTCGCTCCTTTCTCCTGCTCTGTTCTTTCAGAGGCGGAACTGACTTTCCCGGTCCCTTTAGCACAGCGGAGAAGTCAAACATTTACTTAACCCATCCTTACCAATTAGCTTTACTTCTTCTATAGTCATAGACCTTGTGGGTGCTAACTTTGTCGCTAACATGCTAGTAACCTGCTGGTAACAGTTCTGCAGTTCTGTGTAAATTTTTTATACGATACAAATGGTCAAGAGATGTTTTTGTAGCAACAAGCATGCTAGTAACACCCTAATAAAGGCCATACTGAACCATGTAAATGTTTAACGTGGTACCAGTGCTGAGCGCAAGTTTGGGGGAAAAGGGATTTACTGCTTCACCCCATACCCCCCCCCCCCCCCCCCCCCGCAATATAGATGTTTTAGCGGGAAGAAATGGACAAAGAAACGGTAGGACATTTGGTACTTTGACACCACATACTATTATTTGTTTATAGGCCGACATGCCACAACAATTTACAGGGGTTCAGGTTGGGTATCTTTTTGGGCACACAGAGACGATAAATAAACCAACCTTTGCCCTCCAAGTGTAAATAGATGAACCTAGACCAAACTCAGAGTGGAAGACACAGAATGAGAAAGATTCTCCTCATATGGCTTTGACTGCCAGGTCAAGAGGTCAGCAGTAAGTCATCCAGCCGGGTGCCTGATGGGACCATAAAAGTGCCCTGGTTCCATCGGATGAGGGGGTTTACTGAGGTGAGCAGCCTTTCATATCGGCAACAGATTAACATCTTAGAGGGGTGTCCCCAGCATCCAATTTTGTAGATTCCCAAATAGCTTGTAACCCGTGCCTAAGAACCAGTTAAAAAAGAATCATAAATGAACGTCCAACACCATATTAAAGAGAAAGAAGAAAAGAGGGTCTCTGAAACGGCAGGCAGTCAAGTGAGGGAGAATGCAGGGATTGGGGCACGCAAAAGGATGGGGCACCGAACCAAAAGATTTAAGATCAGTGGAGCTTGTAAATAAATTTAAATCAGTCTTAATTAAAGGCACATGAGAGCAAGGTCAAGGAATGAAGTCGGCCTTGTACCACCAATAAATGAATTTTAATTTCTGCAGTACACTGGGATGGCCCAACTCACGCTAGCTCAGAGGTGGCAGGGCCACGGTCCGCTTTCAGCCGCCTGACTCCGCTGTTGACCTTGGGGTCACCTCATTTCCTCATGCCCCTTGCCTACCCTGCCATAAAAGCCTTGGACCAAACATCACGGCCTAGGGAGTGAAAGATAATGGGGAAGATTTGGCAGCAGAAGATGCCTCTGGATTCTCAGAAAGAGTCACACGGATTCTGAAAGAAGTTTGGAATGGAAAAGGAGCTGTAGATAAGGTAAACCTTCCTGTCTTTGAATGAGCTCTCAACCCAGAAAATTAGGAGTACACATTCAGGCATATTTGGAGACTCATATATCGAAAGAGTTCACAGACTAGAGAAGAAGAGTCAAGGGCTGATTCAGTCGGCCTTGGAGCCAGGCTCCCGGTTGTAAAGTCAACAAACAGAGGAACTGCGAAAAGCCCAAGGTTTTTGTTAAAAGATCCAGCTCTAAGACTCCGTTTTAGAGTAAACCTAGAAAGTAAAGATATACTTGCAGGTGACGATATCTGTGAGTTCATCAAAAACCTCCAATGACCTTCTGTACTCTGTTTTAATAGGACCAGAGCACCATCTTGGATAGCCAGGTGAGGGTGAAGGTAAGGCCAAAATGGAGCTTCTACGGGTGAAATGAGCACCAGGGGGTAAATAACCCTACCATCTCCACCTGACCCCAAACTCCCCATAAAATGCGAACTCTGAATGCTCTGAGAGGAAGGTAAATGAAAATAAAGAGCAGGAGAACACCTCCTCTTTGTATTTTTATAGAGAGGAGTGAAGTGTTTCAGGTCCAGGCCGAGCGATAGGGCCTTGTCCCTTGTATGAAAAGGGCCCGCACCAGGTCCGACAGGGGGGGCTGTGCCCCGCTGGAAGACAAGTTTGATGGGTTGAGGCCTAATAATGATGGTGTTAAAAAAGGCCCTGTGGGAAGGGCGGGAGGTTACTGGGTTGATCAAAAGACTTGGGTCTGATGGGTTTGCCTTTAAAGGGCCAGGCCAAACTTTTAAAAAGGTCTCTTAAATTTGCCTTGTTAAATATAGGGGTATTCCCCCAAAGAATGGAGCATGGAGTGGGAACTGCATTATTTAATTTATGACTAGAATATCAACCCTATGATAAACAAGGTCCCATAAGCTAAAAACCATCCTGCAAATGTGCCATTTATAACTTTTGCAGGACTCCCTTTTCCTTTTTACAACTGAAACTGTGTGACTGCAGTTGTGGCAGGAACATTTTTAAACGATTGGCATTTGATATTGACGTCTATGTTTCCAGTCTGGTACAATGTTAACCAAAAATTTTGTGGTAAACGCAAGGCAAAAAATTACCTGTACATTTAATAGTACATTTTTGGCAATGTATTTGCTTCAATCACTGAACGAATGAACAATTAACTGCTTTTCAATTACAAGACTAGTAGTGGAACAAATATCACTATAGCTAATCTCTTAATAATGGTATTTATTGCATTCAATTATACAGTCTTTAATTCTTAGCCATGTTAATATGTTTTCCATTTGCTGCCTCTGAACCAACAACACTTTCATCAAGAGCTGAAATGAAAGTAAAATCAGAAAAAGCGAAACACGCACGTGAGCAAGGTTTCTTTTACACACAATCAGTGGTACATAAGAGAATCCAGAAGGCAGCATTAAAAGGAAATCTATTTTTTACAGCCAGACAGTTAATTTTAATGAGCAGGATCATAAAGATGGCAGACGTCCATTGCAATGGTACGTGAGGTAAAACCTCTCTAACCTAAATGCTCCAATATGGCAGATGCCGACGTCCAATCAAACAGCAAGGACCAATGGACCGTCTGTGATCATGCTACTCATGAATATACAAACAATGCTGTGGGACTACATTAATCGGAATGTATGCAAGCAAAACATCATATACTTGAGCAGCGGGGTGAATATAAATGTAAAACCAATGAAATGCAATGCTTTTGGGAAACCACAGGAACATCTCTCTATTAAATTCTCGATAGACATACGTAGCAACTTTCCTCTGTTCTTTTGGCTTTTCAGGCTAATACCGCTGGGCCCGTGGCTGGAGGTGACCTATAAAGCTGAGCCTTTGGAGGGAAGTAGATAAAGCAGAAGAGAAAATGGAAGATGGGGCAAAGGGGAAGTGATAAAGTCATGGCGCTTGTGACACCACATGCTTCCAGGTCTCGGTCTGGGATAGGACAGCTTGGGTTTCAGCGGCACCACAGGCCAACTGGACCCACTGTGACTGGGGCCCAAGGAGGGGGGGGGGGGGGGGGGTGCATTGACGTCCTCAAGATGACGAGTTAGACATCCCACAAATGCTCCCCTCTCATAGTCTGATTTGCCCCTCAGGTTGCCAAACTCTGGCTGACCTCTTGTGAACAAACTGAGACACAACATTTTAAGAGATTCCAAGCACAAAAAAGCATTGATCAGCGATGTGTAAAGCCACAAAATTAGTTAATTATCTGCACAATTAGTTGGCTTATTGGTCCTAAGGAAGCTCTGTATAAAGATGCAGGTTTTGGGTTCAACTGTCCCAATTGGACACCTTTGTTAAGGCTTTTCCATAAAACAAATGATCTCAAACGACATCAGATAGGTGGAGTGCAACGGATGGAACAGAATGTGTTTATAAAAGTTGCACTATTTCTAGCTTGACACGCTACAATGATGCAATGGCCAAATTTGTCTAATAGTAGCAGTTTTTTAAAGTGGTTACATTTCAAAAAGTTACTGTAACAGCTTAGTATGCTAAATAAAGCACCACTACTAGAAATATAAATTATATTTTTCCACTAACATTTGTTATTATGTTAGATAAGAGAATAAAACATTCTGAAATTTATTAGTTCGTGTTCAAGGGATAGTTCACACCCAAAAACTGTAACTTCTGTCATCATTTATTTACCTCCATGTCATTCCAAACTTGTATGACTTTACATGGAACATAAAATAATATTTTGAGAAATGTCTCAGTGTTTTCATACAATGTATGTCAATGGTAACCAAAACGGTTTGATTTACCAACATGTTAACAAATATTCTTCATCATATTTCCACCTCAAGAAAAGTAAAAATACAGTCCAATTTTTTGGTAATTTTAAATAATTTTCTATATTTATGTTTCAAGTGTTTCAATGTGTTGTGTTTTTAGGGCTGAAGGAAAGGTCCTGACAGAAAATCACCTTTTCTGTTTTCCGTTTTACTCCTCTCGTACAGTGTTCTTTTGTGTTTTAAAGAGGAAAGAAAGACATACAAGTTTGGAACTACATGATGAAATGACAAAAAAAAAAAATCAATTTGGGTTGAAGTAACCCTTTAATTTACTATAGGCTACTACTTTTCATTGTTCATGTTTTAATTGATTTACATCTTGAAATTGATTAAAAATTTGGTTAATTGTTAGTTTATGTTAGTTTCATTATCTTATGTTAATATAACATTAACGTAATGTTAAAGGGGGGTTCACGATTTTGGACATCGGACCTCATTTCCAAGTTAGCCTGGGTGTTATTTATCAGTGGAGACAGTTTTCAAAAATTTTCATCCAGTCCTTCCAGTGTCATAGTTCACCGGTGCTAGGCTAGCACGAGTCAACGGTATCTACTAGCCTGCCATTAAAAACAGTTTTACCCACTCCACAGTTCACCAAAAGCAAATAAATGATAACGCCAGACTATCGATGTAAATGCCTGTTGAGAGGATAATGTTAGAAATCAAACTTCATCGCATTGCAATAGTTATACTTTGTTCCCTGTATTTATTAGCACAGTCTACAGCAGAGGCGGAGTGATGTTAAGTTACCTAGGCAACCGAGAGAGCCGGTCCACATGACGATCACGCGAGTGTATTTCCCTGCCGCTTACACTCATCACTACAGAAGCAGAGTATATCACCATGTGCCAAATCCTTCGTTTACAATCAAATGTTTCAATATCGTTGTACAAGGCTACTACTAGCTAGCTAGACGTCCCGACTGTAGTACACTTCTGTTCTGTGTTTTCTTTTCGGCGCAGTACTACTAACCGGAGCAAAGTAAACTTCCCGCCGCTGGTGAGAAACTAGTTCCTGTAAATGTAATGCGATCATTGAGATGCAAGAGTAGTTTGATTTCTAACATTATTCTCTCAACAGACATTTACATCGATAGTCTGGCGTTATCATTTATTTGCTTTTGGTGGACTGTGGAGTGGGTAAAACTGTTTTTAATGGCAGGCTAGCAGATACCGTTGACTCGTGCTAGCCTAGCACCAGCGAACTATGACACTGGAAGGACTGGATGAAATTTTTTGAAAACTGTCTCCACTGATAAATAACACCCAGGCTAACTTGGAAAGGAGGTCCGATGTCCAAAATCCTGAACCACCCCTTTAAACCTTTTTAAAGTGTTAGCGGGAATTTGTTTTTTTAATAGGCTAGTCAGTAGTTGAACAACTAGAGTCAGACTTATTGAGTGTAATTATTGAAATTGCTGGTTTACTCTTTATGATCATCTAAACAAACATCGCTGAAAACTGAAAATATCAGACTGGAAGACTGTATAATCTTTCTCAGTCTTTCTCAGCTTTGAAGTAAGGAAATGGCTGGGTGAGGAGAGACTCAGACAGCAGGAGACTGGCAGATATTACACAGACGGTCAGGACAGTCCAGAGCGAGGTCATCAAAACTGCACAGAAACAGAAACATGAGTCTCTGAATTACAACTCTGCATTTGCGGCTCTCGCCCCCTGCCTGGTAGGAACACGGCCGCTGCAAAACAAAACTCTGAAGGAGTGGGTCACATATGCTGTGAGGCGTCTGACAGACACAGGAGACAAATGAGTTTTCATCAGGCACTTTACTGCTTCTCTAAAACGGGTCATTTCAGCACACTGGGACATTTTTGTCTTTATTTAGTATGTTTGTAACATAATGCATTTGGGTGTTTGTGACAACTCCTTCAAGCAGGCCTGTTTAATACCAGGTAATAATGTGCGTTGGCAGTCACATCAGCAGGAGGTCACACCTCCGGTACTTGTTCTATGAACACATTAGTTGTGCAATTCTAGAGTCTGATGTCAAACATTTTCTGAAGGAAGTGTGACGGGAGCTTGCCTGTGCAAAAAAAAAAAAAAAAAAAATGTTGGTCTCTATATAACTCTTGTCCCTCTTTTAAATGGTTAATTCACCCAAAAATGTAACCTGTATGACTTCATTTCCTCTTTAGAACACAAAGGAAGATATTTTGTCAAATGTTTCAGTGTTTTGAAGATACTCATATATGTTTAGTTTTTTTTTTGGGGGGGGGGGGGGGGGGGTGAAACATGATATGCTAACAAAACAGGAATGTGTTTATTATGGGCATACTATATCAAGCAGCAGAAGTGTTATAAAAGCTCTACCATTACAACTATTATTATTATCACTAACAGTAGAATACCAATATACTGTAATATATTCATATGTCACGCTATCACACTCCTATCCTTTCATTGTTCCATTCTAGGAAAGTAAAAACATCCCTTACATATTTAAGCCCGCAAATGAACAGAGGGAATTTTGCTTTGGTTAAGGTATGTAAACGTTTCTCTGATGAAAATTCGTTTCATGCACAATGTGAGTAGTTTGGTGCCAAGTTTCATTCATTCAACATAAACAGAAATTTGATGTAATTTAGTCTCAGTGAACTTGAGAACACGGTCAACGAATTTTGTATTATATGATGGCAGAAATTTTGATAGGATGTCTTCACTAATTACCTCAAGCTAATCGTTACTGGTAGTATCTATACTCTTCCATAAATAATAATACAAATTACTTACACCTGATTTTCCTGTGTATTTGTTTAATATTACACCCTGGTGAAGATTTTGGCCTAAATATGTCAGTGGTATATCACTTATATAAAGCTTTTAAATTCCCTTTCTAAACAACAAATAGTAGTGCCTTGAGTTATTTTGGACTGGCTTCAGATTTCCGCTTTATAATGAAACATGCAACAACCGATGTTCTGCTGACTTCTTTCACTGGAATTGTGAGTAGTTACTGTCCGACCACTGATGTGATTTCCTGCTTCCTAAGAACAGCTAGCCCCAGTCGGATACCTGCGTTTAGTTTACGTCACCAGGGCCGTCAGCCAGGGCAGGGTAGGATTAAGAGATCACTGGAGCACAGCTGAGCGACGTGCTGCTTTACTGGGCCGGATCGGCTCTTAGTCCTCTGAGCTTTGAGCCCTGCTGTTTAAGGGCTGCTTGAGGGATTCCATCAAGAGTGCACCAGGGTTCAGCCACCAGTCGGGGGTGAAGCTTGCGGGCTCCTCTCTCAGCGTCACCCGTGTGTTGGGACAGGACAGTCATCTCTCAATGTCCTCGTCAAACATCCCTTTCCAGCCCGCCTCCCTGGCGAAACTCACTTTCAAGCATGCTGGGACCTGACGAAGGTTGTCTGATCATAGCGACTCCCATGAGGAGGTAACTCCAGGATTTCTTAATCACCAGTAGTGGACAAAACACAGTTACACGCGTGGACTGACGGCCAAGAGTCATGTTAGATCGCTCAACATGGAAAGATGCAGTGACAGGCTCAGTGCTGGTGTTTTATTTCACTGAAATAGGTCTTTAAATTTCTATTAAATATTATATTTTAATATAATATCAAAATAATATTAATTATTTATTCTAACTATAATCAATACGTAAATTAAACTTTATTTTTGAAGGTTTGAAAAGTTTGAAAAACTGTCTGCCCCCAACATTTATATTTCATCTTATTACATCTTATATTTGTTTAAATAAATAAAATATCTAATATGAAATATCGTTTAAATACATCTATACTATGTTTATAGTTAATTCATAATGTTTATCTTGAAATTAAAATATGAAAGGTTTTTCAAAATCATTGGAATTTTTTTTTGAAATGATTGATTTATGTATATATTGGTAAATATACTCATTAGGGTCAATTAATCAATAATTAAAATGGCACTTATACATATTTGTATAACATTTATATTTGAATAGTGCGATTTTAATTATTGATTAATTGACCCTAACGAGTATATCTAATTCGGTGTCGCTTCATTTTCATATCGCTTCATACAGTGCGTTAACTTACGTGTACTTACAGTGTACTTACCTAAGAAAGTACTGGGTAATATAAGGTAAGTACATGGGTTAAGGGTAGGTTTAGGGGTAGGTTCAGGGTTAGTACCTAGTTATTAACTAGTTATTACCCAGTTGTTGTAATTACTATAATAAGTACATAGTATGTACATGGGGAACAGGACTGTAAAATGAAGCGTTACTTCTAATTCCAGATGTCTAATTCCATGATATATATATGTAATATCTATATACATGTAATATTGTGTAATAATTTAAATAGCTGTATTGAAAAGTAGTTCTTTGCAAGCTATATATATATATATATATATATATATATATATATATATATATATATATATATATATATATTTCATGCAAAGAACTACTTTCCAATATAGCCATTTAAATTATTACACAATATTACAAATGAATTAGATTTCCACAGTCCTAAATCGATACAGCAAACACATATTACATTTTATATTTCAAAACAAACTTTCCTCCCCCTTTTCCGAAAAGAACAACAGCGGAGATTGTAGGAGGGGCGACAATGTGTTTGGGGTGGGGTGAGGAGGCGTAACCGGAGCTTTTCAACAAGAGCAATGCGAGCTCATTTCTGGTCTCTAATGAGTGCGGCACGGCGGCCGGCATGATGATCAGAGTCAGATGGGGTGCCCCGAGCAGCCGCCCCCTGCCGAAAGTGCCGCCTGACACCCTTTGTTACCTCCAAGTGAGCTGAGACCAGCCCATGAACCATGTAACTAGGTGGTTTCCAGGTTAATGAAAAGCTGTAACTCCAGTCTCACTGTCTCCTTAGAAGTCTAACTAACCCCCCAATCCCCCTACTTTCACCCTAGCAAGCCCCCTTTGAAAAAAACATCAACATTCCAACCAAGAAATGAGCACCGTTGAACGCAAATGAATATAAGTGGCACATAGACCTGTCCTCTTCTAAGAGACATTTATTTGTGAAGAACTGTTCACATCTGAATATTCGGCGGAGACTTATGACGGTCAGAGGAGGAGAGACCCATATTTTTGCTTTCAGCTGGAAGTGCTTGATCTTGAATATAAACATGTATGAAGAATGGTAGTAAGAGTTTAAAGTAAACATTGATTTAACCTTACAAACAACCATGGCCTTGAAATACATCCTCTTAATGTTCTCCTGATCTGCTTCCAGATGTTTGTTTGTGAGTTTGTGTGTGTGTGTGTGTGTGTGTGTGTGTGTGTGTGTGTGTGTGTGTGTGTGTGTGTGTGTGTGTGTGTGTGTGTGTGTGTGTGTGCGTGTGTGTGTGTGTGTGTGTGTGTGTGTTTGTGTGTGTGTGTGTGTGTGTGTGTGAGATCAACGGCCCCCTCAGTCGTCTAATTCCTGTCTCCACCTCTACATGGCTCCAGTACCCTCATTTGCACAGGGTAAATATGTATTCCCAAGTATACATTTTTGTCAGGTTCCACTCAGAAAAAAACCCTTTGATTCCACTAAGGCGGCTTGTTGAAAAAGAGCGAGGAAAAAAAAAAAACTGTTCTCTCCAGTTGGCATCTAATTTGGAGCAGCGGACATTAAAGCGGCAGCCAGTCACTAATAGGAGCCATTCCTGCAGCTAGCGTCAGAGAGGAGGTGTGCTGGGCATTTGTGCTTTAGCAACTCTCTGAGACCTATGCTAATAGATTTCAGCTCTACTAACCCTTCATTCTCCCAATCAGCCTGCTTTAGTGTGACTGAAAGTCCAAGAGAGAGAGAGAGAAAGAAAGAGAGAGGGAGGGAGAAAGCGGTACACAAGTAATACAACAACTAGTTAGTAGTGCCTGTTCAAAACACACAACCTCTACAGAGCTTTATTTCAAAGTTAAACAATAAAACAAAGTTTGTAGATTGGTGGATGGATAGATATGCAGATCAACAGAATGATAGAATGACAGAAAGAGAATGAGAGATAGAATAAGAGAATCACAGATTGACAATTGGTAGAATGAAAGACAGACAGAACGGAAAGATAAATATGGTCAAATGACAGACAAACAGACAGACATACAGACAGACGGACAGATAGTCAAATGACAGATAGAAAGATAGATAGATAGATAGTCAAATGACAGACAGACAGATAGATAGATAGTCAAATGACAGATAGACAGACAGACAGACGGACAGTCAGATAGTCAAATGACAGATATACAGATAGATAGATAGAGTCAAATGACAGACAGACAGGCAGACAGACAGACAGATAGATAGATAGTCAAATGACAGACAGACAGATAGATAGATAGTCAAATGACAGATATACAGATAGATAGATAGATAGAGTCAAATCACATACAGACAAGCAGACAGACAGACATCAGATAGATAGATAGATAGATAGATAGAGTCAAATGACAGACAGACAGACAGACAGATAGATAGTCAAATGACAGACAGACAGATAGACAGATAGTCAAATGACAGACAGACAGACAGAGAGATAGATAGATAGTCAAATGACAGACAGACAGATAGATAGATAGATAGATAGATAGAGTCAAATGACAGACAGACAGGCAGACAGACAGACAGATAGATTGATAGTCAAATGACAGACAGACAGATAGATAGATAGTCAAATGACAGATAGACAGACAGACAGACAGACAGACAGACAGATAGATAGATAGATAGATAGATAGATAGTCAAATGACAGATAGACAGATAGATAGAGTCAAATCACATACAGACAGACATACAGATAGATAGATAGATAGAGTCAAATGACAGACAGACAGACAGACAGACAGATAGATAGTCAAATGACAGACAGACAGACAGACAGACAGACAGATAGATAGTCAAATGACAGATAGCCAGATAGATAGATAGATAGAGTCAAATCACATACAGAGAGACAGACAGACATATAGATAGACAGATAGATAGATAGAGTCAAATGACAGACAGACAGACAGACAGATATATAGATAGATAGTCAAATGACAGATAGACAGATATATAGATAGATAGTCAAATGACAGATAGACAGACAGACAGATATATAGATAGATAGTCAAATGACAGATAGACAGATATATAGATAGATAGTCAAATGACAGATAGACAGATATATAGATAGATAGTCAAATGACAGATAGACATAATAGATAGATAGTCAAATGACAGATAGATAGATAGATAGATAGATAGATAGTCAAATGACAGATAGATAGATAGTCAAATGACAGATATATAGATAGATAGAGTCAAATGACAGACAGACATACAGACAGACAGACAGACAGACAGATAGATAGATAGTCAAATGATAGACAGACAGACAGATATATAGAAAGATAGTCAAATGACAGATAGATAGATAGATAGATAGATAGATAGACAGACAGTCAAATGACAGATAGATAGATAGATAGATATATATATAGTAGTCAAATGACAGACAGACAGACATATAGATAGATAGATAGATAGATAGATAGACAGTCAAATGACAGATAGATAGTCAAATGATAGACAGAGAGACAGATAGATAGATAGAGTCAAATGACAGACAGACAGACAGATATATAGAAAGATAGTCAAATGACAGATAGATAGATAGATAGATAGACAGTCAAATGACAGATAGATAGATAGATAGATATATATATAGTAGTCAAATGACAGATAGACAGATACCTAGATAGATAGAGTCAAATGACAGACAGACAGATAGATAGATAGATAGATAGATAGATAGATAGATAGATAGATAGATAGACAGTCAAATGACAGATAGATAGTCAAATGATAGACAGAGAGAGAGACAGACAGACAGACAGATAGATAGATAGATAGATAGATAGATAGATAGATAGATAGATAGATAGAATCAAATGACAGACAGACAGATAGACAGATAGATAGATAGTCAAATGACAGACAGACAGACAGACAGACAGACAGACAGACAGACAGACAGATATATAGATAGACAGATATATAGATAGATAGTCAAATGACAGATAGATAGATAGATAGATAGATAGATAGATAGATAGATAGATAGAATCAAATGACAGACAGACAGATAGACAGATAGATAGATAGATAGTCAAATGACAGACAGACAGACAGACAGACAGACAGATATGTAGATATATAGTCAAATGACAGATAGATAGATAGATAGATAGATAGATAGATAGATAGATAGATAGATAGATAGATAGATAGATAGATAGATAGATAGATAGATAGATAGATAGATGCAGCGGACAGAAATTGAGCAGATATCCGATTGGCTGATTCTCTCAATCTGAGCCTATGAAAAACCAGGTTACAGATGTGAGGCACACTCACATACGTTAAGCAGTTGACTGTTTGCACTCACACTAACAGAAAAACCCACAGAAAACAAATAAATAAAACCGGCACTCTTTACACAGGGCTTTTATCACTTCTTGAGGAAGAGCATTACAAAGAAAATAGAGAGTGCACTTTTAACCCTGACCCTGTGTGAGGAGAGAGCGGCCTAACTGTGGCCTTACCTGTAATAAACCCTCTACTAGCAGCACTAGATCTTAAATCACTCTACAGGACTCTAGAGTATCGAATGTCGCTTCATACAAGTGTACACACAGACACACTGCCGAAACCAAACACATGCAAATAGACACAAAGAAACACAAACAAGCCAGCTTGAAACTCTTTCTCTTTAAAGTACAAATATCTAATTATCATCTCAAAAAGTTTATTTACCAGAAAACGGTAGCGGAAAATGTGAAACTTCATAGTGCATGTGTGAGGGGTGTCATAGAGCCAGAGGTCTTGGCAGGGCACAGAAGCTGTAAAGGTTTAGTAGCGGCCCACAACCTGTTTACTCCATACTGAGCGACTCCAGTGTGAGGGAGGGCCTGATTCATTCGCTCTTTTCCTCTCTTTAACATTCCTTTTTTCCTGCATGACTGAGGGAAAGAGGCACTGCTGCCCGAAATATTCAGAATTGATTGGTATTAGGAATGAGAAATTTAAATAATTTAATGATTCTAGTTCCTGCAGGTATTCCAGGAACATTTATTTTAATAATTAAAGGGACAATGTGTAGTTTTTAATGTATTTTATTATCTAAAATCAATATTTTTATTCATAAATATGTCCTCAATGGTGTACAAATACCTCTGCCAATGATATCTCTTATCCTCGTCAATGGAGAATTTATTATCTTTATATACATGTGACGGGTAGGTCCACGGAGGCTTCCATGTCGTTCCGACATCTTGAAAAACTATAATAGCAGAGAGGGACAAAAAGTACTAGGCCAACGCGTTTTCGTTCAGAGCCAGCATCACGTGACTGAAAGCAGCAGAAACGGAGGAGCAGAGCAGTGAAAGGCGCTTCACGGCCCCGGCAAGTTTAAGGGGGCTTTCACACTGGCAGTTTAGTTCGGAACGGGGCACGGTTCGCATGAAAAATCGCTAATGTGAACCCTGTCATGGGACCCGGGTGCGCACTGGGGTACCGAACCCGAGACTACCTGGAGGAGGTGGTCTGAGTTCGGTTGCTCCCGAACCGTGCTGCGATTCGCGTGTATGTGAAAACTACACGGACTCGGGTGCGCACTTGTTCAGGAAGTAAAGTATCCTGCGCATGCGTTTTAGTCGACTATGATGTATTTAGTTAAATAAAACACACGTAAGGGATGAAGATTTACCCTGGATACGAGCAAGAGTGAGTCTGCAGTGTATTCGCGCATAATGCGTGCAATCAGGGCAACAAATTAATGGAAATCCACTGTCTCCTCAAAAGAGTCCATTTGCAAGCAGTGGAAAAACAGCTTATGCGAAACACACACACACACACACACACAGTTAACCTGGGTTGTTTACTCAGCTATGAATAATGGCACCAAATTAATAAAAAACACAATATATTGACCCGCGTCGTGTTTTCTATAATGCGCCGTGCACGTTTGCAATGACGTAAGATGCACGCAAACGCACCAGAGTTCGATAGAATCAAGTTGAGTGTGAAACCAGACCAACGCTGCGGGGGGCGCCGGGAACAAACGCGCTCGGGCTCGGACCGCAGCAAACGAGCCCAGTGGAAAAGCCCCCTAAAAGGCTGCATTGCACTGTTATTTTTAATGATGGACCATACATATGCCGTGCCACAGGAGAAGAAATCCTCGTTGCCAAAAAAAGTCCAAAATTGAACGTAAAAGGAAATGTTCAACGCTATTAGAAGACATCCTGTCATAGCTTTTTGGTACATAACAGCTACCGTAGATGCAACACGCATTTGAAAAAGCGAGGCGCTGGAGAGCACAATTCGTTTGAATGCTAAATACAATTTCACCGCTAGATGGGAGAAATTCCTACACAATGTCCCTTTAAGAAATATTTTATTGGGGAAAAATGTGATTAGGTTGCCAAAAAAATATAATTTAAATTCAAACCAATTCTAAAATACAGTGATTTTTTTAAATATATTCATAGTTATTTTTTTTTACATTATTATTATTAGTGCATAAATACAATCCAATAACTGGCCATAACTAAATATTAAACAACAACATTAAAACAAAATTTATTTTCATAAAATACTCCAAACAAACGCATAATGTTGTTGTGACATGAACAGCCAGTAAGGAACCCCAAATTGAACTCATTAGAGTCATTAGTTCATAATTCAGATTATACTGTAGGTTTATGATTCACATTTACAGGACCGACTCATTAACGCCATTCATTCGGGATTCAGACTACACTGGTCACACGACATATAAATTCAAAAGAGGTGTTGCAGTGTCACTGAAAAAGTGTTTAACCCCTTAAAGCCTGACATATGAAATCTTTTTTTTATTTTTTGTTTTGTATGATATGAAATAGTGAGAATATTGCGCTCACACTGGAGGAGGGAGAGCAAACAGAGCAATATATTCAGTGCAGTTGCTGAATACAAAAAGTGTTTTTGTTTGTAACACTACATACATATTGTAAATATATAGTCAGATGATTTTTAAATGCTTATTTATATGATCAAAGCTCTGTAGTTTTAATTGTGGAGGGCAAAACATATTATAGTGCACTGCAATGATGATTGAGAGAATTTTTTCTTGTAATTGCATCATATTTGAATCTATAAAATGATGTGTGGATAATCAAGTAAACCCAAGTTGTCACAGGCCAGGAAATGTTTATTTTGAAACAATATAAAAGTTATACTTATGTTTACTTTATGAAAATCATTAAAGATTTTTACAGCAAAAATATATACCAGATTTTTAGAACTATGCCAAAAGTATAATTACTTTACTAACAAATTATGAACAATCAATCAGAGGGGAAGAGGCATGAAGTAGATTGTGTGCAACAAGTTTTGATCATGCTGATAATTTACAGGCCATAGACATTCCTGTATAAAATATTAGGCTTCTTAAGGTTAAGAAAACTGTCATTGTATGTAGTAGAATGATCGTGCAAGAGTCGTTAATGGAAACTAACACGATTTAGTGCCGTTTTGTTAGTGCAACCTTGGTTCACAACTCACAATTGGTATTGACATACAGTTTCAGAACCACATCAAAACAATGGATGTAATCAAGTTAAATAATGAGGTAAGTATGTGAGCAATTTCAGAACATTAAAAAGTATTACTTAAACATTATGGGAGAATGAGTAAATGATGCATTTAATTTTCCACAGAAATATTACGCTACTGCCAGAGAATTCCTAGTCCGGTATTAAGAACAGAAAGGAATGAAAGACAATTACATGATGAATTATTATTTTTTACCTGGTCTTCATAACATCCAATGGGTGCATCAAGCAAATCTCCACTAGACCTACAGAGGACAAAAATCACAAGTAATTATAACACTGCCCTGCTAAACCGACATAAATCAGTCATTAAAACAGGACACGAGCACAACTGAACATGTTATTATTCGCTCACAGGCCATTAAGCTGTCATTACCAAATGCCAAGCTTTCTTTCCTTCTCTTCTACTCTCTCTTGTCATATTTCACGGAGCCTTTTAAGAAATATTTCAGTATAATCCGATTTCATTCAAGACCATTCAAGCCTTATTGCATTGTACTGCATAATCATCCCAAACACAGCTTCATTTCAAACACTTCAGGATCCTGCCAAGCGCAAAGTCTCTCGAGACCTAATCCACAAATATTTCACCACATTAAAATGGTGATGTATTATACACCACGATCCATATATTTGTAAATACAAATAAAAAGACAGATGTTTGTGTGATTCTAGTCACCGTCTGTCTGGGTGCGTGTGTGGTTAGCGTGTCTGTAGAGGGTTTTCCCCTCAAAAATCCCTGTGTAACAGTCCCCTGAACTCACATCCGACAGGAGCTGCTCGGCCAGAAGCCACATTCGTCACTCTGATCTTGTTTTTGTCTCCTTGCCACTCCACTGCAACTGACAAGCGTGCGGTAAGGGATCTGGCAACAAAATGGCCTCCATGCAGAGATGTGGGACGTTGCGCTCGCCTGGCCTGCAAGTCATTACCATCATCCATTTTATTTCGGTTTCAATGTGCTGATGGACATAAAATCCCAAAGTATTTTCGAATCCTATTTTATCTGGACCGGCCCACAGCAAGGCTGCCGTAATGGCCTTCCTAATGCCAGGATTATATGCACTCCAGCCATGACAGAAAGGCTGAGGGCTGTTTAACATGCTGAATACAGGTGATTTCACACCGCAGAACATGGCGAAGACTTTGTATGTTGTTACCACACAGATTGGGTTGTATTTAACAGAGACAGTGAACAACAGCTGAAACCTTATCTGTGTTGGGCAACAAGTTATGTAAATAGTTAACAGCACGATTCAGTAACTGTTGTGTGCTACACAGTTCATAGAATAATTTTTTTTTAATTCAAGGTAGCTGTAAATAAACATATTGATGGGGTGTCTGACCAGTGCAATTTGTCGCAAAACAAAAAATTATTGTTGATTTAACTTTAAAAAAGGTTTACTTGGTTGCCTTAAAATTTTGAGTTCATTGAAATTAAACATTTAAGTTAATACAACGAGGGAGATTGGTTTAATAAATAGAAACTCAAAATATTATGTTATCTGAACCACATTTATTATCTACGTAAGATGTAAGATATAAAGTTGTGATTACAAATCATGTACAACGTGATCTTAGAGGCACTTTTGCACAATTATGCATTTCTATCTCAACTCTCAGCTCCGTTTGGACGTTTACTTTAATGGTTTCCCTCACAGATTCCTCTTTGTGTACACAGCTGTTGAGAAATATGGTCCTATTCTAATTTCTTCCATTAAAAGTATTGTCCATAATAAACAAGACAATCCCTCCTTGGGGATTTTCCAGGAAAGTAATAATCAAGAGAAATTGAGGAAGAGGAATTGCAGTCCACCATTATGACTTAGCAAAAGACATACAAAGGTGATAGAAACAGGTCTTTTTGCATGTTACCTGTCAGGAAATGAGAGAGTCTTTTGAACAGAGAATGTGGCATATTCATAAACAAATCCTAGCAGTAGGACATGCTGAGGTGGTGTGATTCATCTCAGGTCAGATATGAGTTTGTGGAAGATGCATCAGTCGAAATTAGGCCTGTCATAGTTTCCCTGTCGCCCAAGGCGTTATAACGCAATAACGTTTATCATTAATTAATCACCACTGCCAGGGAATCACAGGGGAAAATAGTGTTACGCATATGTTTTCCATTTCAGCACTCTATCCACCCTGAGGAAATAAAAGAGAAAGAGGCCTGGGAGAGTCATCTCAGCCGCGAGACAGCTGGAGGAATAGACCCATCTTAGATATGAGCGGTAAAGTCATGTAAAGGGATGTTAAAATTTAAAATTCCATACAACTTGATAAACATTTTCATTTCCGTGAATTAATTACAGTCATTTTATCAAGTAGAACATGGTCCAGCAACAGCTGTCACAATAACATTCAGTTCAGTTTGTCTTATTTTCATTTTTATGGACTTTTAATTTGCTCATCATTGTTTCCTTTGTTCTAGTTTCCCGCCAGTCATTAGTTGCCAGAGACATTAATTTAACGAACACCTGTCTGTATGAACCATGTGTATTTAAGCCCTACAGTTTTTTCAGTTTTGTTGCCTTTCTTCTGTGGATTACCTTGGGTTTTTTCTTATAGAATACATACCTTTTGTTATTTGAATCATTTTGGAGTCTTTTCATCTTCTTTGAACTTTAAAGCGTGACAACAGCATTGTTATCAAGCTATTACTTGCCTCAGATTTTAGAGGTAGTTTATTGTTCATAATTGAATTGAGCATGCGTTTCAAATTTCAATTTAATTACTGATTTTTAAATTAATTTGTGGAAGGACATAGAATGAAAAACTCTTCAAATTGGAATTTAAACAGTAAATAAATATATAAAAAAATTCAACTAGAATAGGAAGCTATGTATAAATAAACTTTGAATGTTTGACAAAGCTATGTTTGAAAGTAGGTTTTAGACAAACAGATTGATTGCTTGAAATGCAACCTATTTGTTAAATACAAATAAGTATAAATGTATATTAAGCATACATTTCAAACCAAGGTAAAATAACCAAGGTAACCAAGGTAAAATTAAATTTTTTATTTATTTATTTATTTTTTATTTTATTTAGAAAGCACTATTCCAACAACGGTTAGTTGTACCAAAGTGCTATACAAAAAAATATACAGAATAAAACACAAAACCAACACCACACTAAAATCACATAATAAAACATATATGCACAAGAGCTCATCCCTCTACACCTAATTAGGACATATGGAATAGGTGAAATTTCAAAAGACTTTTAAAAGAGCCTATAGTCGGAGCGAGCCTAATATAAAGTGGTAGCGTATTCCATAGCTTTGGGGCAGCTACTGCAAAGGCCCTATCACCCCGTTGCTTGTATTTTGTGCGTGGTACAAACAGCACAATTCCTTTCTCAGGAGATCTTAATGATTTAGAGGGCTTATGGACCTCAAGAAGTTCAGAAAGATATGATGGAGCTAGTCCATTCAAGCACTTATAGGCATAGACTAGCATTTTAAAATCCACTCTATCTCGAATGGTCAACCAGCCCAGGGAGGCCAGAACAGGAGAGATATGATCATATTTACGGGTCCCTGTCAATAGTCTGGCTGCAGCACGTGTACTGCTTGCAGCCGACGTAAAGATGCTTGGGAGACTCCAGTGTATAATGAATTACAATAATCCAGTCTTGAAAACACAAAAGCATGGATCAACATCTCTAGGTCTTTTTTAGTTAAAAACGGCTTCACCTTTGCCACAAGTCTTAAATGAAAGAAAGCAGATTTCACCATTGAGTTTATCTGTTTTCAAACTTTAGGAAGGAATCCAACATTACCCCAAGATCTTTTACCACTGATGTACAATAGGGGTACAGTGCACCTAAAATAGGAAGATCACTCAGAGCAGGACCTCCTAACCAGACAAGCTCAGTTTTGCTTTCATTTAAGTATAAAAAATTATTTGACAATCAGATTTTTACCTCCTGTAAGCAGACTTTAAGGGAATCCAATGATGATTCAGGGTTTTTACTCATAGGCAAATAAATTTGCATATCATCTGCAAAGAAGTGAAAGGAGATACCATACTTGCGAAAAATAGACCCTAGTGGTAACATGTATAGGGCAAATAACATTGGCGCAAGAATGGATCCCTGCAGAACACCACAGTCCAATGAAGTAAATGACGAAAATGTATGTCCTAGATTAACTGAAAATCTTCTGTTTGTCAAAAATGACCTAAACCATTTTAATGCAATATCATGGATGCCTACCACATTTTCAAGGCGCGAAATTAAGACCCCATGGTCTATAGTATCAAAAGCTGAAGTAAGATCTAATAGTAACATAACAACAGAATGGCCAGAATCCCTAAATAAAAATATATCATTTAAGACTTTTAGGAGGGCAGATTCTGTACTATGTTTGTTTTTAAAGCCAGATTGAAACCGTTCAAGTGCCACATTTTGGTCCAAAAAACTGCATTTGGTTAAAAACCGATTTCTCTAGAATTTTTGCTAAAAATGGCAACTTAGAAATTTGACGAAAATTAGACAAGAGCTCTTGTCCTAAATTTGGCTTTTTAAGAAGTGGCTGAACAACAGCATGTTTCAATGAAAGGGGCACCGTACCGGTAGACAAACTTGTGTTTATAATAGAAGGAAAACTAGGCCCAACAATATCAAATGTTTTTTTTTAAACCAAGAAGGAATCCTATCACCAGGGTAGGGTCGCACCAGCCGTTCGTAAGTTCTTTCTTAAATTGGAACGTAAAGTCCACACTAGAGGCTTAGTAACTACTAGCTAGTTTGTAACTAACACTGTACTATATTCCGTTGCACCATTTGTTCGTAAAGTAGAACGTAGCTAGTAGGTCGTAAGCTCTCCGTAAAGTAATGCGTAGTCGCATATTATGACGTTTAGCCTCGATGAACCAGTAGCAGCCTTCAAATACGTGAGCAGAAGTTGTGGTGAATTGCCGTGAATTTCAGTTTATCCTTCATTCTAACAACTTTTACCTCAGGTTACTAACGGTAAAAATAAGTTTCCATTAAATACGATACTTGATCATAACTTAAGTGTTTTTATATGTAAATAACATTCAGAAACTGTATTTGAAATGAAATAAGCATCAATAAATAAATATTGATACAAAAAACATAAGATATTAGTACGTTTATGGATTATGACTGATATTTGACATGCACAACATGGACTGATGCACACAGCGGCGCTGTTTAGGACGGGTTGGTGTTAAAGAGCCGCTAACAAAGTTATCTTTTCACATACTGTTCTCTCTCTTAAAATGTAAGCGAGTGTAAATGTCAGCATTATCATATATGTCTAAAGAATTTAAGTCTGTCAGGTAAAAGAAGAGCTTATTGATGCAGTTCAGTCTGTCTGATATTTTATTCCAACCGTTACTCCTGATCGGAGGCTGCCGTAAATATTTAGTTGGAACGTAGAGTTAAGTTTAAACTAAGTTTAATGGTGCAACGTAAAAATATTTAGTAGTTCGTAAGTTGTAACTTAGTTCCCATTTACGTCAAAACTAGGCTAAGTTGTAACTTACGCACAGCTGGTGCAACCGGCCCCAGGACAGTTTGAGGGTTTCATCCGACCCACAATATCTGTTAATGTGGCAAGGGATAATGGTTCAAAGTATGTGAGGTAGTCAGAGCACAGCGTAACGACCAGTGCATCTTCTTGATTAAGCTTAACAATGTCAGACCTAATATTCTTAATCTTATCACAGAAGTAGTTTTGAAAAATTTCACATAGTTCAAAAGATTCCTCAATAAGACCACTTCTTAGGGGAGTTTATAACAGATTTTACAGTGTTGAATAAAAACTTTGGATTATGATGATTGTGAGCAATGGCATCAGCCAAAAATTAATTTTTCTCTTCTATTACTAAGCTTTGATAGGTGAACAAAGATTGTTTGAAAATTTCTAAAGACACTTGAAGACCATCCTTTTTCCATCTTCTCTCCGCCTTTCTACAATCCCGCCTGGAGGCCCGAGTTGCTTCATTAAACCAGGGCTGGGGTTTAGATCTGACAGAGATCATTCTAATAGGGGCAACACTGTCCAAAATGTCGGCGCATGTAGAAAAATATTGAGAAGCTTCTCTACATCCCACTGCGATGGCGGATTCTCCAACATTAAGGTTAATGGGGCTCTAATATACAGATTTGAAAAAAGGTCACCAGTTGATTAATATACCTAGACATTCTCGAGGGAGCATTCAAGTTCTCTTTTTCATAATTAAGAGAAAGTTCAAATGTGACGGATTTATGATCTGAGAATGCCACATCTTCCAAAATAACATTCAGAATTGACAAATTAACACCATTTTCCGGAATGCCAGTAACTGTTGAATTTCTCCTACTTCCAGTAATTCCAATTTAAATCCTGGTGGGTGTGGCCAATTCAATTAAAACTCCAACTGATGAATAAATAGGAAGACATTTTTTACAGGAATATTAGCAGGGTTCAGTACAAGTTAAGCTCAACTGACAGCACTTGTGGCATAATATTACCGCTAATTAATTTCCATTTGTCCTTCCTTTTCTCTTAAAAAAAAAGAACGAAAACTAATACAGTGAGGCAGTTACAATGGGGTCAAACCACAAATGTTAAAATAGATTTTAGCGTTGGATTTAAAAAAAATATTCTGTTGTTGACAAATGTTTTTATTTTTTTTTTATTTTTCTTAAGCGATAAGCAATAAACAAACTTTGTTGCCATGACAACAAAACAACTAAAACACCTAAAACAACCATACAAATGACAGAGCTGATTTTACATCAAGTTTTAGCAGAATAATTAATGTAGGCCTATGTGCATTCACATTTCTTCTTTTAAATTCTCCAGAAATGTGTGCCATTTACAGCTATTGTAACACACCATTTTTTTATTAAGAAAATGAGGGACCAGTAGAAATTATTTTCTGTGATAATCAACATTATGCCACAAGTGCAGTTGACTGAGATGAATTTGTACTGAACCCAGAATATTCTATTAATTTCAGAATTTTCTGAACCCTCCCGGGTTGTTATTTTTTATTTTTTTGATAGGAATGTTCTTTCAGGACCAACAAAAGTTGAGGTAAACGTGGAGTGCGCCTGGACCCGTGTGAACCCTGCTGCTGCTCCGGACTGTACAAGAGGGGCTCGTAGAGGATCAAAGGTAGGAAGCAGTGAGTAGTTGAGCAAGCCTGTCACTCATTTGAGTCTAATGAACTCCATGTTTAGCGGAAAAGAAAAGAACACCCTAGTTAAGCAGCAACACTTAAGAGTTATCGTCTAAGAGCTTCCAAAGAGGGGAAAATGCACAAAGAAGGTGAGAGGGCCAAAGAATAAACCACATCCATCGTTACCATATTCCATATGGGGGAATTAAGGGAGCCAAGAGATGGAGGGACTGAAAGAAAACGTTAAGGCGGATGCAGTCTGTGCTCTTGAAATAAGAAAGCCACTAAATGAAGAAGTTACATTATGGTGATGTTGTTGGCCAAGAACGTATTGGTAGAAATGGGGACCATGAAGGGAACAGGACTGTCGTCAGTAGCTTACTCATTGGACCCAGAGGAGAGATGATCCACCCAATAAACACATTTGTCCCTGGTTCTGTGAATTTTAACGACGACCCAGGATGGGAACAAGATATGTTTTTTTGTAAAAGTCGAGGGTTGGTTAGTAGCCTATTAATTGAAAATATCATTTGCTCTCGATATCGAACTTTTAAAGATCATTGTTTTACTCTTTGCCAGTGTTTTCTGCACCGCTGAATCTATTGTCTGAAGTCAAAGGATCCATATTTTACCACAGTATGCTGTCCGAATGTATAGTCTAATGAGATAAAAAGGTAAAATATAAAATATGAAAAGATAAAATATGAAAACATATTTTTTATGTTGAATTGTTTGACTGAATATAAAGTTATGGTATACGCGCGCACACACACACACACACACACACAAACACACACACACACACACACACACACACACACACACACACACACACACACACACACACACACACACACACACACACACACACACACACACACACACACACACACACACACACACACACACACACACACACACACACACACGTTATATATATATGTTACACATACTTGTTTGTGTGTATATACACATAAACTGAATATATTTTTATATACACACAATGTTACATTCCCAGTAAAATTTGGAGAGAATCAAATGTAAGCAAAATGCACATCATAAATTAATACTTTAATAAGCTGAAATTGAATCAAATCCCATAAAAACAAATTATCAGGAAATGTGTAAACAAATAAATAAATAAAAATTATTATAACAAAATAGGAAATGTGTTTTGTAGTTTTATTAAATCAAACTATAAATAAAAATCGTTTTTGTTGATTAAAATAAAGCCAATATAAAAAATGAATATTACATGAAAAACGCTATTATATATTATATATATTGTCTTAGCAACGAACTGAAATAAAATAAGCGGAAGAACTAAAATTACTTAAAACAAATAAATCAAATTACTAAAACTTAAACTAAAATAAAAATAAAAATACTGAAAATATAAAAATAAAAATGAAATGAATACTAAAAATAGTATATAAATAATACAAAAAAGTCCTATGGATAAAGTTAAACTCAGCAGTTTCTACTTTCTTCTGTGTTCCTACTTCATTTCAAGGTTCAATAATGGGGTATAAGAACAGAATAAGAGCGCTCTGCCATGTGTGGTGGTTGTGGAGGAGGGCATGTGTTCACGATTTGCATGTTTTCCTTGACAGCTGAATACAAATGAACAAACTCGTATGATGAGCACGCCACTATGCAGATGCAAGGGATTAGACACCTTATTAGATCTGAAGCCAGGCATAGCTTCATGATTGAGGAATATTTACGGAATTCAATTGGATAGAAAAGATGATCCAGGTTTGTATACAGTACTTCCTGATGAAGGAATTATCTGCTCCAGTATCTACCTGAAATAGCAATGCAAATGACAACCTTTAAATGCAACCACAGAATCGATATGATCAGCTAAACACAACAACGTCTACGTTTCTGGTAATCCATCAAGAGGAGCATAATCAAACATGATCACAGAGCTCAAAATTCTCTGTATTGAGTTGCACTATGGGATTACTGTAGCTGTCGGCACATGCTACTGTTTGATCATGTGCTTTAAGTGCAGTGGAGAGTGGAGAAAGTGGAGAAATAAAAAGTCTCTCTCTGAACCCCAATGTAAAATTGTCATTTAGTCAAAGTTCAGGCAGAAATTGACCTGCCATCTGGTTGGTGTTTAAGGCTTAGTTCCGCCTTAGTGAGTGATATATCATTGAGTTCCATTATTTGCAGTGTCTTTTGTATCTGAATGACAATAGCACTGACAGCTTCTGTCAACTGAGGCGTCTACACCCGCAGTTACATGCGAGAGAACAGCCACTCGCGCACTGAAACAGACTGACAAAGAGAGGCCATTGCCCTCAAGACGCTTTCTCAAATTACACTCTATGAAACAAATGCATGTTTGTGAGTTTATCATTGGTGACATTATCTATTTTAACAATATGCCTATTTCATGATGAACTTCTTTTTTCATACGTGGAAAGTCGGACGTAAGGCTTTCCCAAATGAAGAACTGTATAGACCTTATGCGCCAGAGAAACAAGCGCGCCGCCATCTTTAAAATATTATCTTTGAACTTCCGTTTTTGCGGTCGCTCTGTATGTTTCTATGGCATCGCTGTCGAAAAGCAATTAGCTGGTGAAGTGGATTTACTTACTGTGAAGTTAACAAAAGTTATCATGAGGATTGTAATGTTTAGAGCAGATGTCTTAACAAAAATGTCAGTAGACCGGGAAGATTTTAAAACGAGCCGTTCATTCATAAATCCGCAAGATCACTGTGAAAATACAGACCGGAAGACAAAAGACAACGAGCTGAAAAGGGGCGGGGCTACATAAGGTCTATAGGAAGTCACCCGGGCCAGGTGTGTAACATTCTCAGTCAGAGAGAAATGAGATGAGATACATGGCACATACAGAGAATATATAGATATATATATGCATACAATCTCACAGCTGGATGACTATACGGTCAGCATCACCCTTGCACACACCTTAAAATAGGCACTGTTGTATTACGAGTTGCCTCAAGCATTGATCTTTTGTCGTCTAACTAGGAAATGTCAATAGAACAGTTAAGAGTAAGATAAGAACAGCCCATAGAGGTGGTGATAACACATGGACTCCAGGCAACTGTTCCTCAGCATGCATTCATAATAGTCTGATATCTTCCCAGATAGAAGACCATTCATCACCACAGTTGAGATTGCTATCTTGCAGTTGGTCTTGGCTCAGGCAAGTACCCGAGTCTTGCTCCCACGCAAAGTAAGAAAGGAAAATAGCGCAGTGACAGTAAATGATTGCTCAACATGCACAGGTGTCATCAATCATCCACAGACAGTGACTGAGTGAGCAGATTTGCCCTAAAAGCCTATAAGAAAAGGTTAGCGGGTGAGGGAAGGGGGCGTTCACTTGAAGCACAGTGTCGAGAAGCTAGACTGTCTGAAGTTGTGGTTGTAACTGAAGCTAACTACCAGCACCATAACTATGATCAGTGTTAGCTGACAAAGACAGCTGTTGGCATTGGCTCTTCGGCTACATGGGTTACAGTCACACTTGAGTTACTTCAAACAAGGCAGAAAATGCTCTTGGCTCTGTCTAAGTGTTACTGAGATAAAACACCCCCAGTTACTTGTACTATAGTTCTTTTAAATATCTAAATAATTTCACAAGTGCTAATCCTTCTTGTTGACACATTAATCAATTTGAATTGTCTGCCTTGACATGGTAAATAAGTCAAGTTGTGCAACCATGCGTGAAATAGTAGTGATGGTTTCGACATATTGCCGTTCATGACACTTCTCAAAAATTCCTTCAGCAGATAATTCACTAATCTTTCCTTGCCGGGTATAAATCTTGTTGACAACAATATTAGGACACCTCTGAACCTTTTTTTCCTGAGATGGCTTTCGAGCGCTCTTTATAGGTTGGCAATCTGGGAGAAGCGTATCAGGCATTCCTTTCACGTCAGTCCAGAGCGATGAGGTTTGGCCTCGTTCCCGCTTCCACCAGTAGCTAATCGAGCACACCCTCATCACCGGTGACACCTCCACACTAACCCTTGTGAATACGCTTCTCAAAACACACACACACACACACACACAGGAATGCTAAACATACAGGCGGCACGACCGCATTGCACTATATGTCATCCTGACTAACAATGAACATCTGATTAGCCATCAGAGGCTCGAAACCTCACACCAGCATCAGGTTCCCCCGCTGGCTCACGAGGGGGAGAGAAACTAGGTGAAGTGTGAGCTATGCAGATAAGAAGATCACGACTATCTGTCTGTGCTTATATGCATACAAGTATATACACATTTAGCCAAACCTGACTCATGATTCAGATGATTTTTAATGTGCACATAGGGATCACCATAAAGAAAGTAATAAAATTGATAGTTTTGCTCCTGGATTCTAATTGGTCAATAGCTCTTACAGAAAACATGTTGCCAGTGTGCGTTTCACTGTTAACCTAGTTTGCATGCCATGGACTATATGTTGTAGCAGAACTTAATACTTTTGCCTAACAAAATGTTTTAATGAAAATTTCTGGGCTTTTATGATAAAATGTGTATTTTTATTATGTGTACGGCCTTTAGTCCTGACTATAGCGTTTTATAGCTTAAAAAAAGCATTTTAAGAGGAAAGCATACTGTACAAATATACATGCCTGAATGTGATAGCAATTAAAAACATAAATGATAACATCAAACAGTAAACAAACAGAACAAAATGGAGACATCTACACTGTTCAAACATAGTAACTGAGGTTAAAGTGCTTAATAGGAGGGAGAATTAAAGTGTATGAAGTAAAGACTAGAGGGGATGAAAAAAACAATATGCTACAAGTAACTTGTCAAACATATTCACTCCCTAGTTTTTCTTTTTCTTTCAATGGACAGCTCTTATTTGTCTACTACTGCACAGGTCTAAAGATTTTGGTAGCACTTAGTTTTACAGTCCTGTTTCGCATGAACTTATAGTAGTAATGACACTAACTAGGTACTAACCCTGAACCTTCCCCTAAACCTTAACTTTACCCATGTAGTTACCTTACACTACACATTACTTTTGTGGTAAGAACATTGTAAGTACATTGAAAGTGCAGGTACTGTAAAATGAAGTGTGACCAAGATTTTTTGGCACGTTTGAAACATTTCTTATCCTCATTTCTCAACATTATTGTCCTGCATATATTCAAATCATGGTTAGTAAGAGATATGGAATGGTATGTAATGTTTATGGAAGTTAGTCTCAAAATATGCTGTTACACCAAAGGCTTTCTTGTAATATCATGGAACATGAATATGGAAATCATTTAGTAACACGGTAAACGTCAAAGTAATAGCCTATTGTTTTACCATGATACCATCACTGTAACATGGTCCTGCCACAGTACCTTTCTTTAAGGTGACAGAGGTAATGCTACAAATGGGTCAATGACTTGACACTTTTTTTCTTTGAAAATCTTATTTAAAAACATAAATAAAAAAAATTCATCAAATTCATAAAGACAGTTAATGCACCTGTTCTATGATAAAAATGTTAAAAGCAACAAAAAAAATTATATATATATATATATATATATATATATAATTATATATATAGAATATAAATATATATATATATATATATATATATAGAGAGAGAGAGAGAGAGAGAGAGAGAGAGAGAGTGTACATTATCCAATGTGTAAACAATTTTTTTAAAATTTTTAAAAATTTAAATTAAAAACACATAAACTTGCATTTGCTTTCAGAACTAGATTTTTTAAAACGATTAATCATCACATTCCTATTTGTCATTCACAAGTTTTTTGACCTGACATGACCTTACACAATCATGCATTTCTGTTCCTGCAGATGGAAAATACCTGAGATCGAATTTCACAGATGATAACATTTGTAACACATGATGCAAATACCCTGAGGACTACATATAAACATACAAGAGATACAGCCGAAAGGCTGGACATTAAATGCAAATCTTGCATTAACTAATGATAACCAGGATACTGGAAATATATTTGCAGTTGTAGTCCATTCTCTGGAAAAGTTATAAGCAAATAAGGGAACCACAAAGGTCTTGGTGCTAGAATAGATCACAGAAGAACTAGTTCAGAAGACAGAGTTAGGATGATGTATTTTTGAAGTCAATGGGTTTTTGGTTAAATGCCTAAAATTAGGATTTGTCCCAGGATCGTTGATTTTGGTTTATTCACACTGCTGGTGATTTTCTGAAACCTGTGCATGTGTGCACACACATCTCCTAAAGATCCAGTAAAGACACCTGACATTGATGTGATGTGTAATGTGTCTGCAGCATCTTAAGTTTGCTTATGATCTTGCAATTTCTTTCTCTCTCTCTCTCTCGAGAAACCATGCTTGTTTTGTTTTTTTCTGATTCGATCATAAACTAGGGCATTGCATACCATTCCACTAAGCTGGTGAACGATCTCACCGTCAGCGTCATCACTAAGACACACCTTACGGCACTGGTCCTTTTGTTATCATGATAAAACAAAATGTGTAAGAATCATAAACTTTTGTTGGTCACAGAGCTCATTTTCTGCATTCATCCAAAAGCCAATGGAAAAATCCTATTGGGTTTTTGTTGAGGGAAACAGGGTGATGCATACCTCCGGGTTGGCCTTAAACATACGTCATCACTTCAGCGCTCCATTGAACAATGGCAGCATAGTCTGCTAACAAATGTGAAACATAAACAATACAGCAAAACAATAACACAAATTATCAGGTTAAACCATTTTTCAAAGTGTATAATCTGGCTATTTTCCATGCAAGCTATTTCTAAACTCAAACTAGGTCAGCTTGCAAAAAAAAATAAAAAAAAAAATGAATAAAAAAAAAAAAAACCATTAACCCTAATTCCAAATGAAACATTGTATCTGAACGATTTCCTTCTTAGATCAGTGTAGCTGAACAGACAAACAGCTCACTTTGTTTCTGCACTCCATTCAGAGAGCTCCAACACCTGAAGAAGTTAACAAAACAAAAACCAACATATGCAAAAAACGCTGCCCACATTTACATTAACATTTCCACAGAAAATACACGGAAGGAGCTGTTAAAAATGAATGCACCGTTTCCTCAAACTAGCCTAGCCACGCACAATCTCGGTGCAATCTGATAAGCCCATCACCGTCAAATAAGGGTGGTTGGGGCCGCCGGCTACACGGCCCTGTGTGTGTGTGTGTGTCAGTTTCATGGCTTTTATGTGTTTCAACTGTTTGTCTGGGGTTTTGTTTATTTAAGCCAGTTCGGTGTTTTTCTTGTTAGTTGGGCGTGCAGTTGGAAAACCACCTCAAAGAACACACTTTAATGTGTTCATCTCTCAATACAAAGTCAAGTACAAACATTCTAGTGATATTTTAAACTAATGTAGCTGATATCATGTAGCTAATTATTGTTTAACATGTGATATGTCTGAGGCAGTTAGTGTTTATCTGTAAATAATGTCCATCAAATTAAGCACACAAACTGGCTATTGGCACACTGTATATAGTCATGCTGTGCCCGTATTATGTGTAAAACATGATATTTCCCATGTCAATCACCCCAGAGGATGAGCTGTGTCATTACTGTCACCTAGTGGACAGTCGTGAGAGAGTGAGAGGAAGGAGAGAGATGGACACACACACACACACACACACACACACACACACACACACACACACACACACACACACACACACACACACACACACACACACACACACACACACACTTGTGATAGTGTACAGATAGCTATATTTTGCAAAACAACCTTGGCCATCTTCACCTACCATGAAACTAGAGTGAAGTGAAAGTGTTTTGAGAAGTAACGGTGGCATGGAGACAAACAAATGAGAGTTTGACAAATGAAAGAGAATAAAAATGACACGCTTCACGCTATATTAGTTCTGCAACCTCAATGGGCGTTCACCAAAGTCGCTTAAAAAGAAAGTGAGCGCAGTCGGTGGCCATCTTGATAGCCTCCCCACACAGATATTTTCTATGCGGGTAAATATGCATTAAAGTGTCTTGAATCGGCTTTAATTGGGAAAAAACTAAACTTAAAAGAACTGTTTGTTAAATTACAGTATGTTGCAGTAAAAGTTTTAAAATAATAATAAATTCGATTTTCGACAAGAAATCAATTTTCTTGCATCTAAAAAATTCTGGAAAAACAAAACAATTTGGTGGAAAAAGCATTTGTATATAAATATAATTTAATATGATTAATATAAATAATACAATCAATAAAAAAAATAATACAATAATACGATTATCATAATTCATGAATAAAACTCAAACGTTTCTGAAATGGTTTTCCATGCATGATTGTTCAAATTACATTTTTATTATTTATATATATAATAAAAACGTTATTACTACAGTAACACTAATTTGCAACTACTAATAATAACTAATATGGAAACAAGATTAACTAATCACTAAGTAATAGGACATTTAGAACTGAGATAGATCCTTCGTAATCCATAAATACTGAATGAGATGAGCCTATTTGGAACTATTAATTGTAACGAATTATAAAGAATGATCAATTAATTACTGATCACAACATTAATATGTCGGAGCATGAGCAATTGTCTGTTTTACTGTGAGCATGCTCATAAAATGCATCACTAATTACCCAAGTGTTAAAGTCACTCTGTGAACTGGTGATCTGGACCACTTTTTTTTTCCACTTAGTAAGTTAATAGTTCTAAATGAGGCTAAACTCATTCAGTAATTATTGATTACCCAATGTGATCTTTTATTGCATTATTTTTGGTAAGATTGTCTCTGGTCGTGCAAACTCGAGAGCTGGAGACAACATGTGACCTCTTCAAACTCACGCACCGTATACGACCAGGACAGAGCACTTTGTCCACTGCTTCGGAAACGCTCACCTATAGTCCATAAAAGCTGATAATGAACCCAATTATGGGCCGGGAACAGCAATAATAGGGTTTTAGTGGGGCAGTAAATTCTTTAATTACCTGTTAACACCCTGTGTCTCTTTGGACAAGTGCAGGAAAGGGGGCCCAGGATCTGTGCCGGCCAGAGCGCCGCTCGGGAGAGTTTATGAGTGAAGACTCATCTCTGCCGTCCCATCACTCAATAATAAGCTGGATATTCCTCACTAAACGAACACACAGACCCGGCGTCTTTTGTACGGAGGAGCAAGATAGGTCGGAAAACAGCCTCTGCCTGCAAGGTGCACAAGCAGATCCCAACATTATGGGAAAGAACAACGGACATTCTTCGGGAGTGATATGATCTTTCCTTTCCCCACGGGGTCTTTTTAAGGAAACAATGAAAATAATCGAGGGAAATAAAGATCTATAACAAACACATTTGTGTGCTGGCATGTTAAATATATATCTAACACAGCTGATGATAGTATAAGGTAGAGCTGCCAAGTTCCACTGTAAAACCAAACAGTGAAATGAAATGAGTTCATTTCACTGAAATATTAATGAAAGCTCATTGAACTTAATAGACAAAAAGACTTTACAATAAGGTTTTATTTGTTAAGATTAGTTAACTAGTTAACATGAACTAACAATGAGAAATACTTCTAAATCATTTTAATTTCAACTTTAACTAATACATTATTGAAATCAAAAGTTACATCTAATATTGTTCAATGGACCTGAGCTAACATGAAATGAACATTTTATATGAACTATAACTTTAACAGATTAATTAACACATATAACTTGCATTCATTGTTAGTTAATGTTAGTTAAAAGGGCTGTGTGTATGAATTTACTCATTAGCATTTTTTTGCCAATGAACAGCCTGTATTGCAAATTAAAAAAGATTTCCTAGGTTGTCTATGAAAGCCTGTAGACTGATTTTTATGCAAAGGACTCGGGTCGTTTTTGCCGGGAAAAACAAAAGGATGTGACGTTTACGAGAGCCGCATGAAACCAATGCTTATGTTCAGAATAATGCCAAAAGAGATATTCTGTACTGTCATGTCAATGTGTCATGCAAAGACAAGGGATTCATTCAAACTAGTCTCATAGCCATATCTAGGTAGTCTAGACGAGTCTCAAATATACTTAATAATCAAACTATCATAACAGTGAATTCAATTACCTAAAAAAAGAGAGAAATAAACACTATGGAAGTCAGCTGCTTGTTTACCAACATTCTCCAAAATATCTCCTTTCGTGTTCAGTAGAAGAGAGAAACTCATAGACATATAGAATTGACACATATTTGACACACAGACAAAATAGACATAATTTTCATTTTTAATAGCCACTAATAACACAGTTTTCTGAATTCTATAAATAGAACTGTAAGGATTCGGCTGAAACATGCAGAAGCAGGAGTACGTGCAGCAGTATTTTTATTAAATAAACTTGAAACTGAACAAATTCAGACACAGACTCGGGAACAGGACAGCCAACATACAACGTTAAGAACTCACAAAGACTGAACTAGACACAGGGCTTTAAATACACAGGCAAACACGCCAAACAAGATAACAAGGGGGCGTGGCTAACCAGACACACCTGGGAAGACTAATAAACAAGAACAACTAAAAAGGACTACAAAACATGGTACAAAACAGGAAATATCACAAGTCCTCACAAGACAAAGGGAACACAAGACAGGAATCATGAAAAAAAACATTAACTACTGTTAACTGGGACCGTATTGTAAAGTGTTACTGAAAAAGTTACATGAATTCAATAACTAATTAAACTGAATGAGTTGCAGCAGATTTATAGATCCCAGAATGTCCGAATGAATAAGAAGAATAAATGTTAGAAGTAAGTGCTATTTTGTGTCAATTTTGCTCAAGCTTAATGTAGGCCGAGATATCTTTTTATAGGGGTTGCGGAAACTTTATTTTACAGTGTCCTTGATATATGTTACTTATTGTAATAATGACAATAAATTATGCATAATTACATGCAACTAACCCTAAACCAAACTCTAATCCTACCTGTATAGTAATTACATGTAAATTAATATCACTCAGTCCTTAAATGTGTAATTACACTGTAACAAGGACACCCTAAAATACAGTATAACCAGGGCTTTTTCTTATGTTGCTGTTTTTTGTGGCTAACCGCAAACGATATGACATTAATGTTATACAATATTTTAAAGGTGCTCTAAGCGATGTCACTTCTTGTTGACGTTTAAAGTATTGTCAAACAAAACGCAGGCTAACTAGACCCGATCCGCGCACTAACCCCCCAAACCCCGCCCCCAAATCCTTCTTGTTGGTTATTGGCTGGAACAGTTTGTTATGTTTTCGTGGCGCGGGTTAGCCCAGTTTTTGGTGCCGTTTGTGGATTGTCTACAGAGACCGTGTTTTTTTACAGTGTGTTCAGGGGACAGGCAGCTAGCGGATAGTGAGGAGATGTTTGCTGTATGTGAGGAAAAATGTTTTGACCTAAAAAACGCGTGACATCGCTTAGAGCACCTTTATTTATATCACAATTAACATGCTTGTGTTGTACAAAATCATTTGAAACTTTGATTCTTAAAGGGGAACTCGGCAACTCTAGCTATTTCTTCGCTGATTTTCACTTTTGTTGTCGCATGTTTTCTCAGAGAGCTCCCCCTACAGCTGTGAGGCGTATATTTCACAATACTGTCGTAAAAAAACTCACTTGCGGTCCCTCCTCCCCCTTTCTACCGCTGCTCATGTGCATTTGTTATTATCGGAGTCGGACAACTTTATCATGTGGAGTATGTCTACCGAGGTGTGTAATACATCACACACAGTATCATACGGCGTGTGTGTTAATGTCGAATTGCCGTAAAGCAGTTTGTGTTTCTCGCTCGTTCTCGCTTCTCACGAGACTTCCTATTTCCAACTTACCGGGACGTTAGTCCTCATGTTGCAAGGTTGGTTTTACGACTGGGAACGCTGGGGGGAGCGGGGAAAGTCACCATTCTCACCAGAACAGGTTATTAAACCATCCAAATGATTTCTAAACGGTTTTATTAAGTTGAAATAGTTGCCGAATGCCCCTTTAAATTTGATAAATGGTTACCTAAAATTTTTTTTGAATTCTGCCAATTTAGGGTTTACAGTATGTGTGTTTGTGTGAGTGTGTTCGTCTGCCTTGTAGATTAAAAAATGTGTGTGCTGTAATGTGTGTGTCCCCTCCTCGAGTTTAGCGTGAGAGACTGAAGCAGGAAGCCATTACTGAAGTGTAAACGCACTCAGCCAGCACTGGCCAAACACAAGAGAAACATGTTTCACCACCCAGCCTCAGAGAAAACCAACGACAGAAACACACACACACGCACACACAACACACACACACACACACACACACACACACGTAAAAACACATTAAGCATCTCTAAACTGCCTCTAAAAGTCTCGGTTTTATAAAGTTCACACAATCTCTTTCTTTCCAAACGTTACATAAGCGGTGCTGGCCAGCCATGGTGGCGGTTTGGGTCTGATGAGAGCGTGTGATTGTGTTACATACGGCAGTAATTATGAAATCAGCCGTGCAGCCTTGCCTTTTTTGTACGTTGTGTGATGTATTGTCATTATTGGAGGCGGTGCAATGAATTATCCTGATCCGTAGAGCGAGTAACCTGTCCGATCTGATGACATGGCAGTCCTGACAGCGCTGGCACTGGTAACCTGGCAAGAGCAACGCGAGGGATTCCTCGTGCACTGGGAAAAATCAAACTTGTCATCATAATCCATGGTTGGCATATAAATGCACACAATTGCACATGTGCACACAGGTACACATACACAGAAAATGCATTAAAGGTAAGGAAAAATAATGTCTGTGACTAAAAGAGAAAAGAAAATCTAGTTTAAAACACATGGGCCAAGTTCTTAGAAACGTACTCTTTGTATTCATGTTGGTTTTGAAAAACTTTGAAAAGTTTAAATTTAATGACTTAAAATGTCTTGTGGTATAACCATCAAGTGAAACTTATAAGTTTCATTACACCTTTAATTAATATGGATGTATAGTCAGTTATTATTTATTATTCATTTATTTCCTTATTTATATAAGTTTTAACTTTTTTTTTGTCCAATATCTTAAATTATTAATTCATAAATACCATTACATTTTAAAGAAGTTCTCCGGATACAAATAAGGATACTGGTAACATCTCATGACTTTGATTTGGCGTACAAAGGTTTTTCCAAATCTTAAGCAATAAAGCAGTTTTTAAAAAATATATATATTTTAGGAAATAATATAAGATGCCAAACTACCTAATACATTTTTATCATGATATCAGGACAGTTGTATTAACTCAAATTTTTTTTTATTCCACAAAAAAGAAATAAATAAATAACAATAATACAAATAATATATACATACGATACAGAAAAAAAATAAAGTTGGCACAACATAGCTCTAAAAATATAACATTTATTGACAGACTCTCACTAAGGTGATGTTTCGAGCACAAAAGCTTCATCAGACATATTTATATAAACCCTCATTTTTTAAAACTAATTTCAAAATTAAAAATATGCTCATCATAGAAGAGGTATCTATTCCACTGTTTGTATTAAGTGCATTTTTCAAAATGTGTTGTTGAATAAGTCAACATACTTCGACAAGAATTGACTCCATTAACATGACAAGGAAGAGAAACTAAATTCTAAAGATTTCCCTTTAAACAGCCAGAATAATATTTCATCTACATTAAGACGAAAACTTTCACAGACTTTCACATACTGTAGCATCGCTATTGCTGAGCATTGTATTCATGCTACAAAAAAGTACTATAACCACTAATGAAATTCAGCACCATGCATGAAAACAAGCACCATAACTCCATAATTGAAGGGTCAGGATCCTAATACTGGACACTTTCCAAACCAGCCGATTATGTTTTGGGCTTTTTTCACACAGCAATTTGTCAAAGTATTCAAAAAAATATTTTGAACTGTCAGACTGAAATTGCTCATGAGCTTGTGGTATTACAGCAGCAAGATGGGGCATACACACACACACACACACACACACACACACACACACACACACACACACACACACACACACACACACACACACACACACACACACACACACACACACACACAGTCAAAATTTGGGGTCGGTAAGTTTAATATATATTTTTAAACAGTCTCTTATGATCAACAAGGCAGTACAAATTGTGCAATTTTACAATTTATTTGAATATATTTTAAAATGTAATTTATTCCTGTGATCAAAGCTGAATTTTCAGCATCATTACTCCAGTCTTCAGTGTCACATGATCCTTCAGAAATCACTATAATATGATGATTTGATGAAGAAGAAACATTTATATCAATGTTGAAAACATCGTTGTTTAATATTTCGGTGGAAACCGTGATACATCTTTTTCTTTTAGGATTCTTTGATAAATAGGAAGTTCAAAAGAATGAGAATTATTTGAAGTAGAAAATAAGTATGAGAAATTATGTAAAAATCTTTCACTTTCAATCAATGCAATGTTTCCTGGGTGATTAAAAGTATTAATTTCTTAAAAGCATAAAGTATAAAAAAACCTTACAGATCCAAACTTTTGATTGGTAGAATATATTTAATAAAATATTAAAATAACTATATTTTAAAGAATTGCCTGCTCTTTTCCACATAACCAAAGCACACTAAAGGACAAAAAAGCTACATAATTGGTTCATACCAATTATATTTTTTATTCTAAGTCTTCTGAAGATACTTTCAAATGAGTAACAAATCACAACTCAAGTTGCTATACGCTCTTAAATCTCAATTTATCTTCTGTATATTCATACTTGGCACATTGCACTCTAGTTACAGAAAGATTTTCAAAGAAAGGGTTTTTAATCTGATCCTCATACAAATCTATATGGCTTCAAATACAGCACAGAAGTCAAATTAACTATGGTGCTTTTACGTTTTTGGTTGTTGTTTTTTGTCTCTAGTCTCGATTCACTTTCGTCGTATATAAAAAAGCAGCCCGAAAATCCCTCGAAACATAACTCGCACAGAAGGCAGTCATTCATACAGGTTTGAAACGACATGAGGATGAGTAATGACAGAATTATAGTTTTTGAGTGAACCATCCCTTTAAGCAGGAAGAGAAGCAACACGCTGAACGCAACATCTCTGAAATGAATGAATGATGATCATCAGCGATAAATGAGTGAAAGCGGGTTTGGAGATGTGGATAAGACAGAGAGAGAGAGAACGCATGTGGACAATGAACTCTTGACACAGCCAAAGCCACTTTACGTTCAACATGTGTGTTTGTTACTGTCTCTGGCAGCCGGGCTGAATGTGTGTGTGTGTGTGTGTGTGTGTGTGTGCAGAAGATGAGCGTAGCAGCAGGATATGTGGCAATCTGGGAGGTTGGCCGTAATGACACACGAGGGACAGATTAGCTTCCTGTCTGTCAGAATCCCATCAGAGACCAGCTGATTTACAGCCTCACTGACCAGGCTGCCTGCCCTGTACCCAAAGCAAACACACACACACACACACACACACACACACACACACACACACACACACACACACACACACACACACACACACACACACACACGCGCACACATGTGCACACACGCACGCGCAATCACGCACACACACGCACGCACGCACACGCACACGGACGCACACACCCACATGCACACACGCGCACACATGTGCACACACGCACACACACGCACTCGCAATCACGCACACACACGCACGCACGCACACGCACGCACACGCGCGCACGCACACATGCGTACACACGCACGCGCACATACGCACGCACACGCACGCACGCGCACGCACGCACACACACGCGCACACACGCGCACACGCACACATGTGCACACATGCACACACACACGCACGCACACACACGCACGCGCACGCACGCACACACATGCACACACACACACAAACACACGCACGCACACACACACATGCGCGCACACATGCGCACACGCACACGTGCACACATGCACCCGCACACGCACACACACGCGCACGCACGCACACACACGCACGCACACACACACAAATGCACACACACAGACACACACACACAAATGCACACACACACACACACGCACGCACGCACACAAATGCACACACACACACACACACCTGTGCGAGATATGTTTTGAAGAATGTTCGGGCTGTTTTTTTATATACGACGAAAGCGAATCGAGATTAGAGACAAAAAACAAAACAAAAAAAGCGTAAAAAGCACCATAGTTAATTTGACTTCTGTGCTGTATTTGAAGCCATATATATTTGTATGAGGATCAGATTAAAAACCTTTGAAAATCTTTCTGTAACTGAGTGCAATGTGGCAAATATGTATATACAAAACTTAAATTGAGATTTAACGCACGCACGCACGCACGCACGCACGCACGCACGCACACACACACACACACACACAAACGCACACTATTTGTATAAAGGCTTTGAGAAAGCACACATTAAAGGACAATTCCGGCCAGAAATGAACCTAGGGCTAAATAACACATGAGTACCGAGTCGACCGTTCTCTGGGATGCGTTTTCATGATAATCGAATGTACCCCGTTTTAACGTTAGTTTTAGTTTAACCACAGATTATCTCATAACGCTAGTGTATGGGGCATCGAATAAGTACAAATAAAAATCGCTAGTTAATCCCACTAACAAGGTTCAAAATAGCCCCACACTAACACGCTAGCATAATGAGGGTCTCTACCTGCAAACTGAAGCTTTGAGAACTTTGTAAGTGTACAGACAGTTTAATAAGAAGATACTTTATAAAGACAGTTCACTTCTCGTATACAAGCAGGAGCCATCTTTGGAAACAGTCTCGACCAGTCGAACCACGAACGCCGTGCTACGTGCGCTGAACTGTGACTATCGACCAGCACGTCGCACGGCGTTCTAACGTTAAAACTGGGTACATTCAAATATCATGAAAACGCATCCCAGGGTCGACTCGGTACCCATGTGTTATTTAGCCCTAGGTTCATTTCTGGCCGGAATTGTCCTTTAAACTGGGATCCTGCCTATTCTTCGAATATTGTACAAAGTGGCGTCTCTATTACAATGCTAAATGTGTGATGTGTAAATCAGAGTGTGTTGGTGTGTTTCTGCACATTAACCCCTCAGTGACACCCAGCATGCCGTGTCCTGCTGGCCCAGGATGGAGAGAGGGAAGACAGACAGATGTATTAAACAACATGTCACCCCCAAACACAACAATGATTAATCACTGCAAATTATAAGCACCTGTACGACAGGCTACAGATCGCCTTCCACACACACTCCGCTCTCTTTCGTCATGACAACGTACACATAGCAATCTAATAGTGCCAATGCTAGTTTACACAGGGTTTTTTATGCTAGTTTTTTTTTAAGTTGTTGAAATGTAAATGACTTTTAAATACTTCACATAGTTAAAATCTCTGTATATGTGTCCAGGATGCCATGAAAGCTGAAAACCATTTACATGATACCAGTTCACACCAAGGACCATAACTATACAGATAACGATAGTTATAAATATAAAAGAATAGTTCACACCACAACTAGAATGATAACGACACAGAGAAACAATATTGTTTGAATCACTTTCAGAATGATTTTTGTTCTCAGCTGATGATCGATAAAAACATTGACAGCCAATCAGAATCAATCCTGATTTAAAGAGCTTGAGCATTTAAAGCAACACCAAGTGACTTTTCCTCTGCGGTCGCCCTACAGGTTGGAAGCGGAATTGCCCATTACCGCTGTCGTAAATAATTTATCCTACCGCAGCCGACTGTCGCACACGCACAAACATGCTCTCGGTTTATCCAGCACCGGCCAATGGCCACAGACAAGGTGGAGTATGATGCATGATTTTATGAAAGTATGATGTATTGCGACATCACAAATGAGCAATTGTAGCAATTGTAACGCTTGCCGTAAAGCAAGTCAAATTAGTAGTTTTCTTATGTCTCATTAGAACTACAGAAACGCGACCCGATCTGGCAATCTTACATAGCGTGGATATATCAGATAAAGGACCGCAAAGCTGTGGCATAAGTGCATTTCACCATGTCACGACTTGATGAAGCACTGAAGCGATTTTTGAAACATTATTTTAAGGTAAAAAAATCTTACTTAGTGTTGCTTTAAAGCTGCAGACGACAAAACTGAAGCATGCTCTTAGAATAAACAGAACGATATTGTTAATGATAACAGAACGACGTTCTAGGAGTGAACGGGCCTTTAATTAAATATACTGTAATTCCATTCAGTCATAAAGCATCTATAGGAAATTACTCAAAATTATGGTCTGACATGTTTCTCTCTTCAAACTAAGCAAATCTTTTTTTCTAACTTTTTTAAATTATGCATTTTTTTTATAAATATTTTGTTTCAAAAATGTATTTTTATTGATTTCATTCTTGTTTTAAGAGAATTTCTTTTTTATGTTTTAAAGAAGTGGTCAGCTACAAAAAACAGATCTTTAAACAACATCTGAAGGCCAAGAGGTGAGTTTTGCTTTTATACCACTATTAAATAGTGAATCATCATTATTTCTTAATCCGTATCAATATGCATTTCATTTTAAACCCATAGAACAGAAGTCTAACCCTCGCAGCCTCATTTGTGTAAAACTAAACATAGCACCATGTTGTGGGAATATTAGCTGATTTGTTTCATCTTGGCCAATCTGCATAAAACTATACCTTTATATGTTCTGCTTTTTAAATAGCCTTTTCCAATCAGATTTTAACACTAATCTTCTTTTATGGACATTATGAGCCATTTCACATTCATTATCCCTCAGCAAAACTGACTACAATTCTCAACTCAATATTTCTTTCAGAAAAAGACAGATAAAACAAAAATGTCAAGTTCAGAACAAGAAAGTATAAGCAAAGAATTAGTGCTGGAAATGAGCAAAGAGGAAAACTCCTCAGGGAAGGAAAGTGAAAGTAAATAAATCAGAACCATAAAAACATGACCGACTCTTTTGTAAACACATTATGTCATGTTTCTTTGTTAGCAGGTTATTGACAATATCCATCTTAAATTTATTTCTGTTAGTTATTAAACCATGTTTTTGAATATAATATTTTACAATGCCTGTTTTTGGCAATATAAGATATATTAAAATCCTAATAATGTTGTGATTATAGTCTAGGTTATTTAATTAAATATAATAAAAAGTGTTGTATTGTCAAACACAATTAATACAACTGAGTTTAATAATAGTTTATGCTAGTTTATTACAATAATAGTTTATGATTTTAGTCTAAAATACAAAAAGTACTTAAAACATTAATTTAATGCAATATATTATAAAGACAATACAAGTTATAAATACACTGTAAAAAGTGTTTAGTTAACTTAACTTAAAAAAGTGAGGAAACCCGTTGCCTTAAAATGATTAATTAATAAACTTAATTCGTACTAATTGAAAAAAATTTAGTTTTGTGAACTTGACAATTCCACATAACTTATTTTTTTCAATTACAAGGCAAAGCGTTTCCTCACTTTTTTTTAAAGTTGTCAACTGATTACTTTTTACAGTGTACAAATACTGAAATAACTATAATATACAAATAATGTGGAATTTAAATATAAAAATGAATGCAATCATGCCTATATAATAAAGGATGTTAAATTTAAAGGGGTCATTGATTATGATTTCACTTTTTTAACTTTGTTATGTAATGTTGCTGTTTAAGCAATAACAAGATCTGCAAAGTTACGACGTTTAAAGTTTTAATGCAAAGGGAGATATTTTCTTTTACAGAAATTGCTTTTTAAGGACTACGGCTGGTAGGGACTATACAACGAGCTTCTTCCCGTGTTGGTGCCATCACAAACCCTTGAAACACGCAACGAAGGGCCTGAGGCCATGTTGGGCTGCTAAAATGTATTATCAACACTGTTCCTGAACATTATAACCTCAACGTTTGTCTGTACGCTGGACATTTTATGGAGAACAGCTTCCAGAAGAGAGTGCAATCTAGGCTATACGCACAAAAGCTTCTCCTGAAAGACGTAGCCATTCCCATTTTGTCGGGACAATCTGATGTTTATGGATCGAAACTAGAAAGTATGTCTTGTTTTCTATTAACAGTTACAATTATAAACTTTATGTATGCTATGATGTAAAAGAAGGGCAAAGCTTTGCCCCCGCTAGCCTGCTAAACATTACAGTATTGATGTAGTGTTTACTTTAGCTTTCTTAAGCTCTTGCTTTTGTGAGACTGTTCACTGCCCCTTAGGAAAATTATCCATGATTTTTTGATTGATTACTTTTTATATTACCACAGTTTTCCGACAAATATGATTAAATGGTGGATAACATCGTATCTTTAAGAAAATTTAAAAAAAAAACATACCACTCTGAAACGTCCTGTGAAATCCGTGCTTGAAATCAGTTCAGCAAAATCTTCTTATTTGTTAACATTGTTAGGGTCTGAATCGGGCTTGAAATGGTTTGAAATTGAAGCCATCGTTAATCTTTACATCTGAATAGAGCTCACAGTTATGAATGGGGCATGATATTTCCCGAACACACACAAAGCGCTGCCAATCACAACACACTGGGACTCGTTCAACCAGACTGGGGAGAGTGGAGCTGTAATAATGTAAAATATGTGGAAAATAGTGCATGTTTTGAACAATCAAGCATGAAAACATTCTAGTACACCCCAAAAACAAAATCAAGACTTTGTAAAAGGGCCTAGGACCCTTTTAAATAATATTTAATTATATTAATAAATCATAATTATATATATCACATATCTTTTATTTAATATATTGAATTAAATTATAAAAAAGAAAAGTGCTAGTGATGCTGTTCAATAATATAGCTAACTCAAGGCTTGATTTGATTCGATTAATGATTAGAATCAAAATTGAATTGCAAGCTTGTGAATCGAAAATTAAATTGAATCAAATCATGAAATTGGTGTCAATACCCAGCCCTAATTCTTGAAGAGAGATAGCTGTTTTATGTAGGCTACTTCAAATTTGGATATCTATCTGATTTGTTGTGAAATCTCTGGATGAAGTGTCCCGGTCCTCATAATGCTGAAAGCACTCGCTGGCCAAACACACACCGGCTGATGTGAGGAAATGGCAGTGTGATTAATGTGGCCTAAATTGAGCCACGTTTGCTGAGCCCCCGTCCCAGTTAAACCAGTCCCTGGTCATCAGCCTCAAACCGCCATGAATTACACACACCTGCCCACATCAAGCATCACATACATGACGTAGAGCCATGCGACACCCCACAGCTCTGCGTTTATAATGAATGTGTCAGACGGGAGAGCCTGAGAAATAAAAAGCACATTTCACAAGATGATTAAAGGAGGAAAGCTTTTGTTTTCTTTGTGCAAATCAAAGGATAGGCATATATCAAAGGTTGCAGAGCGCTACATAATGCCATCTTGTATAGCACGGTCACACACACACACATATATGCATGCATAGAGAGAGAGTTTCCCAAGGAAGCACAGTTGAAAAAGCCAGTGAGAGAGAGAGAGAGAGAGAGAGAGAGAGAGAGAGAGAGAGAGAGAGAGACAGAGAGGGAGAGAGAGAGAGAGAGAGAGAGAGAGAGAGAGAGAGAGAGAGAGAGGCCCCCAGTACCTGCCTATATAGTCTCCTCTCTCCAAATGTTTATTTTGGATCAGACTGGTGGCCAACTGGTTGCAATTGACCCTCTACAGGGACGAGTTAGTGAGCGAACATGAAACTTTTCCTTTTGGGAGAGAGAAGGAGGGGAAAGCCACACACACACTGCAAGCTCAGACACGCAAGCACACATGCAAATGAGGAAACAGACCCCCACAAACAAAAACTACACACACACACACACTAAATAAAATCACAGAGAAGCGGAGACATCAAGCTACCAGAGAACTATATGAACAGATCATTTTAATAAACATGGAGTTTGTATTAGAACGTGCAATCATTTTTCAGCTGTAAATGGTGTAAATGCACATGGGAAATCTTTAGAAGTTATCACCACAAGTAGCCTATTTTGTCTGTGTGCCATTACAAGAGAGGCCACTACCAGGAGAGAACATAAAACTCACACAGTAAACGGCACTGGATGTGGTGAAATCACAGTAACCCACAGTAAACACATAATCCCGTCAGACATTTAACACTATAGAACATTTGAAACCCTAGCTGGTCATGAAAGGTATGTATGTATATACAAAGATTGGTGTTATTTGAATGATCTGAATCAGATTAGTGAAACTTAACAGAAATATTCTGGCCAAACACAATTAAAACTCTATCAACACCCCCAAAAAAACTTTTATTAAATTTTTTCCACACATGTTAGAACTTCCATTAACAAATCATGATAACAATTATACTAACCTACATATAAGAACATATATGCATAAATATTATATAAAATTTCAATAAAGCTAATTTCAAAGGTTGACTGGTCATGAAAATAAATCATTAAATTTAGATAATGCTATAATGGTATATCCATTTAAAAAAGCAAATGTAGGTTTTAATAATAATACAATGATGAGACAAATACCACATACTAATTAAAATTAATTCTTACTTTTTTTTAAAGAAGTCTCCCATGCTCACTAAGGCTGTTTGATAAATATAATACTCCAGTCTTCAGTGTCACATGATCCTACTGAAATCATTTTAATATGATGATTTGCTGCTCAAGAAACATTTCTATTTATTATCATTGTTGAAAACCGTTATGCTGCGTAATATTTTGGGGGAAAATGTTTTAATATTTTTGTGGTTTTGTTTCAGGACTTCTTGAACAGAAAGTTCAAAAGAACAGCATTTATTATGTATAATATTATTATGGTATGGTAACATTAGTTTAGGGTCCAATTCTCACTATTAACTAGTTGCTTATTAGCATGCATATTGATATTGGCTGTTTATTAGTACTTATAAAGCACATACAGTATTAATGCCTTATTGTGCATGAGATATTCTACAACCCTAAATGTAAAAACTACTATTAATAAGCCGTTTAAAACGATTTAATTAGGAGTTTACTGAGCCAAAACTCGTAGTTAATAGTGAGTATTGGACCCTAAACTAAAGTGTGACCAAAATGTTTTCACTGACAGTCACTTTTGTTAAAAAAACAAAAAACAAAAACTTACTTCCCCCAAACTTTTGAACAGTTTATATTCATGCACAAACAATACAATGATACATTGATATTAATAATTTGATACAATGGACTAATTGTGTACATATATGTTTTTACATTGTACTTATATATTGAAAATACCTGTGTGTAATTACAGCTGTAATTAATGTATGCAATTACATTTGTAATTACACAGTTGACCCTAACCTTACCCGTACCACACACACCTGACCCAAACCTTACCCGTATCACACACACCTGACCCAGACCTTACCCGTATCTCACACACCTAACCCTAACCTTACCCGTATCACACACACCTGACCCTAACCTTACCCGTATCACCCACACACCTGACCCTAACCTTACCCGTATCACACACACCTGACCCTTAACTTACCCGTATCACACACACCTGACTCTAACCTTACCCGTATCACACACACCTGACCCTTAACTTACCCGTATCACACACACCTGACTCTAACCTTACCCGTATCACACACACCTGACCCTAACCTTACCCGTATCACACACACCTGACCCAGACCTTACCCGTATCTCACACACCTAGCCCTAACCTTACCCGTATCACACACACCTGACCCTAACCTTACCCGTATCACCCACACACCTGACTCTAACCTTACCCGTATCACACACACCTGACCCTAACCTTACCCGTATCACACACACCTGACTCTAACCTTACCCGTATCACCCACACACCTGACCCTAACCTTACCCGTATCACCCACACACCTGACCCTAACCTTACCCGTATCACACACACTTGACCCTTAACTTACCCGTATCACACACACCTGACTCTAACCTTACCCGTATCACACACATCTGACCCTTAACTTACCCGTATCACACACACCTGACTCTAACCTTACCCGTATCACACACACCTGACCCTTAACTTACCCGTATCACACACACCTGACCCTAACCTTACCCGTATCACACACACCTGACCCTAACCTTACCCGTATCACACACACCTGACCCTAACCTTACCCGTATCACACACACCTGACCCAAACCTTACCCGTATCACACACACCTGACCCTAACCTTACCCGTATCACACACACCTGACCCAAACCTTACCCGTATCACACACACCTGACCCTAACCTTACCCGTATCACACACACCTGACCCTAACCTTACCCGTATCACACACACCTGACCATAACCTTACCCGTATCACACACACCTGACCCAAACATTACCCGTATCACACACACCTGACCCAAACCTTACCCGTATCACACACACCTGACCCTAACCTTACCCGTATCACACACACCTGACCCAAACCTTACCCGTATCACACACACCTGACCCTAACCTTACCCGTATCACACACACCTGACCCAAACCTTACCCGTATCACACACACCTGACCCAAACCTTACCCGTATCACACACACCTGACCCTAACCTTACCCGTATCACACACACCTGACCCAAACCTTACCCGTATCACACAATACAACATCAACAGGTAACACTTTATTTTAGTGTCCTTGTTACATATGTTACATGTACTTACCGTAGTAATAACAGTAAATTGTGCATAATTACATGCAACTAACCCTCAACCAAATCCTAATACCCTAACCCTATAGTTAGTACATGTAGTTGCTTAATTTTACTCAGTACTTAAATATATAACTACATCGTAACAATGACACCTTAAAATAAAGTGTAACCCATCAACACAATAATTACTTTGTACTTATTTTTTGGTGTAAGTACATAGGACTTAACCCCACTTAATATAAAGTGGGACCGAACATTCTACTACATTATCATTGTTAAAACCATTTGTAAAAGCTGAATAGATTTGTGCTACTAGTGTGGCGTGTTATATAAAGAAGGATCGTGTTGTGCATGAATGACTAAATTTAGAGTCTTTGCCCCGAAGCTCAGCCACACAATACCCACAGCCGGAGCCTCGAGTCAGAGAAGAGAGACGCTGAGAGCAGGCCTGGCCCTGTAGACTAAATAAAAGCTCTTAATCCTCATAAACTGCTCCATATGAGCATTACATCCCTGACTCCACACGGGACTCCTCAGGAATGGAACTCATTTTGGGGTTAAAACATTACCAGCGCTGCTCCTCTCTTATCCCGGTAATGAGCTCGCTGCCCCTCTCCCTCCCCCACCCTGATGACAGAATACGCTTAACATGAAAAATGATAATGTTGAGGCTGGAAAATGCAGAAGTTGTGGCAGTGAACGTGTATGGACATTAGTGCCATGGCACTATCTTTGCTGGGAAAACGGCATGTTTGCCATTTAGGCATGTCATCATTTGTCTCATTGTCATTGACTCATGTTGTTCCAAAATCAAAATTTCCATCTTCCATGAAACAAGGACATTTTAGACACATTCACATTATACACACGCATACAAAAACCATTCAAAAGTTTGAGGTCGGTTAGATGTTTTAACTATTTTAAAAAGAAGTCTCTTATGCCCAACCAAGGCTGCAATTATTTGATCAAAAATACAGTAACAATTGTGAAGTATTAGTAGAATTTCATAATAACTTTTCTATTTGAATATATTTTAAAATGTATTTTATTCCCGTGAATCAAAGCAAAATTTCAGCATCATTACTCCAGTCGTCAGCATCACATGATCTTTCAGAAATCATTCTAATATGCTGATTTAAAACAGTTCTTATTATTATCGATGTTGAAAACCGTTGTGATGCTTAATTTTTTTGTGGAAATCTGATTTATTTTGATGGATAGAAAGTTCAAAAGCACTTATTTATTTAGATAGAAATCTTTTATAACACTAGAAATGTCTTCACCATCACGTTTAATCAATTTCATGCTAAATTAAAGTATTTCATTAATTAACTAATAAAAAACACCGTAAAAAAACTTTTGAATGCAGCTCAGCTGTATATGGGGACTTGTGGACTATATTCCATAAAATGAAATTGAATGAGTGCTGATAAAGCCGATCTCCAAATATGACTATTTGTCTTCTAAAGCTATTAAATTGATTCAGAAGACGTGAAATATAGCGCACAGTCATAGTGCTTTTGTGAGACATTTGCAGTTATAGACAGCCCGATTTCTCATTCACTTCCGTCACATTAGAAAGAGCAGCCAATATATTGTTTTTAAAAAAAACATCATCTTTTGTGTTCCTTTATGGCTCGTTTCCACTGAGCAGTACGGTACGGTACAGTACGGTTCGGGTCGGGTCGGGTCAGTAAACCAGGATCCAGCTAGCGTTTCCACCGCCAACAGTACCCTACTTGATAGGCGCGGTGTTTGCCGGAAAGAAGCGATCAACGTGATTTTCGCGCGAAGAAGAAAGCGACAGAGTAAACACCAATGGATGTCATACAGCAGATCTTGTCCTTGCTTCTCGTCATGGTTGTCACAAGAAGACAAGCGCCGACATTAGGCATTTCTCAATACCAAGTATGTAAAGTTCTCAGCAGAAGGACTCCTGAGGACGCGAGTCCGGTAATTCTCCAAATGGAACAGCGCGTTCTGCATGTACATTTTAGGCAACAATAAAACGAAATATGTTATAAAACACCACTCTGCCTCAATTTTCGTTTTCATTTAAATAAATTTTAAACATTATAGGCACACAAATGTGGTTCAGGCAATGTATAGACCTGATTATATACATATTTAACGTTAGCCTATTTATAACAAAACGAAATATAAAACACAACCCTGCATCTTTTCGTTTAAATTTAAAAAAATATTAAACATATTCCAGGCAATATGTGCATTTGTACAAATGTTGCAATAAACAACATTACAGTGATAATCTTGTAATAAAAAATGACAAAACTCAACCCTATCTCTTTTTGTTAAATTTCAGTTCTATCAATAATAGCCATTATAAAAGTATAAGTAAAAGGTAACGTTACAAGAAGCTATACAATAAGAAATAAAGCAAACAATTCAGTCAAATATACAAATTCAGCGCTAGTCTAACGTTAACTTTACAACGGAAAAGTTATAGCCTAAATATATTAAACTTCACTTAGCCCTCAGCCAAAACGATTGGCCAGGGAACGAATTATCGATTCACGAGACCAAAGATCACCCGTTAGATATACACAAGACGAATTACCACTAGCTGCTACAGAGTCAGCGGCAAACGTCAGAACGACTAGCCGAGGAAAGGCTGTTTCAGGTGGGGAACATGAGCGCTGAGCGCCCGGTGATCGCCTGGAATGGATCAAATTATCATAAATCATTATAAATAAACCGCAGATTAGAGCTTTAAACAACTACATTCTCACCTCAAAAACTCTTAAAACTACATTTCGTGAAAGAATAACCGTAGTATCATATTCCAACTGTATATTAAAAAATGGAGCTTCTTATGTTGCCATTCCCCTCGCGCAAGTGACGATCTCTGTCAACCAATCAGCGTTTTGCAGTGAGTCTAGCTCCACCCTTTAGTACCGTACCACTGTGCTAGGTACCCCAACGGAAGGGTACCCAAAAAGTGGTACGGTACGGTTCGGCTTTTTGGTACCATTCACAACTTTTGACAGTGGAAACGCAAATAATTGCGTACCGTACCGAACTGTACCGTACCGTACCGCTCAGTGGAAACGAGCCATTATGCTTGCTTTATGGCACTTTTTTTGGTCATTTTGTAATTTTTCCGAGTTCAACAGCGTCTGTCCCAATTTACTTCTAAAGAAGAATTCACACTCTGATAAACATCCTCTGTGTCCCACAAAAAATATGACTAAACTAACACTTTAAATCCAGAGTTTTACAAGATAAAGCAAGTATAAGCTGGTTATAAATCCACTTGAGCAAGAGGCAGCAGGACGATTCAGGCTGGCATGTGACTGCAGGGCTCATTCATCACAGCTGTCACGTGAAGCCCAACACAAATGAATGATCGAGAGGTACGGATAAGCATATGCCCAATTCGGCCCACTTTGGGAGCTCAGAAATGAACAATGAAGTGCCAAGCCTGACCACAGGAACACCACAGGATTGGCCACAACTGACAGACCACTGCCCGTCGATGCACGTTCATATTTTGAGAGTAAGAAAAAGTGATTTTGAGAGTGAATGAGAAGGAGATGGAATGAGTGACTAACAGAACGAGAAAATCAGAACTGAAACTCTCTTTAATCGGCATGTGTGAACCGTTCAGGTAAGTCCGTCAGACACAGGAAATGTATTAACATTGACCACAGTTTACTCTGTTAACCACACTGTGGCCCTGTGGGACATGCCTGCAGGGCAGCATCTATTTACATATACAAAAAACACAAGAGCGCACACACCCCAGAACACTACCCAACTTCTCGTGCATTTATTACCATCAGTTTTTACATCCATAGACGATCAATTAACACCCCGATAAACCGCTGCCTTGCCTATGGCTGGTCGTAAACAATTATTTGTGGAACATGGCTGTCGAATATACGCTCTGTGTGAGTTCATATTTCAGTGAGCACACCGTCTGACTGGCTTCCCACCACAAGGATTCAAGCCTATGCAAACATCGAGCGAAGGCACATTCCTCTGCTGAGCGTACAGTTTGAGCCACTGTATGAGGTCTAGTTTATTTACACATCAGGACAGGTAGTTCCCACCATCAATAACTATGACAGGAGTAAAACAAAAAGTGCCATTTGTGTGCTGTGTGTCCGTTTACGCTTCAGCCTACTGACATCATTAACAGGATACTGAATTTCATTATTTGATAGCTCTGACTATTGTTTTGTAATGTAAAAAGAAACATTTTATTATAAAGAGTTGTGTATATTTAATATATTGTTGTGTGTATTTAATGGTTTAAACCATAATAACAAATAGCTGGAAGCAGCGGTCAAGGGGCCAAGCATATATAATAAAAAGGGAGTATCAGATCAACTGCAACTATGAGTAATTAAATACTTTTTTAGATTATTTTAAAGGTGCAGTGTGGGATTTTTAGCGGCATCTAGTGGTGAGGTTACGAATTGCAACCAACAAAAGTTACGGTGGCCGACAGGAAAATATGTCATCGTCTGAGACAGCAGAGAGTAGCAGTTCAGCAATGAGGTTTCTATACAAGGATTATGTTTACTTAATTATTCAATAAAAATATATGTTATTGCGAATATTATTGTTACTTGTTCATCATTGCGTCAGTGTTTTATTCGCTGAACTAAGCTTGCTTCCTTGCACGAAGAGCAACATAGTAACGAAACGCGTTTGTCCGTTTAGGGCCATTTAATCACTACAGTAGTAATATGATT